>NC_060139.1:847431302-847745580 GCF_021461385.2 Schistocerca piceifrons
AGAACTCAAAACTTTGGATCGTCTCTCTTTTTCTGAGGCCAGGAAGCAGTACGACCACCTCCATCCCGTGACGTTGACAACTTCGTTTGCCTCAGTTGTGTCCACTCCTTCCACAGTATCCTCACCCCTATCCTGTCCCCCCTCCACCTCCTCCCCCCATCCGGGGTCTATGCCTCTGCCTCCCAAATCCCTCCCTTCCAAATCCTCCTCCCCTGTGGCCCCCACCCCCTCTGCCCCAGGGGCCACCCTTCCTCCTCCTCCTCCTCCTCCTCCTCCTCCTCCCCCCCCCCCCCCCCCGCCGCCGCCTGAGAAGCGATCCTCTTCTCAGGCGTGCATCGGGGAAACTTTCTGGACCCCGGTGTTCCAAAACGGACCCTGCGCGTGAGGACCTTCTTCGGGTCCAGCCCACAATTCCTGTGCCTCCTCGGACTTCCAAGAAGTCGTCTCTATCCCCCTCTCCACCCCGGCGCGTTTCGTCTGACGCTCCATCCATGAGTCGCTGCTCCTCAGTTTCGCCGGGACGCTCTGCTGCCAGGCGCTCAGCTGGCCTCTCGTCGGCAAATGATGCTGCCCCTGCTACGCAACCCGGGACAGCGGCCGCAGCTGGCGACGACTCGATGGAACAGGATCCGCCTCCCGCCGGTTGTAGCGTTGTTCCCTCGAAACCTGGCCCTCTGCGGCCGTCGAGGTGACCAGCTCTTCCCCCGTCTCGTTCCCCCCTCTTTTATGACTAGCGATGGCCTTGTTACATTGGAACATAAGTGGTATTCGATCTAATTGGGAGGAATTACAACTGCTCCTCCGCCTGCACTGCCCGCTCGTCCATGGTCTCCAGGAAACCAAGTTGCATCCAACTGACCGTATTGCCTTTACCCACTATACTGCGGAGCGGTATAACCTCACCCCTGTGAATGGTATTCCAGCTCATGGTGGGGTCATGTTGCTCATTCGGGACGATGTCTATTACCATCCCATCCCATCCCATTGACCACCCCACTCCAGGCAATAGCTGTCCATATTACTCTTTCTGCCTTCACTTTTTGTGTTTGTACCGTCTACACTCCATCATCATCCGCAGTTAGTCGGGCTGACATGATGCACCTGATTGTTCAGCTTCCTCCGCCGTTTTTGTTGTTTGGCGACTTCAATGCCCATCATCCCCTTTGGGGCTCTCCTGCATCCTGTCAGAGAGGCTCCTCTTGGCGGATGTCTTCAACCATCTCAATCTTGCCTGCCTCAATACTGGCGCCCCGACTTTCCTCTCGGACTCTACTCATACCTACTCCCACTTGGACCTCTCGATCTGTTCTACCACTCTTGCCCGTCGGTTCGAGTGGTATGTCCTCTTTGACACCTATTCGAGCGACCACTTCCCCTGTGTCGTTCGTCTCCTGCGCCACACCCCATCCCCACGTCCTTCGAGCTGGAACATACCGAAAGCTGACTGGGGACTTTACTCCTCCCTGGCGACCTTTCCGGGCCACGATTTTCTCAGTTGTGACAGTCAGGTCGAATACCTCACAGCTGTTACCATCAATGCTGCCAAACGTTCCATTCCTCATACTACCTCTTCTTCACATCGCGTTTCCGTCCCCTGGTGGAATGAGGCTTGTAGAGACGCTATCCGTGCTTGACGACGTGCTTTACGCACCTTTCGCCGCCATCCTACGTTGGCGAATTGTATTGGATACAAACGACTCCGAGCGCAATGCCGTAGAGTCATCAAAGACAGCAAAAAAGCTTGTTGGGCCTCTTTCACCAGCTCCTTTAACAGTTTTACTCCCTCTTCTGTCGTTTGGGGTGGCCTGCGCCGGCTGTCGGGCATTAAGGCCCACTCCTCGGTACCTGGCCTGACCTCAGGTAATGAGGTCCCTGTTGATCCTGTGGCTGTCTCCAACGCCTTTGGCCGGTTTTTCGCAGAGGTTTCAAGCTCCGCCCATTACCACCCTGCCTTCCATCCCAGGAAAGAGGCAGAAGAGGCTCGGCGACCTTCCTACCACTCGCTGAATCTGGAAACTTATAATGCCCCCTTTACTATGCGGGAACTCGAACGTGCGCTTGCACTGTCCCGGTCCTCTGCTCCGAGGCCAGATGCCATTCACGTTCAGATGCTGGCACACCTTTCTCCGGCGGGCAAAAGCTTCCTTCTTCGTACCTACAATCGCGTCTGGACCGAAGGTCAGGTCCCCATGCGTTGGCGTGACGCCGTCGTTGTTCCTATACCCAAGCCCGGGAAGGATAGACACCTTCCTTCTAGTTACTGCCCCATTTCTCTTACAAGTTCTGTCTGTAAGGTGATGGAGCGCATGGTTAACGCTCGGTTAGTCTGGATTCTTGAATCTCGACGGCTACTTACCAATGTTCAATGCGGCTTTCGTCACCGCCGCTCCGCTGTTGACCACCTTGTCGACATTCATCATGAACAACTTTTTGCGAAAGCGCCGAACGGTAGCCGTGTTCTTCGATTTGGAGAAGGCTTATGATAACTGTTGGAGAGGAGGTATCCTCCGCACTATGCGCAGGTGGAGTCTACGCGGTCGCCTGCCCCTTTTTATTGATTCCTTTTTAACAGATCGACAGTTTAGGGTACGTGTGGGTTCCGTATTGTCCGACGTCTTCCTCCAGGAGAACGGAGTGCCTCAGGGCTCCGTCTTGAGCGTAGCCCTTTTTGCCGTCACGATCAATCCAATTATGGATTTCATTCCACCTAATGTCTCAGGCTCTCCCTTTGTGGATGACTTCCCGATCTACTGCAGTGCCCAGAGATCATGCCTCCTGGAGCTCTGCCTTCAGCGTTGTCTAGACAGCCTATACTCATGGAGCGTGGCAAATGGCTTCCGGTTCTCTGAAGAGAGGACGGTTTGTATCAACTTTTGGCGATATAAAGCGTTCCTTCCGCCATCCTTACATCTCGGTCCCGTTGTTCTCCCATTCGTGGAAACAACTAAGTTTCTAGGGCTCACATTGGACAGGAAACTTAGTTGGTCTCCACACGTCTCTTATTTGGCGGCCTGTTGTAGACGTTCCCTTAATGTCCGGAGAGTTCTTAGTGGTTCATCTTGGGGAGCGGATCGCACTGTCCTGCTTCGCTTGTATCAGTCCATAGTGCGATCGAAGCTAGATTATGGGAGCTTCGTCTACTCGTCTGCTCGGCCATCCCTCTTAGGCTGTCTCAACTCCATCCACCATCGGGGGTTACGTCTTGCGACCGGAGCCTTCTACACTAGTCCCATCGAGAGTCTTTATGCTGAAGCTGCCGAATTACCATTGACCTACCGGCGCGACGTACTGCTGTGACGGTATGCCTGCCGGCTGTTGTCAATGCCCGACCACCCCTCTTATCAGTCCTTCTTCGCCGATTCTCTCGACCGTCAGTATGGGTTGTATGTGTCTGGCCTGCTGCCCCCTGGAGTCCGCTTCAGTCGCCTGCTTCGACAATTGGATTTTGCCCTCCCTACCACCTTCAGAGAGGGTGAGAGCCCGACACCACCTGGGCTCCAGGCTCCGGTTCATATTTATCTCGACCTCAGCTCGCTCCCGAAGGAGGGTACTCCGGCTGCAGTGTATTGCTCACGGTTTGTCGAACTTCGTGCTCGACTTGCCGGTCACACCTTTATTTACACCGATGGCTCCAAAACTGACGATGGTGTCGGTTGTGCCTTTGTCATCGGGGTAGCCACCTTTAAATACCGGCTCCTCGACCAATGTTCCAGCTTTACGGCCGAGCTTTTTGCTCTCCATCGGGCCGTTCAGCATGCCCGCCGCCACCGCCATTCATCGTATGTACTCTGCTCTGATTCACTCAGTGCTCTTCAGAGCCTTGTAGCTCCCTATCCGGTCCATCCCTTGGTGCAACGGATCCAGCAGTCCCTCCATTCTTTCGCTGATGATGGCTCTCCTGTCAACTTTCTGTGGGTTCCCAGACATGTAGGAGAGCCGGGGAATGAGGCTGCTGATGCTCAGCCAAGGCTGCAGTCCCCCTGCCTCGGCCAGCCTCCCATTGTGTCCCGTCATCCGACGTTAGTGGGGTTGTTTGTAAGAGGCTTGTGTCGTTGTGGTGGGATACTTGGTCATCCCTTCAAGGAAACAAGCTCTGGGCAGTAAAACCGTTCCCTACTGCTTGGACAACCTCCTCCCGACCATCTCGGCGAGAAGAGGTCCTTCTGACCAGGTTGCAGATTGGGCATTGCCGGTTTAGCCACCGCTACCTGCTCTCCGGTGACCCAGCCCCGCAGTGCCCTTGTGGTCAAGCATTAACAGTGCGCCATGTTTTATTGTCGTGTCCCCGCTTTAGTCAATCTCGTGTTGTCCTGTCCCTGCCATCTACTTTACCGGATATTTTAGCTGATGACGCTCGAGCCGCTGCTCGTGTTCAAAGTTTTGTAACTTTGACTCTTTTACTTATTTTATCTGCATCTTTGTAAGGACTTTCTGGTGTCCCCCCCCCCTCCTCTTGAGTTTTACTAGATTCTATGTGCTCTAACAATTGTGACTGGGTGCTAATGACCTCAGTAGTTGAGCGCCCTTAACCCCCCCCCCCCCAAAAAAAACAGAACTACCTTTATTCTCAACTGTGCGGTCTACACACTGCAGTTTAAACGTTCCATTATTTTGTTGGAGTATTCGACCCTTTGCAGATTTTGAAAAGAGGCGAAATCGTAATACATCGGACCCCAACACTCGCCTCCATTTAGCTAATGTTCTCTTTCTGTTTTCTTTCTTTCCCCTTCTCAAGACCTACAGCTTTATGTATCGGTATGAGCAATGGTCTTTCACGATGAACCCGACTCCTAGTCTCAATTTCTAGCAATTCTCTCCACAATGGTGGATCGTACACTGGTTGAGATGTACATGCACTCATTGACCACAACAACTGCTATAAAGGTTCAAAGCCTTTGTTATTAACAAGCCACGACATTTGTCCAGCGTCCCTATCGGTTAGAATGCAAGGGTAGGCCTGTACTAGAAGTAATGGGAAAGCGCCAGAGCTGGTGCCATCTCCATTTTTTTTTTCTTTTTTTTTTTTTTAGAGATCTCCTCCTTCATCCCCCTCCACCTTAACACCTCCCCACTCCCAATTTCTCTAATCTAATTGTGAGAGGTATAAATGGTGGGATATTCGAAAATGGGTGTTTCTATATGTCTGGGAGACTGGTACAGCCTGTATGGTTGCCAGATGGATCCTAATTAGTACAGGAGCCACATCTATCAATAATTTGTAATCCAGTTATAACTGATGACCGACTGGACCCCATCCACAATTTATTACCTGTAAATGGATGTCTTCCAACCTCGCCCCTCTTCCCCCCCCCCCCCTTCCCCGACTATCAACCCAAAATATTTGCGGGACTGCAGTCACTTACCCAAACAGTTCTTCCAGGCGTGCTAAAGATCAGACAGAATCGTCATTAATGCTGTGTATGACGCAGTGAAAGGATCATTATCATGAACCATCAGCAGAGATCAACCGTCACCACCACCTCCCGAAAGAATAAAAAACCTGACTCGCGAAGCTGAATGTTTCGACATAGGATTATATAGTCAACCGGTTGCACATAACTGGTATGTACATTTTCCTAGGATTCGACAACTACTAGGGGTGTCCTCATGAGAACGAAAATTTGCTAAATGCCAAAATTATATTGCTAAAAAGCAATGGTCAGAATTTTGAGCAGCTATGCTCAAGTCAAAAGTGAAATAAAACTTACTGCCTCTTGCCGCGTGTCCCCAGCTGGGAACATCAGACTGCAGTTTGATGTTGTTCGCAGGTCGGCACACGGGGTAAATAACTCCGATAAGCATTAAATCCAGCCAGGGTGCTTCTATGGTGATGTTACAAACTTTTATAGATGACGAAGAAAGGTAAATGTATCAATCTGAGGTAAGGGACCCTGGTCCAGGAAGACCGATTCAGAAGGTTTTAACGATAATCGTTCTGATACCTCGGACAATGGGATACATATACTGGGACTGTTGTTGCTAAAAATGTAGGGTAGGCCACTTGCAGAGGTGGTAGTCTGGGCCAAAAGTGTAAGAAATGTGTGGTAAACATTGGCTCTAAAATTCATACGTTTTTGGCTATGAGCAATTTTTTATCTTCAGTGTTTTGAAACATATCTCCTCCACTGAACAAATTCCCATAACTCTTTAAGTATCCATTTTGAAGCCTATATTTACTGTACATTTTTTTCTTATTTTAGTCCACACTGCCTTCGCCAGCAATATGGAAACCAAAGAGTTTGCTGCAGAATAGAGGAGTCATACGATCATACTTACCGAAATGTTTAACAGAATATTTAGTTTCCAAAGTGCAGAGAATATATCTTAGTACTTAATGGATGCCGAAGTTGGAGTTATTGCTAGTTATTTTTACATGATAGAGTTAGACTAGCTCTGAATTCAACATGTCTTTCATAGAGACTATCATAAGATGTTATGGAACAAGGCTTTAGTTAAATGGTTTGGCTTCCAGCATTGCAGAACAGGTGGATGAATGTGATTTGGTATGTAACAGGTTGAGCTAAGCTCTCTAATTTTGCATTCGTGTATTAGGAAGCACATCATAGGTGCTAATAGTGTTCTCCATAAGCTGTCTGTAGAATTACACATTCCTTCATGCAATTTCTGTGGGCCAGGAACACAGGTGCAAAAATCGCAAGTACACAGTGATAAGTAAATTAATCTGTTGGATGAAGCTTGCAGGGAACACAATATTGCATAAACTCCAAACAGCGATTTGGTAGAGCGTCTCGCTGCAGATTAAATTTTAACTGATAAAGTTTACGTAAGACATGCAAGAAAAGATATTAATATAGGGCAGTGTACTGCAGCATGGTCAGTTGATAAAAAAAGTGCCCGCTAAACTTAAATTAGGTTTGGACATAAATTTCCAACAAGTTATGAACGTCACTTATCCTCCACTAAAGAAAAAAAAAGTATAGGACGTTTAAAAAATTGTATGCAATTAGTAGTGTCCGTCCACTAAAAGTGGCCTAAAGAGGAAAGTAAAAAGAAATGAAGACTGGTTAAAATGCCAGGGACACTACCATTACCTAAGACATGATACCTTTTTCAGCTATTGGGTCATTGGCCAAGGGAGTAGCAGCCATTGCCCAAATAGCGGAAATGGCAAAAAGTAATGAGTATCAGCTTGACGAGGCGAAAATAGACAATAGGCTGATGGAATTTGGGCTACCAGGAAAGCATTATACTGTCAGAAGAAAAGTAACAAACTCATCAAGGATAGTACCATTATCAAGTGATGTGACTGGTAGTTAATCATTTCAGGATTATCAATAACATACTCAGTGCAAATGAAATACAGCTGTCGCAGTAAAGGTTGCCCAAACAGTCACACCAACACATAGTGTACCCTAGTCTGGTAGTACAGCAGGCTCGTGTTCTCACATGCAAACGATCATAAAGCTGTCATTGCCATGCTGCAATAGTGTTCCAAGCGTTTTGCATCCTTAGTGAGCCCGTTCAAATGGCTGCAGTTATTCAGCGGGAGAACATACCCATCACAGTGGCATGGTTGTACCCTAGAAGAACAGTTTCAATCACTGTTCTGCCCGACTCTAAACTCTGTACAGTTACTGTCTGCAGTGGGCAGATGGCTCACAGGCAAGCCACCGGAGCGCCACCTGATTGACGATGACTATGACAGATGAATCACAACACAACAACCCCTCAGTATGCATTTATAATAACCTACTGCCACTGAAAACAGTCCTTCAGTGTGTAATTTCTTACCTGGCATTGTATTTTGAAATCACACAGGACTGTTCATAAAGGAAACTCCTAGCTATACTACCAAGCATACTGCTTACAAATAACGATCTGCTTAAATTTGTCAAAAAAATTCAACGTTCCAAGATTTCATGAGTGTTTACGCAGAATATACTGCCGAAGACGGAAATCTAAAGAATGTGGGATTGGAAACTTACATGTTGCATGAGGGCCTGGAACTCTGTGGGATGTGTATATTAAGAGAAAACGCAATAACATCTACTATTTAACATTTACTATTTTGACTCGTTTAGAGACTCACAACGACCAGAAGAATGGTACTTTCACTTTACCATAAACCATGTGCTCTGGAAATTTGCCACTACAGATCATTTATATGTATTACGGTGGTCATTTATGCCCCCTGTCCATCTTGAAATTTACAAAAAAAGATGTAAGGACAATGACTGCATATCCATTTGTCACTAGAGGTTTAGATGTGATGTCGTACACTCTGACTTTAAAAGAACAGTAACCAGTTTTATGAGTGAACTGCTTTCCGCCAATCGATTTAGGCAAATGGGTTGTTGGAATAACATGTTGACTGGATTGGAAACATACAAGAGCATTGCTAATATCACCGAGGAGTATAATGAACAACATCTATAAGGTAAAGAAGCTGTGGAAATACCTCCTTAATTACACATGGTACTGTAGCGTTCCTATTTCAGGAAATAAGATGTCAAATGAACGCAGTTGACAGTGAGTGTACACACAACGTGCAGGTTACATTAACCCTTAAAGCATATGTTTCTGAATTGGCCTCAGACCTGAATGGTTTAGGAAGTGCAAAATGGTTCATAGAGGAAGAGTGGTGAAATACAGATATTTTAGCACATGTATACCTCTCAGGATGCTGACATTGTACTTCGGCACCATGGAAGTATCATTATCAACTCTAAGCAGGATCTTATTCTGCTACGAAGTTCAATGGATAAATGCGGACATTGCTTTGCATGGTTGACCACACACACATGATTGTGTATGTGTAAGGTGGCTAGAAGGCTTCAGTGATGTATGATGCATACAAGCGTACTACAGTTTGGAACCTGGAATCATACAAATGCCCAGCTCTATGGAAGCTCAGCCAGAAGTATGAAACGAAGAAAATAGTACTGTGTGTGCCTCAAATAATGTAAAATTACTTTTAAGTTGGGTGACAAAAAAAAATGAAGTTTTTTTTTTAAAAAAAAAGACATTGTATTATTACTGTAACATTTCGTATCCTCCTTTTACAGCAAGTTTTGAACAAGATTCCCTATACAGGCTGGTCCATTGATCGTGACCGGACGAAACATTTCACGAAATAAGCGTCAAACGAAAAAACTATAAAGAACGAAACTTGTCTAACATGGCCGGCCGAAGTGGCCAGGCGGTTCTAGGCGCTTCAGTCTGGAACCGCGCGACCGCTACGGTCGCAGGTTCGAATCCTGCCTCAGGTATAGATGTGTGTGATGTCATTACGTTAGTTAGGTTTAAGTAGTTGTAAGTTCTATGGGACTGATGACCTCAGAAGTTAAGTCCCATAGTGCTCAGAGCCATTTGAACCATTTTTTTTGTCTAACATGAAGGGGAAACCACTTGGCGCTGTGGTTGGCCCGCTAGATGGCGCTGCCTTAGGTCAAACGGATATCAACTGCGTTTTTTTAAACAGGAACCCCCATTTTTATTACATATTCGTGTGGTACGTAAAGAAATATGAATGTTTTAGTTGGACCGCTTTTTCGCTTTGTGATAGATGGCGCTGTAATAGTCACAAACATATGGGTCACAATTTTAGACGAACAGTTGGTAACAGGTAGGTTTTTTTTAATTAAAATACAGAACGTAGGTACGTTTGAACATTTTATTTCGGTTGTTCCAATGAGATACATGTACCTTTGTGAACTTATCATTTCTGAGAACGCATGCTGTTAGCGTGATTACCTGTAAATACCACATTAATGCAATAAATGCTCAAAATGATGTCCGTCAACCTCAATGCATTTGGCAATACGTGTAACGACATTCCTCTCAACAGCGAGTAGTTCGCCTTCCGTAATGTTCGTACATGCATTGACAACGCGCTGACGCATGTTGTCAGGCGTTGTCGGTGGATCACGATAGCAAATATCGTTCAACTTCCCCCCCCCCCCCCCCCCCCCAGAAAAAAATATGGGGACGTCAGATACGTTGAACGTGCGGGCCATGGTATGGTGCTTCGACGACCAATCCACCTGTCATGAAATATGCTATTCAATACCGCTTCAACCGCACGCGAGCTACGTGCCGGACATCCATGATGTTGGAAGTACATCGCCATTCTGTCATGCAGTGAAACACCCCGTAGTAACATCGGTAGAACATTACTTAGGAAATCAGCATACATTGCACCACTTAGATTGCCATCGATAAAATGGGGGCCAATTACACTTCCTCCCATAATGGCGCACCATACATTAACCCGCCAAGGTCGCTGATATTCCACTTGTCGCAGCCATCCTGTATTTTCCGTTGTCCAATAGTGCATATTATGCCGGTTTACGTTACCGCTGTTGGTGAATGACGCTGCGTCGCTAAATAGAACGAGCGCAAAAAATCTGTGATTGTCCCATAATTTCTCTTGTACCCAGTGGCTGAACTGTACACGATCACAATATCAACACGATATCGACCTTTTTCGCAATTGGTAAATAGTCCATTTTAACACGGGTAATGTATCAGGAAGCAAATACCGTCCGCAATGGCGGAATGTTACGTGGTACCACGTAGTTATACGTTTGTGACTATTACAGCGCCATCTATCACAAAACGAAAAAAGTGGTCCAACTAAAATGTATTACATGAATATGTAATAAAAAATGGGAGTTCCTATTTAAAAAAACGCAGTTGATATCCGTTTGACCTATGGCAGCGTCACCTAGCGGGCCAACCATAGCGCCATCTGGTTTCCCCCTTCAAGCTAGATGGGTTTCGTTCTTTGTAGTTTTTTCGTTTGATGCCTATTTCGTGAGATATTTGGTCCGGTCACTATCAATGTACCATCCTGTACATGTGCACATAATGTTTGTAAATAAGAACAAGGGTATATTCATTGTAATCCGGATATGACATCTGTGCCATTCATCCTGTACAGGAAACCGAATCTTACCCAGATCTTTGATACATCTTTGGAAATGGCGGTAGTTGCCCACTACCTGCTCCCATGGATCGATACATGGTACACTATAGGTAAAATCCCATGCAATAATTCTGTGAACTCAGTCACTCTCTCTATTTGAAACTCCACTTTCAATGATCGATATTTGTATTAAAAGTGGTTTTAAAAAAATATAATGTTTAGGTGTATGATGCAGCTGTTCTGTTACATGTAGCACCACATGAAGGATTCATGACGTATCTCATGCTTTTCCTTCTCATAGAGTAAATATGTCACATATATTAGTTGTCTAACTAAATGCAACCAAATCACACATTGGGGGCCTTCAACATGAATGCATCGATTGCAGACGGCCCGTTGGCCTGATCTTCTTACTGATGTTGAAACTGACAGTGAAGAAGAATACAGAGAAAAGGAGCAAGCAAGATGACAATCAAAAGCAAGAACGGTGGCAAAACTACAACACTCAAAGGAGAAGCAGAAGGAAGTAGTGCACCTGCGGAGACAACCCTAGACGTTCTAAGGTGAGGTAGCAGTACTCTGGACCACTCACACATGGAGACAAAAAAGTGATGAAACTAACGTAATGAGCTGAGTCTAGACAGTAAGATTTCGTTTAGCATGATTGAGCAGATTTGTTATGTGCGCTTCTCGTGCTTTCCTGTGTATCAGAGTACAACAGAATATAATAATTTGCGAATGTTCAGCATATTATCTTCTCGTTGATACCCATTTCTATAAGGATATTGATATTATAAATACAACTAGTCGTCTTAGTTTCAGAATTATCTTTAGAACGCTCCTTGAGCACCAATGAAAAAAGGAAAACCAACCGAAGTATGAGGTGCAGCATATGATTAGATTGCCGAAAACCTTTAATATCTCCACATCTGAAATCTGTTATGAAGAACATAATGTTCATCATCGCTTGTGAGCATTGAGCTAGGAAATGGAGGTAGTTTAATCTTTCCTTCAGTATCGACATAACTACAGCGATATCAATGATACGAGTTGTGGTAAATTCATACAAATGAGAGTGAGAACTTCATCCCAGAGCAGAATGTAGAGTGTGACATCTAGTAATAAATCCAAACATTTATAATTTGTCGTATCAGTACCTACCAAAGGCTGCCTGTGATGTGTCATTTAACAACAGGAAATGACAACATCGTCTTCGTGAAATCGTAGGTTTCGTGGCTGATCATTGACATTCTGTAATTTGGCGTTTGTCCAGTTCTTCAACCGAGTGTTATTTGATTATTTTTCTGACGTTTCTTCATAACGAGTGGCTGGGATTACCGATAAGTCTTCTTCTTCGTTTTAGTCTCTAAGAAATCCCCCCATTCAAAACTGATACATTGCTAGCTTGTAACGTAATGATTCCAGTGGGTTTCTGTAGTACAATATCAGCACTGTTTCTTATTTTCGGTCTCAGAATTTCCTCTTTGTTTTTATTCTAGTGAAAATAGCAATCGGTGTAACACGAAGATCAAGGCATGTAAGGTCAAAAATTATCTTTGTCTTCTGTTTAAATAAACTTTGGCCAGTATTTATGAACTCTACATGAAAAATTACCCATACCTTGCATGAGGAAAATTCCTGCGACGTGCAGAGTGTCACCGTACGTCTGGCTCTCGTGGGTCCTTGAACCTCCCCTGTATCTCCTCTGAACCCTGAGGGTGC
Source organism: Schistocerca piceifrons (assembly GCF_021461385.2). Lineage (NCBI taxonomy): Eukaryota > Metazoa > Arthropoda > Insecta > Orthoptera > Acrididae > Schistocerca > Schistocerca piceifrons. The sequence goes on from NC_060139.1 coordinate 847,443,913, forward strand.
ACCAGGTGGCGGCTATGACAGCCACAGTACACAGCCAGAGGCGGTTGTCGAAGGGTAGCAGAAAGTTGTTCCATGTCGCCCGCTCATCGTCGATTTGCTGGATGACTATGAGCACCCTGCAGTCAGAATTTTAAAACTTGTTGTTTCTTAAAGTGTAAAAATAAGTAGTAGTTCGGCCTCAAAAGTGGTTTCTAAAACAATTTTATGAGCTCATTATCTGTCATTTTATCCATTATAAATTTCATGAGAGCCGTAGTGAATTTTCGTGACAAATTACAGACAGTGAACTGAATGGAAAAGTTTATACACTGAAGGAAGTTGGTAGTCTTACCCCACGAAGCAGCTGTCCGATATTTACCAGGCTAAGTGGAGATGTTGGGATATTTAATGATTAAACTTTCATTCCACTCGAAACTGACGCCCCTCACCATCATCAATATGAGACGTAATCCCCATTAGCACGATTACAGTCCTGTTTTCGTTGTTGCTTGGAAGCGGAAAATCTTAGAATGTCATGTTAGGGAAGTTCTTGTCATCCTCGAAACACATGTTGTGGCTTGTTTATGAAGATCGCTATTTGGAGACTTATCGCACCCACGACATCACCGTTGGATGACATGTTGGGAGACCAGACAACCCAGTCAGTGATCCACACATTCCTCGAATCGTTTGTGGTATGAACTGCAGTTGGAGACTTTCATTGTCTTGCTGGAATATGCCATTTAGTACCCTGGTCAGAGAGAGTAAGATGAGGACTGACATTCCTTCAACAGTGTGGCGAGCGTTCAGCCTCCTTTCAAAATTACCAACTCTTTCTTGTCGTACCTAGTAGTTCCCACGCAGCGATCCCTCAAATTGGAGAGATATAGATCTCGAGAATCGACGTTTCGTGTGACTTTTCACCAGGCCGTCTACAGACATGTTGGCGTCGACCTGATTGCTGAAAACAAAAGCGAGGCTCACCGTTGAAAACCACAGATCGCCATTCAGTCAGGAAGGAAGCTGCCGCACGTTATGAGTAGGACGGGCGGGCTGCTTTACTCCCATCCAAGCCAAGTTGTGCTCATCCCAAGTAGGTTGCAGGAAACTTGCTTACTTGCCCATCTTCTCGCGGTTCTACGTTACATAGCAATTAATTCTGTTCGCTTTCACTGTGGTGTTATGAGCAGGGTTCGGACTTTTCTACCCGAATATCGCAAGATGATGCCCAATATAATATACTATATTCATTTTATGTCATTGTAACCCAGAAAATTTTGGATTTCATTTGTATTTTTTTCCTTATCTGCGCTTTTATAGCGTCTGTTCAAATCAAATGGCTCTAAGCACTATGGGACTTAACATCTGAGGTCATCAGTCCCCTAGATTTAGAACTACTTAAACCTACCTAACCCAAGGACATCACATACATCTATGCACGAGGCAGGATTCGAACTTGCGACCGTAGCAGCAGAGCGGTTGCAGACTGAAGCGCCTAGAACAGCTCGGCCACAGTGGCCGGCTTAGCGTGTCTGTCTATGTCGATATTGACGGTTTCCCGTGTAGCTTCACTCCCTTTCGACTTGTACTGTCTATTCTCAATTCGAACCCCCATCATGTCACTTCTGATACATGTTTCCTGTAGTAAACACAACCATCTCTCTAACTTGATTTGCTTAACACTTAATAAACTGAAAACGTCTTTATACTGCAACTGAAACTAAAGTAAGCTTATGGAAGTCTAGTCTCTGTAACCTTAGTGTTTTTCAGCCAAATATGACGCCAGTTATACCAATTTTAATTACTTTTTCCACGATGTGTGTTCCGTGTTCGCTGAATTCATTGCAGTTAACCAAACAGTTCATCCTAAATTCCGCAGATTCATTGTAACAAACACGAAGTTCGTTCTTCATATTATATAGCTCTATAAAAGTACATTCCTGAAACAAGAAAATTTTCTTCCATAGTAAACTTTCTTCACACTGTGTTGCCTACCAATAAAATCTGGTTTTCAAAATCCACTGTACCATATTTTTCTCTTATTTCGTTCAATGTTTGTCCTAAATTTAGAAAGCTTACATACTGCTAAATGGCATCAGATCTTTAATACACATTTCCACACACTTATCAGCCTTAAGTGTACGTCCTCTTTCAAAATACTTATAGATTGAGGAAACTGCTGGTCTAATTTACAAACATGTCACATAGTCATGGTTCCCGAATGAGTGTTTGGAACCTTTTTAGGAAATTTGCGTTGCGAGACATCTACCGATTTACGGAAGCTGCATTATAAGCATTGGAAAACTTTTCCCTTGCTGATCTTGGGGTCTGTTTCGTGACTGGTTTGTATTCCCCAATTCTTGATTTGTCCTGAAGCTCATTTGAGTTTGGTTTCTTCACTTTGCTGGTTTCACCGTTAATATAGCTGAGCTGTAGTGAAACTATCCACGCAAGCATGTACCTGGCTGTTCTTTAGTCACGTTGAACTGAAAGCGCAACCCGTTGTGAGATGCAGCAGGCTGAAAGCGTCCCGCGGAGTTACCCAGCTTTGCGGAAACCTAAGCTGGCCTGCATTAACCGCTGTGCTTCAGTACACGTGTGCTCTTGAGTCTCCGACGCTGCAAGTTGTGATGTTTTAAAGGTTGCGGCAGTGATAGGGGCAGACAGGCTGGAGGGAGAATTTGTACACCTCTGCATTCAGTATCCGTTTACTGTGACTCGACGTCGTTGTACTCTCTGTTGATTGCAATGTAGTGTCAACGCTAATCTTCGTGTGTACATTCGTGATGTCATCCCATTTTCCAGTAATCCCTTCACGACGGTATGTAATGACACTGTTAGATACGCAACATCTGACCGGTCCGCCCTCACTCCAGAGTGGGTGGCAGACAGAGGTGTGTTCGCGTGTAACTGGGCGGAAGGCGAAAGAGGGAACAGGCCGTGCGGCTGGCTCCCTACGTCTTAACAACAGGTGCGAGGTGCTACCCAGTGTTGTTGATAACTCTGAGCCAGCACGGGATGCCTCTCCTGTTGGGCCAGTGCTCGATTTCCCTGCCCAGTCCGGACAAGTACAGAGGGTGGGTATGCTAGTCATTAGGAGCTCCACTGTTAGGCGGGTGATGGATCCCCTCAGGGAGATAGCAGGCAAGGCGGGAAATAGTGTTCTTTCGGTGTGTTTGCCGGGAGGTCTCATCCGTGATGTGGAGGAGGCCCCGCCGGCGGCTATCGAGCGCATGTAGTGGCACATGTCAGCAAGAATGACACCTGCCGCTTAGGCTCTGAGGCCATCCCCGGCTTCCTTTCGGCGGCTGGCTGATTTGGTGAAGGCAACTAGCAACGCACGCGGGGTGCAGGCTAAGCTGTCTATTTGTAGCATCGTACCCAGGGTTGATCGCGGTCCTCTGGTTTGGAGCAGAGTGGAGGGTCTAAACCAGAGGCTCAGACGGCTTTGTGACGGTATTGGATGCGAATTTCTCGATCTCCGCGATCTTAGAGAAAGCCCCCATCCCTTGGGAGGTAAGATGATTTACCTGTTCAGTCAGCCGCATCGACCTCAGGGAATCTTGGTCCTCGCAGATCAGAGATATAAAAGATTAATATGACTTTAGTAAACTACAGGAGCATCCAAGGACAGGTCCCAAAATTAGTATCGCTCACTGAAGGTTATGATGCACAGACAGTATTGGGGACAGAAAGCTGGTTGAAACCAGACGTCAGTGACAACGATATCCTAAGTTTAGACTGGAATGTTTATCGTAAGGATAGGTTAGTCGCCAATGGTGACAGCGTGTTTGTTGCAGTTCAAAATTCAATAAAATCTAGCGAGGTTATCACGGATTCCGAATGACAATTAATCCGGGTGAAACTGGGTATCAAAGAACGGTAAAAAATGGTGATCGGATACTTCTATAGACCACATGGGTCAGGATCTGTAGTCGCAGAGCGCTTCAGACAGAACTTGCATAATATCATTAGTAATTTTCCTGGCCATGCCGTTGTAATAGGGGGCGACTTCTACTTAACAGGTATAGATTGTGAGCGTCGTGCCAGAGACTGGGAACCCCCCAGGGGATCCACATCTCTTTTGTGGATACGTGCGTAGCGAGCACGGGGCCCCGAGCTAATGTGGCCTTCCTTCCTTTCCGGGCTGCATACCTTCCCTTTCCGCATCCTTCCCCATCCCCTGTCTTCACCCCCTCCTCACCTCTTGCTCTTTCCTTTACTTTCTCCCCCTCTGGGAGCATGGTTTGCGCCTACGTCCGGAGACGGACGCTTGTAAATGTACCGCATTCTTCTTCTTCCTTGCTTGTCTGTCTTCTTCCTTCCTTTGTCCTTCTCCTTTCCTTACCTCTTCTCTTTACCCTTTTCTCCGCTGCGGCGTTTGAGACCCCCTCTTCTTTCCTTTCCCTTTCTCTTTCTTCCTCCCTGTGCGTGTCTGAAGGCCGACCCACGCACTTCCATGCGTAGCCGGTGACGGGGTAACGCGTAATTCCCCGCCCCGGGTAGACAGGTAGGACACGTACGTACCCCCTGGTAAAGGCCAGGCCCAGGGAGGGGTGATTACCCGAGCTGATACCTTCTGAAAGTGCCGATTGGTCCCTCCGTCCGTATGTCGGGAGGTGTGACCTGAGGTGTGAACAATCACCTAAGGCGGGTGTGCCCTCGGTGAGGGCCCCCACAAGGGAGGAGCGCGCCATCGGAGACGCCGGTAATCATGGGGGATTCTTCCGCAATGGTTTCCTCACCTTCCACTATGTCTGCTCACAAACGTAAGTTCACTGAGTCTCAGCCACAGACGGTTCTTCCATCGTTGCCACAGTTCCTTGTTGTTTCTCGGTCTGACGAAGGTCACGACTTTTCCACGGTCAACCCTTTCATTATTCAGAAAGGTGTCGACGCAATTGCGGGTCCTGTAAAGTCTTGTTCCAGATTACGGAATGGTACCCTGTTGTTAGAAACACACAGTGCCCTCCAGGCTCAAAAATTGCTGCGTACTTCTCTGCTCCACACCTTCCCTGTCCGGGTGGAACCGCACCGTACCTTAAATTCCTCGCGTGGAGTCGTTTATACACGCTCCCTCGATGGATTGTCTGACGAAGAAATTCAGCACTACCTGTCTGACCAGGGCGTCACCGCTGTTCATCGGGTTATGAAAAGGGTTGACTCGAACATCATTCCAACCCGCACTGTCTTCTTGACTTTTGACAAAGTTCAACTCCCATCAAAAATCAAAGCAGGCTATGAGATAATTTCCGTTCGCCCGTATGTCCCAAACCCTACGCGTTGCTATCGATGTCAGCGGTTCAATCACACCAGCCAGTCCTGTTCCAATCCGGCCAAATGTGTTACGTGTGGCAGGGATGCCCATGAGGGTGCTTGTCCACCTCCATCCCCTCGCTGCATCAACTGTATGGGTGACCACGCTGCTTCCTCTCGAGATTGCCCTGTTTTTAAGGACGAAAAGCTGATCCAGGAAATAAGAGTGAAGGAAAAGGTGTCGACCTTTGCTGCTCGAAAGTTACTCGCCAGTCGACAGCCCACCGTGCCTCAGAAAGGAAAATACAGCGCTGTCCTTGCTTCTCCTCGGCCAACAAAGGAGGCGGCCACGCAGACTTGCGACCTCACATTTAGTACCACGGTCGTCAGATCGGCCAGCGCAAAGATCGCCCGTTCAACCTCACCTCTTTCGCCTGCCCACTCTATGGCTCACCCTTCGTCGGGTTCTGCTAAATCTCGAGCCCAAAAGTCAGACGCCAAGTCTACAAAAAAAGAGCATTCTCGTGAAGAGTTTTTACGTACTGCAACTTCACAACCATCGGTTCCTCCTTCATCTAAACATACCTCCAAGAAGGCTACGAAGAAACACAGTTCCTCTCCTTCTCCGCCAAGGCGTGTCCCATCTACAGCACCACCTGGCGGAAATCGCCCTCGGCCATCTTCCGTGTCGCCGAGGCGCACTGTTGGTGGCCGGTCAACTGGCCGATCGTTGGTGGCAGGAGCTGCTCCTGACCAACCTATGGATCAGGATCTTCTGCCTTCGACTGAATGCCATTCCATGCTGTCGGTCGCAAGCTCTGAGCAGTCGTTGAGTTGACAGCACCCTTGGTGCCGTTCCTCCATTTTCTGTTCACCCTATGTCCATTATCCACTGGAATATCCGCGGCATTCGCGCCAATCGGGAGGAATTGTCCATCCTCTTACGATCCTACTCGCCGGTCATCTTCTGTCTTCAGGAAACAAAGCTGCGTCCCCATGACCGCTTTGTTCTCCCTCATTTTCAGTCCGTCCGATATGACCTCCCCTCAGTTGAAGGCACTCCAGCCCATGGAGGACTCATGATTCTGCTCCATGATACTCTCCATTATCACCCAATCCCCTTAAACACTTCCTTCCAAGCTGTCGCCGTCCGTCTTTCCCTTTCTGGATACACGTTCTCTCTTTGTACGGTATACATTCCATCGTCTACACCAATGGCACGAGCTGATCTCCTTCATCTTCTTGATCAGCTTCCACCCCCCTATTTGCTGGTTGGGGACTTCAATGCCCACCACCCGCTTTGGGGATCTCCACATCCTTGTCCACGTGGCTCACTATTGCTAGACGTCTTCCACCAAGCGGATCTAGTCTGCCTCAACACTGGGGTCCCTACATTTTTGTCTGCCTCCACGGCAAATTTATCCCATTTGGACCTTGCGGTCGGTACTGTTCCGCTAGCTCGGCGCTTCGAATGGTTCGCCCTTGATGATACACACTCGAGTGACCACTTTCCATGTGTTCTTCGACTGCAGCCTCAACTGCCATATATGCGCTCGCGACGCTGGAAGTTTGCCCAAGCCGATTGGACACTTTTTTCGTCTCTAGCGACATTCGATGACCGTCGCTTTCCCAGCGTCGACGATGAGGTCACACATTTTACCGACGTTATTCTCACAGCTGCGGAACGTTCAATACCACGCACCTCCGAATTGCCCCGGCGCCCTCCAGTTCCGTGGTGGAACGAGGCCTGCCGTGACGCAATACGTGAGCGGCGACGTGCTCTTCGCATTTTCCGTCACCATCCAACTTTGTCCAACTGTATCCGATATAAGCAGCTCCGTGCGCGATGCCGTCGCGTCATCCGCGATAGCAAGAAGGCAAGCTGGAAATTCTTTACTAGCTCATTTAACAACTTCACTCCCTCCTCGGAAGTTTGGAGTCGGCTTCGACGGTTCTCAGGCGCGCCTAGTTTCTCCCCGGTCTCTGGGCTCACTGTCGCGCATGATACCTTAGTGGACCCCGTCGCAATTTCTAACTCATTGGGTCAGCACTTTGCTGAGATTTCGAGCTCTTCAAATTACCCGCCAGCGTTTCTCCCGAAGAAACGTGCAGCGGAAGTGCGACATCTTGCTTTCTCCTCTCAAAATCGCGAAAGCTACAATACTGTTTTCTCCATGCGCGAACTCCAACATGCACTCTCTACTTCTCGCTCCTCCGCCCCAGGACCGGATGGTATCCATGTCCAAATGTTGCTGCATTTATCAACCCATAGCCTGCGTCACCTCCTTCGCCTTTATAATCGAATTTGGACCGACAGTACCTTTCCCAGGCGATGGCGGGAAGCTATTGTCGTTCCCGTTCCGAAACCTGGAAAGGACAAACATCTCCCCTCTAGCTATCGCCCCATTTCTCTCACGAGTAGTGTCTGTAAGGTTTTGGAGCGTATGGTGAATTACCGTTTAGCTTGGTGGCTGGAGTCCCGCAGTCTTTTAACACCAGCCCAATGCGGATTCCGAAAGCATCGTTCTGCTGTTGACCATCTTGTTGCTCTCTCCACTTATATCATGAACAATTTTCTCCGGAAACGCCAAACGGTAGCAATATTTTTTGATCTGGAGAGAGCGTACGATACCTGTTGGAGGACAGGCATCCTCCGCACACTGTTCTCTTGGGGCTTTCGAGGCCGGCTGCCCCTTTTTCTTCGCGAATTTATGGCAGAGCGCACATTTAGGGTGCGGGTGAACACTACTCTCTCCCGTACCTTCTCCCAAGAAAACGGGGTACCCCAGGGCTCCGTGCTGAGTGTTGTACTGTTTGCCATCGCCATTAATCCAATTATGGATTGTCTCCTTCCTGATGTCTCGGGCTCCCTCTTTGTGGACGATTTTGCGATCTACTACAGTTCTCAAAGGACCAGCCTTCTTGAAAGACGTCTTCAAGGATGTCTCGATCGCCTCCACTCGTGGAGCATCGAAACCGGCTTCCGTTTCTCACCCAGTAAGACCGTTTGTGTTAATTTTTGGCGACGTAAGGAGTTTCTTCCGCCCTCCTTACATCTAGGTCCTGTCAACCTTCCGTTTTCCGACGTCGTTAAATTCTTGGGTCTTATGTTTGACAGAAAACTGTGCTGGTCCTCCCACGTTTCCTATCTTTCGGCTCGCTGTCTGCGTTCCCTTAACACCCTCCGTGTCCTGAATGGTACCTCTTGGGGAGCGGACCGGGTGGTCCTTCTCCGCCTCTATCGCGCCTTAGTGCGCTCGAAATTGGATTATGGAAGCATAGTCTACTCCTCTGCTCGGCCGTCTATTCTTCGGCGTCTCGACTCTATCCACCACCGTGGATTACGTTTAGTGTCTGGAGCTTTTTACACCAGCCCTGTGGAAAGCCTTTATGCTGAGACTGCTGAACCTCCGCTGTCCAATCGGCGGGCAGTCCTTCTGAGTCGTTATGCTAGCCATCTGTCTTCCATGCCTGCTAATCCAGCCCATAACCTTTTTTTCGACGCCTCCTTTGATGTCGGGTATGCAGGCCGCTCCTCCTCCCTACTACCCCCGGGAGTCCGCTTCCGTCAACTGCTCCATTCTCTTTCCTTCCGCTTTCCTAAAACCTTCTTGACAACATTGGGTACAGCACCGCCTTGGCTCTGTCCCCGGATCTGCCTGCTCCGTGACCTTTGTCGATTTCCCAAGGATGGTACCCCTACACTTGTTTACCGTCGGGCATTTGCTGCTCTATGTGCACAAATGACGGAAGCCACATTTATTTACACCGATGGCTCGAAAACATCGTTAGGTGTAGGGAGTGCCTATATTGTTGGCGACACCCCAAATCACTTTCGGCTTCCCGACCAGTGTTCGGTTTATACTGCGGAGCTTTACGCTGTTCTCCAGGCTGTCCACTACATCCGCCGCCATCAGCGGATACAGTACGTAATCTGCTCAGATTCTCTCAGCTCTCTCCTAAGTCTCCAAGCTCTTTACCCTGTGCACCCTCTGGTCCACCGGATTCAGGACTGTCTGCGCTTGCTCCACCTGGGGGGCGTCTCAGTGGCGTTCCTCTGGCTCCCGGGACACGCTGGTATCTGTGGAAATGAGGCGGCCGATATAGCGGCCAAGGCTGCAGTTTCTCTTCCTCGGCCAGCTCTTCAGTCTCTTCCGTTTAGCGATCTACGGAGCGGTTTATGTCGCCAAGTTACTCATTTATGGCATGCGCATTGGTCAACACTTCCCCACAATAAATTGCGGGAAGTGAAAGCCGTTCCTTGCGCTTGGACCTCTTCCTCCCGAACGCGTCGTCGGGAGGAGGTAATTTTAGCTAGACTCCGGATAGGGCACTGTCTTTTTAGTCATCGACATCTTTTAAGCGGTGATCCTCCCCCACTCTGTCCCCACTGCTCTCAGCTGTGGACGGTCAGACACCTTTTAATTGAATGCCCCTATTTTAATCCGTTACGCTCCCGTCTACAGCTATCGCCTGATCTATCGTTGATTTTAGCAGATGACACGCGCTCAGCTGACCGCGTTCTACAGTTTATTAGTGACAGTGAAATGACGTCAGTCATTTGAACCTTTTTTTTTTTTTTGGGGACAACCAACCCCTTTCTATAGTGGACTTTTAAGCATTCCTTCTGCCTTTAGTTTCTCAAATTTTCTGACTTTGTTTCCATTGCTGCTGATTTTAAATTTCGTTTTTTTCCTGTTTTCTACGTCACGGGCTGGGCGCTAATGACCATAGAAGTTTTGCGCCCTAAAACCACAAAAAAAAAAAAAAAAAAAAAAAGAGACTGGGAATCGTGTGGAATTGTTCTGGATGTCTTTTCCGAAAATTACCTTGAGCAGACTGTTAGAGAACCAACTCGTGAGGGTAAGGTCTTAGACCTCCCGGCAACAAACAGACCTCAACTTACCGAATCAGTTAACGTAGAGGAAGGGATCAGTGTTCATAAGGCTGTGACAGCATCGATGACGATGGGTCCTACAAGGAATGTTAAGAATGGAAGGAAGATACATTTGCTCAGAAAGGGTGACAGGATACAAATTTCAGAATACCCTAGCAGTCAGCATAAAATATTCGCCTATGAGGACGAAAATGTGGAAGAACAAATGGAAAAAATTCGAAGGCATCGTTCAATATGCCCGAGACAAGCATATCCCGAGTAACGTTTTAATGGATGGGAATGATCGACCATGGTTTTATAACCGTGTTAAAAAATCCCTACGTAAACAAAGAGCACTTCATCTCGGATTCAAGAGAAGTAAAAACCTAGCTGACAAACAAAAGTTGAACGAAGCGAAGATGAGTTTAAGTAACAATTCGAGACGCGTTCAGTGATTTTGAAAGTAAGACGTTGTCAACCGACCTGAGTAAAAACGTTAAGAGATTTTGGTCGTGTGTAAAATAAGTAAGTGGGTCAATATCATCTATCCATTCTCTGAGCGACCACACCGGCACCGAAACCTTAAGATAACAGAGAGAAGGCCGAAATACTGAGTTCGGTCTTCCGAAGTTGTTTCATCGCGGAAGATCGTAACACTGTCCCTCCTTTCAATCGTCGTGCGAACGTCGAAATAGCAGATATTGAGATAAGCGATCGCGGAACTGAAAAGCAGCTGCAATCGCTTAGTAGTGGAAAGGCTAGAGGACCAGATGAGACACCTATAAGATTCTACAAAGATTTTGCGAAAGAACTTGATCCTATTGTAGCAGTAGTTTATCATAGAATGCTTGAGCAAAAAGCGCAGGTCATTCCCATTTTTAAGAAAGGCCGCAAAACAGATCCACACAATTATAGACCTATGTCTTTGACTTTGTAGAATTATGGAACGTGTTTTATGCTCAAGCATTATGACGTTCTTGGGTAATGAACATCTCCTCTACAAAAATCAACATGGATTCCGCAAACAGAGATCCTGCGAAATTCAGCTTGCTCTGTTCCTCCTTGAGATCCACAGCGCAGTGGACAACGGCATTCAGGTTGATGCCGTATTCCTTGATTTCAGTAAGGCATTTGACACCGTCCCACATTGCCGTTTAATGAAAACAATACGAGCTTACGGAGTATCGGAGCAAACCTGCGACTGGATTCAAATCTTTCTTACAGATAAACTCAACAAATCGCTCTTAACGGAACAAAATCGACAGTTGTAAAGATAATATCCGGAGTACCACAGGGAAGTGCGATAGGACCGTTGCTGTTTACAATATATATAAATGATGTAGTAGAAAGCGCCGTATGCTCTTTAAGGCTATTCGCACATGATTCAGTTGTCTATACCAAAATAGAATTTGCAGAACGACCTGCAGAGAATTGATGAATGGTGCAGACTCTGGCAGTTGGCCCTGAACGGAAATGAATGTAACATTTTGCGAGTACACAGGAAAAGAAATCCACTACTGTACAGCTGCACTACTGATGACAAACAGCGAGAAACAGCATCTGCCGTAAAATATCTAGGCGTAACCATCCAGAGCGACCTTAAGTGGAATGACCATTTAAAACAGATAGTGGGAAAAATAAACACCAGACTCAGATTCATCGAAGAATCTCAAGAAATGTAACTCTTTCATGAAAGAAGTGAAAGAAGTGGCTTATAAGGTGCTTGTTCGCCCTATTCTTGAGTATTGTTCATCTGTCTGTGATGCCCACGGCATTGTTTAGCTGGCGTGAGAGCGTTACTGTGATGCTAAACAAATTCCACTGCAGACTTTACAAGAGACGCGTTGTGCATCACGGAGAGATTTACTATTGAAATTTCGGGACAGCAGTTTCAGGAGGGGTCACACAACATATTACTTCCCCCCACATACATCTCCCATATTGACCACGAGCAGAAAATTCGAGAAATTAGCGCCAATACAGAGGCTTCCCCACAATCATTCTTCCCATGCACTATTCGCGAGTGGAACAGGGTTGGAGGGATCATAGTGGTATCGAAATTACCCTCCGCCACACACCATTAACTGATCTGAGGAGTATGATGTAGATGTAGAGAACACTTTGTTCTGGTATAACGAAACACAACGTAATTGTTGTCTTTCGTTCTTTTTTCTTCTTCCTGTCTATTTCGTAACGTAACGGAAATCAGTTACGGATGAATATCCAAATATATCACAACATTTATAATTTTTTCTTTGACATCAAATTGCGTTCGCACGGAGTTCCGTAAGATGTTTTGACTAGACGAATGAGTCGCTCTCTATGAACAATGTGATGAAACAGAGGTGAGGAAACACAAAGTTAACTGGTATAATGTGATGAAAAATTCGAAAACTGTATCCGAGATTTCTTTTTATTTTCTTACGTTGGTATCTTTAGGAAAGATAGACTTCTACTTAGTAAGTAACATATTAAGCAAACTGAAATTTTGTGTTTTTATTATGTGTGTCAACTTTGAAACAATTTCCATACCAATGCATTCTAGTCCGATGAATAATCGTAAGTGCAGCCTGAGACGACTCCCATGAAACGCGGCGGCCCTTTCCCGCAGTACTCGTGGGCTGTGAATGAAGTAATATCACACTGTGCCCTATTGATCGAAAATTTGTAGCAAATTCAAGTTCCACCGTGATTTCACACATCACACGCGTAGTTAGAGTTAGTGTTGAATTGATATTTAACTGCGAGTGGCCAGAGTTCAGAGAAATTCAGTAGTGTCGCTCCGTTACTTTACCACTGGCTACCTAGCTGTAATGGACGCGCACATTTCGTGACATTCACAAACTAGATGTTACAGTACAAGAGGATCATGATGAAACAAAAGACTGCAAAGAATAGGTTAGATTAGATTAGTACTTGTTCCACAGATCATGAATACGACACTTCGTAATGATGTGGATCGTGTCAGGTTAATAAAAGGTGTCTATACAAGATATTACATTACACAAAATGTTACTTTTTTTGGTGGGGGGTGGAGAAATTAACCACTTACTAATCCAAAAATTGATCTAACGAGTAGAAGAAAATGCCATTCAGAAAATCTTTTATTTTCCTTTCAAATGCTATATGGCTATCTGTCAGACTTTTATTGCTATTAGGTAAGTGACCAAAGACTTTCGTGTCAGCATAATTTACCCCTTTCTGAGCCAAAGTTAGATTTAACCTTGAGTAGTGAAGATCATCCTAGTGTTGTAACCATGAACACTGCTATTACTTTTGAATACGTTCGGATTGTTAATAAGAAATTTCATAAATGAATACATACAGGGTGAGTCACCTAACATTACCGCTGGATATATTTCGTAAATCACATCAAATACTAAACCCACAGACCGAACGTGAGGAGAGGGGCTAGTGTAATTGGTTAATACAAACCATAAAAAAATGCACGGAAGTATGTTTTTTAACACAAACCTACGTTTCTTTAAATGGAACCCCGTTAATTTTGTTAGCACATCTGAATATATAAACAAATACGTAATCAGTGCCGTTTGTTGCATTGTAAAATGTTAATTACATCCGGAGATATTGTAACCTAGAGTCGACGCTTGAGTACCACTCCTCCGCTGTTCGATCGTGTGTATCGGAGAGTACCGAATTACGTAGGGATCCAAAGGGAACGGGAATGGACCTTAGGTACAGAAGAGACTGGAACAGCACATTACGTCCACATGCTAACACCTTTTTATTGGTCTTTTTCACTGACGCACTTTTACGTTACCATGAGGGGTGAGGTACACGTTCGACGGGCGTTTCATAGGACATGGAGGACGCATAAATTGGCCAGCCCGTTCTCCTGATCATACACCTCTGGACTTCTTTCTGTGGGGTACGTTAAAGGAGAATGTGTACCGTGATGTGCCTACAACCCCTGACGCTATGAAACAACGTAGTGTGGGAGCCTGCGGCGACATTACACGAGATGTACTGCGGCGTGTACGACATTCATTACGCCAGAGATTGCAGTTGTGTGCAGCAAATGATGGCCACCACATTGAACATCTATTGGCCTGACATGTCGGGACACACTCTATTCCACTCCGTAATTGAAAACGGAAACCACGTGTGTACGTGTACCTCACCCCTCATGGTAATGTACATGTGCGTCAGCGAAAAAGACCAATAAAAAGGTGTTAGCATGTGGACGTAATGTGCTGTTCCAGTCTCTTCTGTACCTAAGGTCCATTACCGTTCCCTTTGGATCCCTACGTAATTCGGTGCTCTTCGATACACACGATCGAACAGTGGAGGAGTGGTACTCAAGCGTCAACTCTAGGTTACAGTATCTCCGGATGTAATTAACATTTTACAATGCAACAAACGGCACTGATTACGTATTTGTTTATATGTTCAGATGTACTAACAAAACTAACGGGGTTCCATTTAAAAAAACGTAGGTTTGTGTTAAAAAACATACTTCCGTGCATTTTTTTATGGTTTGTATTAACCAACTACACTAGCCCCTCTCCTCACGTTCGGTCTGTGGAATCGATTCGTCAGTATTTGATGTGGTTTACGAAATATATCCAGCGGTAACGTTAGGTGACTCACCCTGTATATTACGAGGCTACAGTGAAGATCCCTAGCTCTTTAAATAAGTGCCTGCAGGATGGTCTTGGATGAGATCCAGCAATTATTCTGATTACACGCTTTTTTGCAATGAACACTCTTTTACTCAATGATGAGTTGCCCAGAATATGATGCCATACGAAAGCAGGTAATCTAATTAACTGAGATGTATATAGCCAAAATTTGCAATGAGTTCAGCTGAACTCAAACGTTTCAGCAGATCTTCAGTGTGTTTTTCCAGTTCAACCCCTCATCAATGCATACACTGTGGTGTCACCGCCAGACACCACACTTGCTAGGTGGTAGCCTTTAAATCGGCCGTGGTCCGGTAGTATACGTCGGACCCGCGTGTCGCCACTATCAGTGATTGTAGACCGAGCGCCGCCAAACGGCAGGTCCAGAGAGACTTCCTAGCACTCGCCCCAGTTGTACAGCCGACTTTTCTAGCGATGGTTCACTGACAAATTACGCTCTCATTAGCCGAGACGATAGTTAGCGTAGCCTTCAGCTACGTCATTTGCTACGACCTAGCAAGGCGCCATTATCATTTGCTATTAATCTTGTGATGCATGTACCGTCAGACCGATGTTCACCAATTATGGATTAAAGTTAAGTATTCCAGAAGCTACGTACTTATTTTACTAGTCTCAACTCCTTTAACTGTTCCAGACCTCACGCCAGCCTGCGTGAGCTTAAACGCGTGCCTTTCGGCTTCACCTCATAGTGGCTTGGCTGTCTTGCCAAGTCACAACATACACCTAGAAATTTTGAATATTCTACCTTAGCTACCGATTTCTGATCGAAGTCTATATTTATTAATGGCGTCATTCCATTTACTATGTGGAACCGTATATACTGTGTTTTGTCAAAGTTTAATGAGAGCCCGTTTGCAGAGTACCACTTAATCATTTTCTGAAAAACATGGTTTACAATTCCATCAGTTAATTCTTGTCTGACGGGTTTGATGGCTATACTTGTATCATCGGCAAAAGGTACCACCGTTGCATCTTCGTGTACATATGTTAAGAACAGCAGAGGACCCAAGACCGAACCTTGCGGCACCCCATTCTTGATTGTTCCCTAGTTTGAGGAATCACCAGTTTTTTGCTATTATGTGAACTACAAAAGTAGTCAGAAATATTTACAAAAAGAAATTGAAAGTATCAAAAGGAGATAACAGTCGTTAGACAGAGGGTACATAAATACACTGCTGAGTGAAAATTGGTTAATTTAAAGAATTAGAGTGTGAAGGAAGCTTAGAGAGTTTGACATCCATTCGACAACGAGGTCGTAGATTAATGGGAAAACAAAGATGCTCGGGAGGATATTGGTATCAATCAGAGTAGGTTTTTAGGTGCTCCAAATGTAGGTAATGTGAATTCGAATGCTCGTCGCAGTCGTGGAAGGTGTTTCGTCTAGAAATGGGCAAAGGGATCACACAGAATTTTGATGGTAATTTACCTACTTCATGATCTTGTAGGAGACAAATATGGTTTGAAATTAACGATTTAGAACGTAGTGCTTTCGAATGCGGGTGAATAAATGTGGATAATTTCGTCTGTATGAACAATATGAGAGGAAGTAAAAACCAAAATTCTGGGCTTCAGGGACCCAAAAATGTATAATCCTACAAGTATTAGGGCCTCGGGTTATAATGAATTACGGGGTGGATACAGGAAATTTGTAGAGCGACGTATAAATCAAGCCAAAAATATAGATGAAAGAATTGACTAACCACATTTTAATGAAATACTAATTAGCAAGTTACAAGCAGCTAAAGAAAAACTAAGTTCCAGCCTCTCGCACATACATTGTTCTTGCGGAAACAGCTGCTAATCTGTCAGCGATCCGAAACGAATCTTTCTGCATCATTCAGACTCGGTCACACACTGGTATTGTACACATATATATCATAACTCTGCCCAGTACAATCTGTCCCCGTACACAAATCTAAAAAATCTGTGCTTAGTATTCCCGGAAACAACCCGCTTACTAAGGCACCTGCATTAGATGGACACTGTAATAAGGAGAAACTTAATTTTAAGAGCTAGTGGAAATGATGTACAAAACAGGAAAAGGCAAATGTCACGACTTTCAGAGCAATTAGAGATCTACGTTGTAAAAAGAAGAAACATGAGAGGCTCCTTACTGAGCAAAATGAATTGGCCTAATTTTTAACTGTTAATATGCAGTAAGTGAAGCAGGCAAAAATAAATACAAACGTCTCAAAAATGAGATCGATAGGAACTGCAGAATGGCTAAGCAGGGATGGCTACAGGACAAATGTAAGGATGTAGAGGTTTATCTCACAAGGGGTAAGATAGATACTGCCTACAGGAAAATTAAAGAGACCTTTGGAGAAAAGAGAACCACTTGCATGAATATCAAGAGCTCAGATGGAAACCCAGTTCTAAGCAAACAAGGGAAAGCAGAAAGATGGAAGGTGTATATCGAGGGTCTATACAGGGGCGATGTTCTTGAGTACAATATCATGGAAATGGAAGAGGATGGCCATTGCAGTCTTCTTTCTCTCCCGGGCTGCATTTCCTTTCCCTTCCCCTCCTTTCCCCTCCATACCCCTTTCCCCTCGCCCTCTCCTCTCCCTCTATTGGTGTCCTTGCTTATGTTGGCCCCCGCTATCCTCCTGGTTCTGTTGGTTTTACACTCTGGCTTTGTTGCGTAATCATCTCCTCCTTTTGGCGTTCCTTGGTCCCCCTCTGGGGTTTGACCTCCATTCCAAAATTTCTCTTCCGTAGTGTGAGCCATTTGGGGAAGAGCACCTTACCTAGTGTCTCCGACGTGTGCCCTCCTAGTATATTCCACCTTTTCTTCTACATCGTTGTCTGATGCTAGGGTGCATAGCCAGCACGGTAGCCAGCCCGTGTGGTGGGGTCGCTATGTACCCTTTTGGTTGAGCCCCCTGAACACACAGGGATCACACTTCTGATACCTGAGCTGTGACCTCCTCATGCATGCCTTGGAGTGGTTGCTCGTCATCCTGGAGCATCGGAACTCCCGGCAATGGCCGCCGTGCCAGACGGCCCTTGCTGTGGCTGGGTGGCGCCCGTGAGGAGAGCCCCTGATCGGAGTGGGTGGTATCAGGGCGGACGCTATGCAGATGAAACGCATAAGGGTCCAAACCTCTGGCCGCTCTTCTGCGGCCGTCTCTCTGCGTGGTACTGATTCCTCAAGTGCTGCTTCTCTTGCCCCTTCGGCCTTCCCTTCCGTGGCTACCCCCTGGGAGGAGGGTCAGGCCCGTCGTCTAGGGGCAAAACCTTTCCCCCGTTATCTAGTTTGCACCAAGACTGATGGAGATACTTTCACCAGTGTCAAACCTTTATTCTTTGTGGAACACATTGAAGACAAGTTCGGCGAAGTGGACTCCCTGAGCAAGATGCGGTCGGGTTAATTACTGATAAAAACTGCTTCGGCTGCCCAATCTGCGGCCCTTCGTGCCTGTACCCATCTTGGCACAATTCCCGTGTCCATTACCCCTCACCAGTCTCTAAATATGGTACAAGGTGTGATTTTTCACAGAGACCTCATCCTTCAAACTGATGAGGAACTTCGGGACAATCTCGGACGGCGGGGTGTTCACTTTGTTCGGCGTGTTCAGAAGGGTCCTAAAGATAATCGTATTGATACTGGTGCCTTTATCCTGGCCTTTGAAGGGGATACCCTTCCTGAGAAAGTTAAGATTATGGACTATCGCTGTGATGTGAAGCCGTACATCCCACCTCCTATGCGGTGTTTTAAGTGCTTGCGTTTTGGCCACATGTCTTCTCGCTGTACCCAGGACCCTCTCTGTGGTGACTGTGGACGTCCACTCCATGAGGGGAGTCCCTGTGTTCCCCCTCCTGTATGTGTAAATTGTCATGGTAGTCATTCTCCACGTTCAGCAGATTGCCCAGTCTATAAGAAAGAAAAGTATAAGTCTCTTGATCGTTTAAGCTACACAGAGGCCCGTAAGAAATATGCACGATTGCACCCTGTGTCCATGACATCTAGTTACGCCTTGGTTACATCTTCATCCCTTCCTCCCCCTTCCTTACCCCCGTCCCGGACCCCTCTCCTTCCCCCCTCCCCTGCGGCTCCCACACCTTCTCCTCTGGGCGCCGCTCCCCCTCCCCAGCCGGAGAAGTGTCCCACTCCTTCGGCGTCTGCCGGTCAAGGGCGCCTCTCCCGGGATGCCCCTTCCCGGCACCTTCCAGGTCAAAGGTCTGCTGCAGCGCGGCGACCGCGAGAGCCGCGGTCTATCGGCCCCCAGGTCGCCCGGTCTCTTTCTGTTCCTGATCTTGCTGCAGCTGGCTCCATTATGCCACACAGCCCTCCTCGATCTCAGCCTGAAAAGAAGAAGAAACATAAGTCCCGGGACAAAGAGCCTCTGGTGTCACCGGAGGTCCCTTCCCCGGCTTCACAACCGGATTCTGACCTGTCGTTTATGGATGTCGCCCCCTCCTTGTCGGTGACGGGTGGGGACCCGGCGGTATGACTGGATTTAGCGTGTTCAGCCCTCATTTAAACCATCGTTCTGTGGTTCTCCAATGGAATTGTAATGGCTACTATCGTCACCTTCCGGAATTGAAATCCCTTCTTTCGTCCTACTCAGCAGCTTGTGTGGTTCTCCAGGAATCTCATTTTACTGATGCTCACTCACCGACCCTCCGTGGGTTCCGTGTTTTCTGTCGAAATCGGGTCGGACCCTTGCGGGCTTCTGGTGGCGTTTGTACGTTGGTCCGTACAGACATTGCTAGCACGTGGATTCCTCTCCAAACTACATTGGAAGCAGTTGCTGTTAGGGTCCACTTAGACTCTGCAGTCACAGTATGCAATCTTTATCTCCCTCCTGACAGGACTCTTACACCTGCTGCCTTAACCACCCTTCTTCAGCAACTTCCTCCTCCCTTCCTCCTCCTTGGGGATTTTAATGCTCATCATCCTTTGTGGGGCAGTGCCTTTCCATCTAGACGAGGTCTTCTTATCGACCAATTTATTGCAGACCACGACCTGTGCCTTATTAATGATGGCTCCCCTACTCATTTCAGTGCTGGTCATGGTACCTTTTCTGCCATTGATCTTTCTCTTTCTTCTCCCTCTCTCCTCCCTTCATTACACTGGTCGCCACACGACGACCTTTGTGATAGTGACCATTTCCCGTTGATTATCACGCTCCCTTCCCGCTCCCCAATGGAGAGGTTACCTCGTTGGTCTTTCCACCGCGCCGATTGGCCTCTATATACTGCACAGGTCGAGTTTTCTCCCTCTTTGTCGGGTTGTATTGATGACGTCCTACGTGACGTGTCTGACGCGATTGTTCGCGCTGCTAACCTTGCTGTCCCGCGCTCATCTGGACAATTTCGTCGTCGGCAAGTCCCGTGGTGGAGTACGGCCATTGCCATTGCCATCCGTGATCGCCGTCGAGCTTTGCAACACTTTAAGAGGCACCCATCTGTAGCCAGCCTTTCTACCTTTAAGCGCCTTCGCGCTAAAGCCCGTTATTTAATCAAACAGAGCAAGCGGATATGTTGGGAACGATTCGTTTCTTCCCTTGGTTCCACTGTCCCTCTGTCACGGGTATGGGCTACACTTCGCTCTCTCCAAGGTTGCCATCGGCAGTCCACCCTCCCAGGCCTTCACCTCCCAGATGGCATTTGTACGGACCCATTAGTTCTCGCAGAACATCTTGCGACCCATTTTGCAGTGGCATCAGCGTCGGCCTCCTATCCAGCTGCTTTCCTTCATCAAAAACAGCAGGCTGAAGCTGTCACCTTATGTTTCACCACTTGTGAGTCAGAATCTTACAACGAACCTTTCACTGAATGGGAATTTCTTTCTGCTCTATCTGCTTCTCATGATACGGCTCCTGGCCCAGATTCCATTCATAACCAGCTGCTTCAACATCTCCGTGCTCCACAACGGCACCATCTTCTTCGGGTGTTTAACCGTATCTGGCTCCAGGGTGACTTCCCTTCTCAGTGGAGGGATAGCATTGTGGTTCCTGTCCTTAAGCCTGGTCAGAACCCCCTATCTGTTGACAGCTATCGGCCAATTAGTTTGACCAATGTTGGTTGTAAGTTACTTGAACGGCTGGTAGCCCGTCGGCTCACTTGGGTCCTCGAATCTCGGGATCTATTGTCCCCTTACCAGTGTGGCTTTCGAGAGGGACGATCTCCAATCGATCATTTGCTTCGCTTGGAATCCGCAGTTCGGCAGGCTTTTTCCCAGCGCCGCCATTTGGTTGCAGTGTTTTTTGACCTTCGCAAGGCCTATGACACGGCCTGGCGCCATCACATCTTACTAACCCTTCATCAGTGGGGTCTTCGGGGCCCACTCCCGATTTTTATCCGCCAGTTCCTGATCCATCGGTCATTCAGAGTTCGAGTTGGTACTGCTTTTAGTTCTCCACGGACCCAGGAGACGGGCATCCCACAGGGTTCGGTCTTGAGTGTCCTTCTTTTCCTCATTGCTATCGATGGACTTGTGGCCTCTGTTGGTCCCTTGGTCGCCCCTGCCCTGTATGTGGATGATTTCTGCATTTGGGTTAGTTCCTCCTCGATGCCATCTGCAGAACGGCAGCTCCAGGTGGCTATACGGCGTGCCTCTGCATGGACCCTCTCCCACGGGTTTCAATTCTCTCCTTTAAAATCGCGGGTGGTCCACTTCTGTCGCCGTACTATGGTCCACCCTGATCCAGAGCTCTATCTCGCTGCACAAAGATTGCCTGTGGTTCCACAGTTTCGTTTCCTAGGTCTTCTTTTCGACAACAAGCTCACTTGGCTGCCCCATATCAGACTCCTGAAGGTAGGATGTTTCCGTAAACTCAATGTCCTTCGCTTTCTTGCCCACTCCTCCTGGGGTGCGGACCGTTCCCTCCTCCTCCGTCTTTATCGTGCTCTAGTTCTGTCACGTTTGGACTATGGTTGTCAAGTTTATGGTTCAGCTGCTCCTTCCACGCTGCACGTGCTGGATCCAGTCCACCATCGTGGTATCCGTTTGGCCACCGGTGCCTTCCCTACTAGCCCTGTTGATAGTCTCCTGGTTGAAGCTGGGATCCCCCCTCTTTCTGTTCGGCGGTCCCAGCTTCTGGTGTCTTGTGCCCTTACTATCCGTTCTTCTCCCGCTCATCCTTCCTATTCTATCCTATTCCCAGACCATGGACGTCGCCCGCCTGACTCCCGCCCTCGGGCGGGTTTACCGGTTGGGCTGCGCCTTGCGTCTCTTACCCGTGATTTTCGGCTTCCTTCTTTGTCCTGTCTTCCTCGCTCCCTCCCCTCCACCCCTCCTTGGTTAGTTCCTCGGCCTCGAATTCGGATGGATCTCCGCCGCGGTCCGAAAGATTCCATCCCCCCGGTGGTGTTCCATTCCTTTTTCCGCCAAATTTTATCGGAGTTTCGGGATGCTGTTGTTTTTTACACTGATGGCTCTAAATCTGCTGATCATGTTGGGTATGCCTTCACGTCCTTTGTTGGAACGGAAAATCATCTACTGCCACCCTCATGTGGGGTGTTTACTGCGGAAATGATGGCAATTTCCCGGGCCCTTACCTTTATTAAACAATCCCAACACAACCGCGTTTTGTTATGTACGGACTCGATGAGTGGCCTTCTTGCTATTGACCGGTGTTTTTCGCGCCATCCCTTGGTCTCTGCCATCCATGACCATCTCGCTGATCTTCACCGTGCTGCTTGTTCCATTGACTTCCTATGGGTCCCGGGCCATGTGGGTATCCCGGGTAATGAGCTCGCTGATCGTTTGGCTGGGGGAGCAGTTACTTACCCCCCGTTTTCTGTAACCCCTCCTGCAGCGGATTTACGGCTTCACATCAAATCCCACTTTGCACAGTCATGGGCCAATTCTTGGGAGGCTACTCCACTGTCTAATAAACTTCGTGCCATTAAGGTGAATACAGGCCCATGGCGTTCTTCCTTTAGCCTCTCCCGCAAGGACTCGACCACACTGTGTCGTCTCCGCATTGGCCATACCAGGCTGACCCATGGTTTCCTTTTGCGCGATGAGCCACCCCCGCTATGTGGTTGTGGAGCCTTCCAGTCAGTGGCCCACATTTTGGTTGAATGCCCCCTTCTTTTGGCTCTGCGTGCTAAGTACAGACTCCCCCACACTTTACCTTTGATGTTGGCTGACGATTCCCGGATGGTCTCTCTGGTTCTAGGTTTCCTCCGGGAGAGTGGTTTTTATTCTCAGTTTTAAAGTTTTTAATCTCCCTCTGGTGTTGGGGCAGGGCGGTGAGTGTTTGGGTGTCTCCCACTGTAGGCAGTGTTCAGAGATTCCCGATTCACCTCCCTGACCGGAATCCTCTTTTCTTTCCCTTTTACTGTTTTTACCCCTTCTTTTTAAGGCTTGGTTAGTTTTTCTATTCCCATACGTACTTTCTGCGTTATAGCAGTTGTACCTTTTAAGTCACAGGTGGTCTTGCCTATGCTGTTTCAGCATAGTGTTGGGTTCGTTCTCTTGCCAACTTCCCTCATTTGTTTTTACTAATGACAACGTGACTGCCCTTTTACGTTTCCCCTTTATCCGTTTTATTTTTCTGACTATACTGAGATGTCCCGTTAGCAGAATGGAGCCTATTTGAAACAAGGGACTGATGACCTTGCTGTTTGGTCCCTTTAACCTCAAACAACCAACCAACCAACCATGGAAGAGGATGTAGATGAAGATGAAATGGGAGATATGATACTGCGTGAAGAGTTTGACAGAGCACTGAAAGACCTAAGTCGAAACAAGGCCCCGGGAGTAGACAACATTCCATTAGAACTACTGACAGCCTTGGGAGAGCCAGTCCTGACAAACCTCTACCATCTGGTGAGCAAGATGTATGAGACAGGCGAAAGTCCCTCAAACTTCAAGAAGAATATAATAATTCCAATCACAAAGAAAGCAGGTGTTGACAGATGTGAAAATTACCGAACTATCGGTTTAATAAGTCACAGCTGCAAAATACTAACGCGAATTCTTTACAGACGAATGGAAAAACTGGTAGAAGCCGACCTCGGGGAAAATCAGTTTGAATTCCACAGAAATGTTGGAAAACGTGAGGCAATACTGACCCTACGATTAATCTTAGAAAATAGATTAAGAAAAGGCAAACCAACGTTTCGAGCATTTGTAGACTTAGAGAAAGCTTTTGACAATGTTGACTGGAATACTCTCTTTCAAATTCTAAAGGTGGCAGGGGTAAAATACAGGGAGCGAAATGCTATTTACAATTTGTACAGAAAGCAGATGGCAGTTATAAGAGTCGAGGGACATGAAAGGGAAGCAGTGGTTAGGAAGGGAGTGAGACAGCGTTGTAGCCTCTTCCCGATGCTATTCAATCTGTATGTTGAGCAAGCAGTAAAGGAAACAAAAGAAAAGTTCGGAGTAGGTATTAAAATCCATGGAGAAGAAATAAAAACTTTGGGTTCGCCGGGAACATTGAAATTCTGTCAGAAACAGCATGGACTTGGAAGAGCACTTGAAAGGAGGGTATAAGATGAACATCAAGAAAAGCAAAACGAGGATAATGGAATGTAGTCGTATTAACTCGGGTGATGCTGAGGAAACTAGATTAGGAAATGAGACACTTAAAGTAGTAAAGGAGTTTTGCTATTTGGGGAGCAAAATAACTGATGATGGTCGAAGTAGAGAGGATATAAAATGTAGACTGGCAATGGCAAGGAATGAGTTTCTGAAGAAGGGAAATTTGTTAACGTCGAGTATTGATTTAAGTGTTAGGAAGTCGTTTCTGAAAGTATTTGTATTGAGTGTAGCCATGTATGGAAGTGAAACGTGGACGATAAATAGTTTAGACAAGAAGAGAATAGAAGCTTTCGAAATGTGGTGCTACAGAAGAATGCTGAAGATTAGATGGGTAGATCACATAACTAATGAGGAGGTATTGAATAGAACTGGGGAGAAGAGGAGTTTGTGGCACAACTTGACAAGAAGAAGGGATCGGTTGGTAGGACATGTTCGAGGCATCAAGGGATGACCAATTTAGTACTGGAGGGCAGCGTGGAGGGTAAAAATGGTAGAGGGAGACCAATAGATGACTACACTAAGCAGATTCAGAAGGATGTAGGCTGCAGTAGGCACTGGGATATAAAGAAGCTTGCACAGGATAGAGTAGCATGGAGAGCTGCATAAAACCAGTCTCAGGACTGAAGACAACAACAACAACAACAACAACAACAACAATATGTTGTTCTCGGCCGAGCAAGTGCTGCTGTCTATTTCTGCTGGAGTTGGCTGGTGCGCGCAGTGAGGTACTGTACCTCCTTTCCTGAACCTCGTCGACGCAGCCATGGGAAATGACCAGCAACGCAACCAGGCCTATTGTACGGCCGCAACCAGTGACGCCAGAAGGCGACATAACGTTCTATAATATACTCTCTTCCATGCGCATATTGCACTAGTTCTTGTTGTTTTATGATTTACATCCTGTTTTTACTTATTTTATGATGCATAATCAGCCATAGTATGACAAATCATGCTATGTATTGCCCACTTACAGTTTTTGTTTGTATGTTATTACGTAAGTTATTTTATGTTTCAAACTCCGTCCTCTTAAAGTACGGAGTGATTATAATTAAAGTTAAACTTTCAAAACGCTGTACAAATAACACCACTGGTAAGAATGACGTCAAATTGCAACGGACTATTATCGGAGAAGGGGGAAAACGTATGGCAGAAGAAAAAAATAGTGAGAAAATTGATCAATAGATGGCGCTGTATGTGTCAGAATAAGTAAATAAAAGCACCTGTCATGCGCACAACCCACTGAAGTTGGTATAAACACGCCGGGGGACACTGCTTTTCCCCCCTTTCGCGTCTGTGACGTTCGCCATGACTGTCTCAATGCTGAATCTCATTCTGCTTGTAAAGCTGTATTACAAGAAAGATGACTGTGCACACGTCGCTCTGCAGAAGTTCCGGACACTGAAGGGTTTGCTTAAAGGCGCTGGTCCGATGACTGCTGTGGGTCTGGAGAAAATGCTTCGGAAATTCGAAAAGACGGGCTCTTTTGGTGTGCGACTGGTAGACGGAGGAAACGAACTGATTCAGCGTCAGTGGAAACAGTGGCCACAGCAATGCAGAAGGAAACGAGTGGTGGTGTGCAAACCTGTAGTGCACGCAGAAATGCCCGAACATTGGATATACTGCCGGCCTGTGTGACCGAGCAGTTCTAACCGCTTCAGTCTGGAACCGTGCGACCGCTACGGTCGTAGGTTCGAATCCTGCCTCGGGCATGGATGTGTGTGATGTTCTTAGGTTAGTTAGGTTTAAGTAGTTCTAAGTTCAAGGGGACTGATGACCTCAGATGTTAAGTCCCATAGTGCTCAGAGCCATTTGAACCATTGGATATGCTCGTGAGCAAGGTGCATAAAATCCTACGAAATATCTTTCTTTGTTATCCATTCAAAATTATCCATATACACGAGTTGCTTCCTGTTGACCAGTCAGCGCGAGCGAACCTTGCTTTAGCACTTCTTTCAGGTCCATGCAAGAGGGAGCACCTCTGCACATTGCAAATTCAGTTAAGAAGCTGCTGAAGCACAATTTCGGAAATCATAGAATCATCAGCATCCATTTTCCTACATCCTGGCCCTCCCGATCACTTAATCTTAATCCATGTGACTTCTGGCTGTGGGGCTATCTGAAAGATGTTGTGTTCAGTGTTCCGATTGCAAATTTAGCTGCATTGAAGGCACGCATTGTGCAACATATTCTGAACGTGACCCCGGAAGCACTTCGATCAGTTGCGGATCATGCTGCCTCTCGATTTCAACTTGTTGCAGAAAACGGTGGGCAGCATATTGAACATGTTTTGCGCTAGTCACGCGGAAATTAATAATCCGATTTGATTTTGATTCATGCTTTTTATGCGGTTTTTGGCCTCAGGAAAATTAAAAACCGATGTGATTGATGCTTTTTATGCGGTTTTTGGCTTCAGGTCAATTAGAATCTGATTTTTACCATCCGATGTGATATGACCTTGCCGTAGTGGATGGGCTTATGTAACTTAAGAATTACACCTGTACACCCATGCACACTGAGTAGTACAGTTTATTTAACGTCAAATGTACACCTTAGGCATTGTCGTATGATTCATTTGTCATTTGCAGTCGATCTCTATTAAATTATGATGATTACAGTCCATCTATTGCTACATTTAGTAATTATTTGTTTTCTTCTGCAGTACGTTTTTTCCCCTTCTCCGATAATATTCCGTTGCACTTTGACGTCATTCTGAGCAGTGGCGTTATTTCTACAGTGGTTTGAAAGTTTAACTTTAATTATAATCCCCCTGACATATTTTACTTAATAAACAGTTTTGTAATCTACACTGCTATGCCAGTAGTTTAAAGTAATCACCAAAAATCTGGAAATGAACCCGACTAAGTTACTTCAGATTTTTACACGATACTACAATAAACGTTCGAAAGGACATAGGCTACATATTTCTTTGACGCTCCAAGGAGAGGTCGTACTGCATCAAGTTGAAGAGAACCCGCCAATGAGTACGCAGGCAATTTATTTGGCTATTAGTGAGTGTAACTGCAAAACAACTGACGCACTGGATCGCACATAATCAGTTTATTACTTGTAAAACCGGTCGCGTTGCCAACATGTTTTCAAATGGTTGTAGCACGGAAACGGCAAGCATTCGAACACAGGTTGCAATTCAAAATATTATCTACTCACCACTCTCTACAATTCCTAGAAATTTGTAATGGGAATTTCCGAACAGTCTGTATATGACAAGTCACAGTTTAAGGTCGTCACCAAAAATCTAAGAAAATCTCTATACTGATTTGCTTCAGTTTTTCACACAGAAAGTTGTTGGCAAAAGGTCTTGAAAAGTTCTTCACGGTTTTACTTTAGATTTTCACTTGATACTCTAACAGACGGTCAGATGAACATATGCTCCATCTACATAGTATACAAATTTCTATATGTATGTACTATATGAAAGAGAAGCTTTGTTGTAAAAGTCTCGGAAGGTTGTTTACTGATTTACTTCAGTTTTCTACATGGTACTTTAATAAATGTTCAGGCAGACTCAGGCTGCATTTTCTTTACATACATAGAATCTAAATGTATATATACTATATAAGAGGAAGAATTATTAGCATTAGTCTCGAAATGATCATGGACAGTTTACTTCAAATTTTTACACAATATTCTACTAAAAATTTCGGCGGACATAGATTAATATTTCTTCATATATGGTACAAAAATATATGTATAATGCATATATGGCAAACGGTGTTCACAAAATCCTTGAAAGTATTTGATTGATTTACTCCAAATTTTTATACGTTATTGTAATTACATTTGGAAAAGCATAGGCTACATAAACACATGAAAAAAAGTTTTGCGCCACTCTGGCTCCCAGAACTCTTGAAGATAGACGTTGACTGTGGATATTGTATCACAGATACAATCCCTTTGATTGTTCAGAAATGTCACTAAACCCGCCCAAAGATGTAAACAACCATGCATGAGCAGTACCCATTAGACGGAGATGGTCCGACAGCCGATCAGTTCCAGTCATTCCACCTGCAAGGAGGTATGCAGCTCGTGTTGTCTGTAGTTCAACCATGCCTAAACGGTCAATAGCGCATTTCGATCGCGTCCGCATTGTTACTTTGTGCCAGAAATGGCTCTCAACAAGGGAAATATCCAGGTGTCTCGGAGTGAACCAAAGCGATGTTATTCGGACAAGGAGGAGATACAGAGAGACAGGAACTGTCGATGACATGCCTCGCTGAGGCCTCCAAAGAGCTACTACTGCAGTGGATGACTGCTACCTACGGATTAGGGCTCGGAGGAACCCTGACAGCAACGCTTCTATGTTGAATAATGCTTTTCGTGCAGCCACAGAAAGTGGTATTACTACTCAAACCGCAGGATGCGCAACTGCACTCCGGACGTCCATGGCAAGGTCCATCTTTGAGACCACGACACCATGCAGCGCGGTACAGATGGGCCCAACAACATGCCGAATGGACCGTTCCGGAGTGGCAACACGTTCTCTTCACCGATGAGTGTCGCATGTGCCTTCAACCAGACAATCGTCGGAGACGCGTTTGGAGGCAACCCGGTCAGGCTGAACGCGTTAGACACACTGTGCAGCGAGTGGAGCAAGGTGGAGGTTCCCTGCTTTTATGGAGTGGCATCATGTGGGACCGAGGTACGCCACTGGTGGTCATGGAAGGTTCCGTAACGGCTGTACGATAGGTGAATGCCGTCCTCCGACCGATAGTGCAACCATATCGGCAGCATATAGGGGAAGCATTCGTCGTCATGGACGAGACTTCGCACCCCCATCGTGCATATCTTGTGACTGACTTCCTTCAGGATAACGACATCGCTCGACTAGAGTGGTCAGCATGTTCTCCAGACAAGAACCCTATCGAACAGGCCTGAGATAGATTGAAAAGGGCTGTTTACGGACGGCGTGGCCCACCAACCATTCTGAGGGCACTACGCTGAATCGCCGTTGAGGAGTGCGACAATCTGGACCAACAGTGCCATGACTAATACAGGCATGCATCAATGCAAACCTTTCTTCGAATTTTTATGGGCACAAATATCATGGGCTCCGTTTACAGGCCAACAACGCGCTCTTCGGCACCTACGACACCAGCTGGCACCTGCTTTCTCGTGTTCACCTCATTGTTAAAGCTTACTGGAGAACGATTCCAGTCACGTGATCATCTAGAACATTCCTTTCATCGTCATTACTCACTGCTGGTTCACTGTACACGCCATCATCTAATATGGATTTATATGGGCACCCTTCCTGGTTTTGTAATTTTCACAGACGTAAGTGCGCAGCCCTTTGGCTGAGAACGTAGATAGGTCAGACTCGATGTTTACTTACCGTGAGATGATTTGTGGCAGTAAAAAGTCTACAGTACTGTGCCGTGCTGATGTCAGCATCATGAGTGACAGAGCAATGTCCACTTTGCCCTCCAGCAGCTGTCCCACCAGGCCATCCCACGTGCCTCGATCGGAGCGCGCCCCGAAGAGCGTTGTCGCCTCAAAGTTGTACCTGTCCACAGCACACACTCGTCTCCAGCCACTTTCCTGGCTGTTGCTGTAAGGCAGCCTTAACAGATGTGGCAAAAGTTTAAGAGATGTATTCTGGAAAAGCAAAGAACTTATGGTCTCAGTGCACACACAAAATTCTACATTCTAAGTTAACAGCAACAGTCTCTTTCACAAGCCACCGTGCCCTAGAGCTGAACACAAAATTTAAACAAAGAGAATAATGAGTAACACACAGATGTCTGTTTAAACTGGACTTTCGTTTTCTCCCATTACATTCTGTTTCTAGCAGATCGCGATATTTATCTTTGCTATTTTCTATGCAAGTATTATACAATCAGTTCCAATTAATAGACAGAAGCTTTTTAGCAACCTCTTTGCTTGATCACTGCAGCAATTTTAAATCTTTGGAGATGGATTTTCGGTTAGACCAGTGGCAACACAGGTCGAACGGAAATACCGTTTGCATGAGCATGAGCATGATCAAACCTATGTGGTTCTGTTCATTTGAAAATTACCTGCCATTCTTCTGTATTCGCTGTTCAGAGGCATTTTTGTGAAGTCAAAGAGCGCGGTCTGTGCTGTGTTCTGATGTTAAGACCAACACTGCCTTCGTCTGACGTAGCACCGTGCTGTTGTGAATATTCTACAATGCATAAAGGATTAGGTGAGACAATTGCAACTTATTTGGCATGGTGAAGATTAATTTTCGTGGTAAGGTTATTTTGGTTTTGCCTACTTAAGCTCATTCCAAGACGGGGTATCGGGTGACATGCTTGCGCACAGTGCAATAGAAGCACATAGGTTGCTGAAACGTAACTGATTGGAAGCTGTTTATAGCACCGTACATTATTTTATTTCACTTTCTGATATCGTAAATTTCAAGATGTTGCCATTTCCTGAGATATAAAGATTAACTTGTCACTCAGTAAGAATTAAGAGTTGCGCAGACGTTGATGCTTCCGCTTGTAAGTCTAGATCTCGCAATCGTAAGTTGAAATGTCACTGCAGGGCATTACAGTTCCTTTCTTGAGTGCATCGTTAATGTACGCTTCTCTCTGTTTCATTTTACGGTGAGCATTATTGTTCTTTGTATTCGACCACCTGAGTGTGCCACGCAGCTTGGGTGACATCTTGTTTTTTAATGTGGGCTAATTACACGACTTACATACACTATAATGGACAGGCAATCATCAGTTAAGCTTACTAATACGTAACACTTCTCCGCATGACATCCTGTTTCGTGTGCCGATAAAAGTAGGTCGATATGTGCTGCTGTGTTAATTGCTGTTTGTAAGAATTGCGATACGTAATCTCACTCACAATTACGATGTTACGTAGGAAAGAGAGGTTTTAAAGCCTGACTCTGATGATTAACTATTTTTTGTCGTATACTAAACCTATTTTTACACAAATCAGGAGACAGCCTCATTGCACAGTTGGACGGTATAAGGAGAAAGCTAATACATGTTCAATGTAATATATTGCCCCCATGAACCAGTACACTCATTGTGCAGTATGCAAGCATTAGATATGCGTGCCCATTTCTTTTCGTCGCGCTGAGTTTATGGTAGTGTGTTTACTGTATGACTATTTTCTGCTCAATTTACAAGTCAGATCACGCTTCTGCATTGTTTCTCTGAGGCATTACAACTATCCATTTTACCCACGTGGAAAGTATCAGGTCTTGATTATCACTACTTTTGGGAGTAGTCTATGTTTCCCAGGTTTTCCATGCGGGAAGAGAACACTGAGACATTTCAGACTTCACGCATGTGAGAAACTGTATTTTGCTGCTATATCTAAAGAAAAAAATTCATATTTTTCCTTAGAAACATTTCTTCGTCGCGTGGGTTTGTAATTAAAGTTCTACAATAATTCCAGAGAAGTCAGAGAAGAGACAGAGACTTCATTCGTTAATAGGACCTACGTTTAAGTGAAGCCAATAGCTCCCAGTCCATTACTTCCATTGTCGGGGCACAGTAACAGTTATGTACAGTCTCCTCTTCTATTGATATGTAATTAGCACGAGATTGTACATTGGTATGCTGCACGAGTGTACATGTAGAGCTGATCACATAGTCTGTGAAAAAAATAATGCATGTAAATAGTTGGAAATGATCAGAGTATTAATCACGACACTGAGGTCTATAGAGCAGGTTTGCCAATAGACTTCCGAAAATAGAGGTTTTTTTTCAAAATCTGTAACATTTGCAACGATTTTCTGCAGTTTTGCTTCACTGTTATCGCAGGAGTTAACTGGTTACAAATGTATTAATTGACAGAATAACAATAACTTATTGCCGGCCCTTTACCTATCAGACGACGGAGAACACAATACATTAATTTATCAAACAATGGAAAACCAAGGATGGGATAATGACTGTCTGACCTCGGGAATCAGAGACACTGGTCATTTGTGTGTCAGTTGCGTTTGGGTGAATATGTGTGAATATGTTGCCTTATTCAGGAGAACGCCTTTTGGTCGAAAGCTTACTTGTTTAGCAGACTTTGAGACTCAATATCTCCACTATATGGTTAGTAGCAATCTGTCTTCTTCATAATATTGACAAACCTTAATTTGTATATTTTTTACTTCAATACAGAGTCAGTGCATATATATGAGCGTAAGTTCCCATTTGAAATCACTCTTACTCAGTTCCACAGCCAGTGCGTAATAGCAATTCAGGAACGTCATTCGTTTAGTATCAATTTGTGACGTGTAAAATATTATGCAACATTGCACATTAATCTTTCTACGCTTTTCGTTATATCTTTTCAGGAATCCCGATGACGTTAACAATGGGCAATTTTATCAGCACACTGGAAAAAATTGCTTCTTTCACGGGACGGAGTGGGGGAAATACGACGTTAAACTTTCCGTACACTCACAAGAGCCATTTCACCGACGTTCAGGCTCTCCAAGGAGAAGAGTGACGCACTTAAACACTTCCGAGAAGGTACTTAGTCATATTCGCAGTAAATAAGGACATTCTGTAGTCCTATTGCATCTTCAAGTACACAAACAAGATATATGTAAACTACTAGACAATGACGCCTGCAGAAGAGCCGAAAACCATCCCAGCAATGACTAGTGCTGTGCGTCAAGTACACACGATTGCCCAAGGAAACTTTCAGGCCTTTGAGTGTGGAATTTGGAGGTTTTGATGGTTGTTATGGATTCACCACAATAGCATTGTTTGATTGTGTGCGTTTGCTAACAGGCGTTGGCAGATGCGTTATCGTTGGCACACAGTGACCTTGCTTCCTTGTTCAGTTTGATTGCAACTTCTTGTGAGAACTTGTTGGGGTAGATTCATTTTGATGCTGCCAAAGTTTTGTTTCTTAATTTCCTTAGTTTTTGGTTTGGTATTGCGATATCCTTTCGAATTGATTTTTACCTGTGCTAAGGACTTGTTGTAAGTTTACTGTAAGATGCTATTTATCGTACTGGATAACATGTGTGTGGGCAAGGAAAAAGGGTCTCAATTTTTGTGCTAATTTGGCTCAAGCCAGCAGTGCGATGGGGCTTGTTGGTTACTGCATTTTGCACTTATGCTATTTAAGTTTTAAGTGTGAGAGTCTAATGCCTCTTAGTGTACGGTTTTTATGTTTTCTTGTTGATCTATTGTCCGATTGAGAGTTTCTTGTAAGGTAGAGCCAGAACTCGATTCAGAAGTGTGAGACGGTAGGATACTTAATTCATTTCAATTCTGTGTTAGTAGACTATTGATTATTGTATTCCTCTCACTGAACCTTTTTTGTATAATTGTTTCGGATATTGTTGTCAGTCAGTGCAAATAAGTATTGTTTTTCCTTCTAATAAATGTTTTCGAATCATTTTACTTAATATATTTGCGATTGTGTTCTATAGTGGTGTTGTAATAAATGGTATCACTGATTTATAATAATAATAATCGGGGGCCTCCCCAGGTGGCGGATAGGGGAATGCTCTCCAGATATGGAGGGTACCGGGGAAATAAAATACCCGGGGTGGGCCAAAACTATCAACCGAAATCCACTACCGTCTGCCTGGTATCCAGCGGTTAGGGGTCAGCGTCTGTTCGCCTAGATGGTGCGGCTGCAGCAACCTTCTTGATCTCAACAATCAGGTCGTATTCCTCGTGATCTTTCCTCGGATGGACCACCAGCAAGTTAGTTTTCAAATTGAAAACCAAACATGATGATGGAAAAATGGAAATGTCGTGTGGCTGGGGCCTCCCGTCGGGTAGACCGTTCGCCTGGTGCAAGTCTTTCAATTTGACGCCACTTCGGCGACCTGCGCGTCGATGGGGATGAAATGATGATCATTAGGACAACACAACACCCAGTCCCTGAGCGGAGAAAATCTCCGACCCCGCCGGGAATCGAACCCGGGCCCTTAGGATTGACAGTCTGTCACGCTGACCACTCAGCTACCGGGGCGGACAACATGATGATAACACAAGGAATGAATCCACTACGCCGGGCACCAGTCGCAAGGCTGGCTTTAACTGGTCATCGGATTCCGGGGGACCAGGAGCATCATGTTACGCCTAAGGTTGAGAACCAGACGACATCCAGATTATTACACACAAAACAAAGACACTTCATCGGTACACTTAATACTCATACTCTCTTCAAACTGGGCAAGATCAAACGACTTACAGACGTGCTGCAAAAATTCCAGATCGAAATCCTTGCAATCCAGGAAACACGATTTACGGACGAAAACCATTTTGACACAGACAACTACAGGATCTACAAAGGAAAACCAGCAGTTAAAACTAATGAGAAAGGCCTCAAACAGTTTGGTACAGCATTTGTAGTCCACAAATCTATCAGCGACTCTGTCATTGACTTCCAGTCTGCCTCAGAACGTATATCAACGCTCTCCGTCAAATCGGCCAACAAAGCATATACTTTGATCAACGCACACGCACCCGCAAATAACTATAACAGGAAGAACCCCCAGAAAGTGGATAACTTCTGGAAAGGCCTTGAAGAGACGACAAACAAAATTGCCAAACACCATGTAACAATCTTCTTAGGCGACTTTAACGCACAATTAGGCAAAAAGAAAAAATACAGGAAAATCACCGGAATCCATACAGCTCACAAGAAAACTAACAAGAATGGGAAAAGATTGACAACCTTTTGCGAAAATTTAGGCCTCGTCATTATGTCAACACAATTTAAAAAACCCAACAAGAAACTGTATACTTGGAAGTCGCCCAACACAATGCTGGGTGAATTCCAGATAGACCATGTGGCCATCTCCAAGAGTAACACAACAGAAATTCTGAATGTGAAAACGAAAAGATAATTTTTTGAATCAGACCACCATCTTCTACAGATAAAGACCAGATTACAACCTAATAGAAAAAAGCCAAAACTAAACAAAGTGCTGAGACCAGACCCCGAATACATAAAACTCAACAAGGAAAACAATTTACAGGAAATCAATCAGACAAACACCACAAACTGGACAGAACCTTTGGACGTCCTCAAATCCGCGATGAAATTGGGTCAACCCCCGAGAAGGAGAAAACACAGATGGTGGAATATAATATGTGACCAAGCAATAGAAGAAAGGACCAATGCCTGGAAAAACTTCAGTAGTCACAAAACATCAGAAAAATGGCAACAATTTCTAGTAATCAGAAAACAAACATCGAAAACAATTCGGAGGGAAAAAAGAAATTATAACAAACGGCGACTAGATGAGATAGAACAAGACTTTAAGAAGAACAACGCCAGGAATTTTATAAGACGATTAAAGAACATATTTCAGGATACCAGCCACCCAATCTTTGCTTCAAGAAACCGTATGGTTCACTAGAAACTAACACGAAGAATAACTGCCAAATCCTCGCAGACTATTTCAACAAACTTCTCAACTGAGAAAGACCTACAGAGGATATTCACTACCAGACATCTACACCAAATCCCGACACTAAACCACCAACCATCAACGAAGTAGCAGAAATTATCAAGACACTGAAAAACAATAGAGCCCCAGGAGAAGATGGAATTATTGCAGAACTATGGAAGTTAAATGATGAAAGATTAACAGGAAAAATCCACAAAATCATATTAAACATTTGGGAAACATAACAGATCCCTTCTGAATGGAAATGCGCACTCATGCATCCACTCCACAAAAAAGGGAACAAAACTGAACCAAACAATTACAGGGGTATCTCACTCGTGCCGGTCACATATAAAATCCTATCAAAAGTTCTCATGAATAGATTAGGAGAACAAGCTGACCCACAAATAGGAGAATACCAGGCTGGTTTTCACAAGGGACGATCCTGCATATAACAGATCTGGAATCTGAAAATGATTCTCCAGATGAGAAACACCCGAAACAAAGTGGTCACTTTTGTAGATTTTAAAAAGGCCTACGACTCAATAGACAGTGTAGCGCTCTGCAACGTACTGGAAGATTTCAGCATTGACAGAAAGACAAGAGCAATCATTCGGCAAACATTAACTGACACAGTATACAAGGTCAAATTTATGGGGGATATCTCTGAACCATTTGAAATCCAAACTGGAGTGCGACAAGGTGACGGACTTTCACCATTACTCTTTAATATCATTCTTGAAAAAATTATCAGGACATGGGAAAAAGAAGTCAAAGGAATCCAAATTGGCATTAGAAAACATAATAGATTCAATGTGAAGTGTTTAGCTTTTGCAGATGACCTTGCAATCCTCACAAATAATAGAAAAGAAGCCACTAACGCCATAGAGAAGTTACACGAAATTGCACAAAGAACTGGCCTGCAAATTTCATATGAGAAAACCCAGTACATAGAAAGAGTGCTACAAGACAAATTGCCTATTGTGACAACCCATGGGAAAATCGTACAAGTACCATATTTTAAGTACCTGGGAGAAATCATCCAGCCATCAGGGATCAACCTAAAGGCCAATGAGGAAAGAATAAAAAAACTACAGAAAGCATATAAACTCACGTGGAACTATTATAACAAAAAGTCCATGTCCATTAACGCAAAATTGAGGCACTACAACACTGTCGTACTTCCGGAGGCACTGTATGCATCTGAAACAACACAAATAAGTGGGCAAACTAAAATCAAAGAAATAGAGAAACAAGAAAGGAAAATATTCTCAGGAAAATTTTTGGCCCGATACAAGTGTAAGGAATCTGGAAGAAGAGACCAACATCAGAATTATATAAATACACAGACATGATTACGGATACAATAAGGAAAAGAAGAATGCAGTTCTACGGACATATCCACAGGATGAATGAAAACAGAATTTCAAAGCGAATTCTTAAAGTCATCAACTCAGGCAGGGGAAAAACAAAATGGATAAAAGAAGTTGAAGAGGACCTCAGACAAGCACACATAACGGTAAACGATGCAGAAAATAGAACTGAATTCAGGAACATCATCAAAAAACATAAATTTGACACCACGACACAGAAGAGACCAGGATGCAAATGGACAGCGGAGCGAAAGAAACAACACAGTGAACACACGAAGAAAATTTGGGCTCAGAAAGAACATAAACAATCATCATAAAGGAATTCAAGTTCAAACGCGCTCTTTAAATGGGAATAATCGAAAATAATAATAATTATTATTATTATCATTATAAGAAATTATTGATACCATTTATTACAACACCACTATGTTATTATTATTATTGTTATGCCTTTACAACCCCCAGCCACTTGCACTCAATAACCTACGTTGCCGCTACATTCAAATATCACTGCACCAAGCATTTCGCTCACTTTTTCCAAAGGGAACCTTACAAATGATGTAGCACCACCTTTATCCTACACGATTGATTAGTGACTTGAGTGTCAAAGAGGTTCGCATGTCAGTCATAAGAAACAATCAGCGGCACTTCAATTTCGAACCATTCGTCGCAAAATATGTGTTGTATGCCGACTACGTTTATCAGGTATTGAATTCTCCTTCACGTAACCTTCTTGTTTGCGTTCACTGAAATAACTGTGCAGAGCTGTGTCAACTATAAGGTGCCAAAAAGCAGCACAATAACTTCCTATGAATCGGAATTACGATCAATTCAGTTTCAATATGAGCCCGTCATCGTAATAGGAGTCGTAAATAAAGACTTGTTGAGAGACACACCCTCCACAATAAACCTAAGAAGATTCTTTACTTACAAAGAGAACATGATCATTCTCCCATTACAACCCGTACACAACACGGGCACAGCCACATTCTTACAGTTCAAATAACAATGAAAGAGATTAGAAAAGTAAGAGGATTAGACAACAATCGTCTGGCGCATTTGTTAGATCTGTTACTGCTGTTACAATGGCAGGTTATCAAGATTTAAGTGAGTTTGATCATGGTGTGTAGTCGGCGCACGAGCACTGGGACACAGCATCTCCGAGGTAGCGATGAACTGTGGATAGTCCTGTACGATCATTTCACGAGTGTACCGTAAATATCAGGAATTCCGTAAAACATAAAATCTCCGACATCGCTGCTGCCGGAAAAAGATATTGCAAGAACGGGAACAACGACGGATGAAGACAATCGTTCAGCGTGACGGAAGTGCAAACCTTACGCGAATTGCTGCATATTGAAGTGCACGGCCATCAACAAGTGTCAACGTTCGAACCATTCAGCGAAACATCATCGATATGGGCTTTAGGAGCCGAAGACGCAGTCGTGTTGCGACGGGGCGGGGCCGGTCGTCAATTTTCTTGTTTACGCTATCGTTCAGTGCACCTACCTCGATAAGATTCTTTCCGATGCCCCTTCCCTCTGTTGTAGCACATACGTGCTAGGCAGTGAAAAGCAGCTCTGATGAAACCACTAACCAATACCTACCACACACAGTCTGCGTAACTCTACTTGAAAGTCAATTCCTGAAACTTCATGATTAAAAAAGCGGGCATTCGGGATATTCAGTCTACTCGCAGAAAAACGTTTAAAATTAGATTAACTCTGTTTCTTATTTATATTGAAACACTTGAAA
Source organism: Schistocerca piceifrons (assembly GCF_021461385.2). Classification (NCBI taxonomy): domain Eukaryota; kingdom Metazoa; phylum Arthropoda; class Insecta; order Orthoptera; family Acrididae; genus Schistocerca; species Schistocerca piceifrons. The sequence goes on from NC_060139.1 coordinate 847,482,689, forward strand.
TGGATATCAAGTCCGTATTTGATATGGTGAAATGTTATCCTTGAAAGTTCACTGTCTGTACAACAAATATTCACTCGAAAAGCAGCGAGAATTTAAACAAGTCCGACCTGACTAATTTTCATCTTCTACTAGTCACAGACCGTCAACTATTCGCGAGTTAATCATTGTGTCATTTCAATGGTGTTCTTCGCAAGAAGTGCTCGCCAAAATATTCCGTACAGAGCACGAAACATGTCACCGGAGCTGTTACTACGACCAGCTACGACACACTCATATCTCTCAAACTATTTAACTTAGAAACTCGAAACTTTCATTAAAATGTTCGTAACACCAGTCGCTTCAGTCATGATATGTTAGAACCTAAATCAACTCACTATTTCCTCATCTTACAGACTATTTTTAAGGAGCGATCTAACATCGTGTTATCCGTAGTCCGGCTAGGAAGCAACTCTCCCGAGGTACTCTTCTCTCTGCCCACTCCTCTATTCGCACAGCAACAGCTTAACTCTGATTGGCCGTTGATCTAAACGACCAATCAGAACATTCCTTTCTGATCAGTCTCGCGGCAAACTGGCCTTATCCAATCACTACTCTGATAGTAATTATCGTCAGACAAACTTTAATTTCTTGTATTATGTTTAATCAAAATAAGCAAAGTGCGAAATATGCTTCAAATTGATAAATAAACTTATTCCGCCTCAAACTTCCATTCTGGTTTCTTTTATACAAAAGCATGCTCACACAGACATACGTCGCCTGAATCGTGGTTGCAACATAACTTTCCCACAGTTTGTTTGTACAAGGTTTTACGTAAAATCAAATTTTAAATTTTAACATATATCCCACATACACTCTGAATCGTTCTCACTCACACAGCAAAATATAATCCAATAATAATTTTGACCGAATTTTGTATTAGTTAATGCAAAGTGACTAATGTTTGAAAAAGAAAATTCTAATCAATTGATTTTTTATGCACTGACAACTTTGTGATGCCTTCAAATGATAGCGAAAGTCATTCTGTTATTTTTCGTAACTTTGATTAAAAAAAAACAGGCTTAGGTTTCAGGACTTTTAGGTGATTTTTATCTCTGGAGCCGTAATAAATAAAATTATGAAATTTTGACAGCATTATTCCATTAATAACAAAAAGCTGTGTACCAAATTTGAACAAAATCTGATAATAATTAATATTGATTATTTAGATTCGTAGAGGGTACGAATCTTCGTTTCGACTGCATGTTACGCTATGCAATTCTCACGGCAGGCAGCGTCAGCTGAGCTTTGAGCAGAGCGAAAAAACCAGAGCCATCCTTCGGCCACTGTACTAGACGGCAGCGTGCTTTACTGCAACTAATGTTATGTCGTAATAACTTGCTGCGTTACACACACCCGACGAACCTACAATTACTTCTAAGTGCATTTAAGGTTCATACAATGGTAATGTCATTACTGAATTTTTTAACTGAACCGACAAATTTAACTATGGGATTTTCAATGAAAATTGGTCCTACTTAAAATTTTTTCAAATGAACGAAATATCAAAAATGTATTACAGTTTTTACGATGTTACATCATAGTTCAATGGCTTGGACTTGATAGCGAATAATAAAACTGATTTGCAAAATTTCCGTGTTTCTTCAGAAAAAATATTTTTCGGGCAAAATTCCGCATTTCAACGTTATCAAAAATAAAAAAAAAACCTCACAGTACTTATCAGACCATTTACATTATTAAAAATTCATGTTTTCCTCGAAATTAAATTTTATTTTTTACAATTACTTCACAAATTTCTATATCGTTTTGAAACGAAATAAACCACTTCATGCTCTTTACAGTCACTATGTTAGCGTTCATGGAACCTAATATATTATTATACAAAAGATTCGACTTAAACAGCGTCATTTCACAAAATTTATCGCAGGATAACACTAGCTTGAACCATAGCTATTGATGAAGTGTTCCTTTCATTTTATTATTGTTGTTGTTGTTGTTGTGGTCTTCAGTCCAGAGACTGGTTTGATGCAGCTCTCCATGCTACTCTATCCTGTGCAAGCTTCTTCATCTCCCAGTACCTACTGCTGCCTACATCTTTCTGAATCTGCTTAGTGTATTCATCTCTTGGTCTCCCTCTATGATTTTTGCCCTCCACGCTGCCCTCCAATACTAAACTGGTAATTCCTTGATGTCTCAGAACATGTCCTACCAACGGATCCCTTCTTCTAGTCAAGTTGTGCCACAAATTTCTCTTCAACGAATTTTTAACATGTTGCAGCCCTATCAGCAACTGTGATAAATTAATATGTCAAAAATCGGCCTCAATTGCGAAATGTTACTGGTCTTTACCCAGGTTTCAGCTAGAATAATCTAGACCTCTTCTTCAGAAGCATAAAATAAACTATTACCTGCCAGAATAAGACACGGTCAAAGATAAAAAGCTAAAGTACCGTGGTACCATGTCAAGATACGTTACTTAGCTGAGGAACAGCCCCGCCCCCACGTCGTGGAAAGTGGTCGGTCAGCCGCGGATGCTGTATTGGGACTGACGGTGGCACGCGGGTATGTACCGAGGATGAGGGCGGATCACGCGCATGCGAGTACGGAAAGTGAAAGGTGCCTGCGATTGGCTGTCTTTATGTTATGTACTGGAAATTACCTGTAATGTTAAACCGTAAATATGTGAGAGAATAAGGCACTAAGTACATAGAAACCCGATGAGCGTTAACTGTAAACCAAGACCTTATTAACTGATAAAAAATTTACTTAGACGTTATGTCCAGCTTGTTAGATTAAAAACAGCATATGATCACCGCTATCTTGTGTGGTTTCGCACGATCTCATGTGGGAGATGAAAGGGTTATATGTCTATATTGCGAGAACTTCTCAGGGTTAGGAGAAGGTGGAAATAAAATAATTTCCGTTATACATGGAGTAATACTTCAATTTGTTAACGCGAAATCTGACTAATGTTGTTATGTTATGGCACTACATTACTACGTATTTATGATTGAGTGGGTATGTAAAGCTTAGGGCATCATTTACGAGATAATACCTATTTACGATATTGCCTATAAGGATATTAACTATTTAGGATGAGGATTATTGTGAGCGTGGTGGAATTATCACATGGACAACCAAGAAATAAGGATCTAATATTTAAAGTAGGGTGTCATGTCCATTATAATTATCCGGGCTGTTATGCCGTGGTCGGTTGATGAATTCTGTGTCGATTCCTAACGTTTCGTCTCCGACTGCGGGAGACATCTTCAAGTGGGTCCGTAGCTCGATGGAAGGTCCAACACACCAACTGGCTCGCTACTGACTGCCGCTAAATTCCGTGTCCGCGCGCTCCCACGTCGCGGCGTGACGTCACGTGTTTTGAAAACGTCAGTGCAATTGGCCGCTGTCCGTCGCCGTCGATCGCCGCTGCCATCACCCAGCAGTGGACGGGTGGTACACATCTTCTTTAACACCGGCATCCATATACCGTTTAATTTCACGCCCTCCTCCTTTCGGTTGAAATTATTTGGGTGTTTAGCGATTTCGATTGCCTCTCTGTAGAGCCTTTCGTAATATCCGCTTGTGGCCGCTAGTACTTGCGCCTCCTCGAAACGAATATTGTGGTTCCCTGACTGGAAAGCATGCTCCGCAACAGCTGATCGTTCCGTTTCTCCTCTTCTACAATTTCCCTTGTGCTCTTCCAAACGGTTAGAAACAGTTCTTTTAGTGGTATCCACATAAACGTCACCACAGCTGCATGGGATCCTATACACTCCAGCTTTTTCCAATGGTTTGCGAGCGTCCTTGGCAGGCTTAAGGTATTCCTGTATCTTCCTGGTGGGCTTGTAAATAACGGTAATATTCCGCTTCGTCAAGATCCTCCCTATTCTTTTCGTTACATTTTTAACAAACGGCAGGAAAACCTTAGATTTTGCAGTAGCCTGTACGTCAGTATGATTTCTGCGTGGCTGCCTTAACGCACGTTTTATTTCGGCGGACGAATATCCGTTCTTCATTAGTGCATTGTGGAGATGTTCCATCTCAGCGTCGAGCAACTCAGGTTCACAAATATTTCTAGCTCTGTCCGCTAACGTCTTGATAACACCCCGCTTCTGTTGTGGGTGGTGGTTCGAATCCCGGTGCAAATAACGGTCCGTGTGCGTGGGTTTGCGGTACACTGAGTGGCCCAAACTACCATTTTCGTTTCTAAAAACAAGCACATCGAGGAAATGTAATTTGCCGTCTACCTCCTCCTCCATTGTAAACTCAATTCTCGTGTTTATACTGTTCAGGTGTTCGTGGAACCGGCTTAGTTCCTCCCAACTATGTCTCCACAGCACAAACGTGTCATCCACGTATCGGAACTATACATTTGGTTTTTTGCTGGCAGTACCTAAGGCCTGTACTTCGAATTTCTCCATAAAGAAGTTTGCAATTACGGGACTTAGGGGGCTTCCCATAGCCACGCTTTTGTGGCGGCGTTCGTAGCGACAAGCAATTCGCTGTAGAAACGGCTTACGAAGTCACCGCCACACTTTCAATAGCGGGCCGACCGGTCCGCTGGAACAGTGAACAGAAAGATGAAAACCCAAACACTCTGATTAAATAAAAGTCGGTACTTATCTTTATTAACGAAGATACAGAAACACAGTAGTGAACTCCATGTCTACAGAAATCTGTCTAGTTCGAGTCGGAGCGGCTAGGTCAGCGTCGGCTGACGACAAACAACAACTCTGCTGCGATGAACACACAACTGACTAGCAAGTACACAATGCGGTGGCGAGTATACAACTGAGCGGCGAATACAGAACTGTCCTAGCGCTCGCGACTCCAGCGCTTAAGAAACCAGAAGCCAGCGGTGGCGCGCGCAGACTTGCGGCGATTTCCTGTCTCGCTGGCGCTGCTTATGCGGACGGCGTCCGGACTTTGATGCTGCCAACCTTTGGCAGCGGGCTCGCGTGGCATTACTGGCTAGGATATAACACTCCTCCCCCCCAAATCGCCGCACCGTCGTTGAATAATGACGTGGCGAGCGTCGACGGTGGGGGAGGGGTCTGGCCGCAGGCGTAGCAGAAGAGACCGGGGCGGAGACTGTTGTCGGTGGCAGTCCCCGGTCCGCACCCCAGCATTGGCTGCGCGGGGCCTCGGGAAACACCGACTGAAAACCGAGGTCAGGGTGCACGCCTGTGACCAAGGGCGCAGCTTCTGGTACTGGACGCGACGGGGCGTCGGGACCCACGAAGAGAGGCAGCGTCTCCTGACGCTGCGTCGACGGCTGCTGAGTGGGCGCCGGACAAGGCGCTGCGGTGTCAGACTCCTTGGGGGTGCCCAAGGAAACCGGCTGCAGGACAGGCTGCACAGCCACCGCTTGGGAAGGCGGCCCGGCTGAGGGGTCGACGTCCATCAGCTCCGAAGGCGGTGGCGACTGAAGAGGGACCGCAGGCGCCGGAGCGACCACCTGGGGCGCTCCCGGATGAAGCTGCGCGGGAGGCATCAACGGGACGGGCTGTCGGCGTGGTAGCGGCGACGGCTGCTGCTGCTGCCCTGGGGGCGGCAGCGAAGTCGGAAGGCGTGGCTGGAACCCGCCGCGGACCAAATCTGTGGACAAAGAACGAGCGGCAGAATCCGGGCGGCCAGCGCGGCGCAACTGGTTCTGATGCCTCCTGTGCACCCCAGTAGCACCTTGAACAGTATAAAAACCGCGACCCTGGACACTTATCACGGTACCACGTTCCCAACGACGGCGACCGTGATAAACTCTGAAAAAAACGGCGTCGTTGCGCTGAAAACGCGTGCGATGCTCAGAAGCGGCGGGTCGATCCGGGGGGTGCAACAACCGTAGTAGGGTGCCATGACGACGGCCGTGGAGAAGCTCCGCAGGCGAAGGGCCGTCGCGTGGCGTGGTCCGGTACGACGACAGGAACGTGATGAGGGCCTGCTGACGAGAGTGCGTAGCACGAAGGCGGTCCATATGATCCTTGAATGTGCGTCAAAACGTTCCGCTGCACCATTCGATTGAGGGTGGAACGGCGGAGTAAGAACATGGCGAATGCCATTGGCAGAACAAAAACTTTCAAATTCAGCAGAGGTAAATTGTGGACCATTGTCAGACACTAAAACTTCTGGAAGACCCTCAATACAAAAAATTGAAGTCAACGCCTGTATAGTTTGTGCATACGTTGTAGACTGCATGGGCACAACAAACGGAAAATTACTAAATGCATCTATCACGATGAGGCAACGAGAATTCCAATATGGACCAGCGAAATCAATATGTACTCGCTGCCAGGGACCGGCAGGGCGTGCCCACTCAAAACAGCGTTGAGGCGGAGCAGCTTGGTGTTCGGCACACGTCGAACAATCTGTAGACATCTGCGTAATCTGCTTATCAATGCCGATCCATGTACAATGACGGCGGGCAAGCTGCTTGGTGCGGACCACTCCCCAATGACCTTGATGCAACAAGTCGAGGACCTTGGATTGGAGTACTTGGGGAACCACTACACGAAGCTGGTCATTCTCGGTGCGTAACAGCAAAACTCCGTGCGAAACAGACAACAGATGACGTTGCGGATAATAGCGACGAACCACAGGATCCGATATGTCCTTTGCCTTGGACGGCCAACCACGTTGAACAAAACGTAATAGTAAACTCAGATGAGGATCCGTAGCTGTCTCACGTGCCACCTGACGATAATCAATCGGAAAATCCCGGAGGGATTGACGCTCATCGGCGTCAATCTGATGGCAAGAGTCGTCAGAGGAATCGAAGACATCATCCGCAGCAATCGGCAATCTAGAAAGCGCGTCAGCGTTTGCATGCTGAGCTGTAGGGCGATACAGTATCTCATACTGGTATTGTGATAACAAAAGAGCCCAACGTTGTAGTCTCTGAGCTGTCCGCTGAGGAACTGGTTTAGACGGATGAAACAGTGACGTCAGGGGCTTGTGATCTGTTACTAAATAGAATGGTCTACCATAGAGGTAGTGATGGAATTTTGTGACACTGAACACAATAGCCAACGCTTCCTTGTCCAATTGGTTATAATTACACTGAGCTTTGTTTAGCAATTTAGATGCGAACGCAATAGGACGTTCGGTGTTACCGACTCGGTGGGACAACACAGCACCGAGGCCGAAAGAAGAGGCATCACAAGCTAACACCAGAGGCTTGTTAGGGTCGTAATGGACCAGACAACGATCATTCAATAAAGCCTCTTTAAGCTACTGAAAGGCTGATTGGCAATCAGCTGACCACACAAACGGAACATTCTTACGGCGGAGACGATGCAACGGTGCAGCAATCTGTGATGCATTAGGTATAAACCGAATATAATATGTCAATTTGCCAAGAACTGCTTGCAATTCATGCAGATTGCGAGGGGCGGGGAAATCACGAATAGCTGCTAAATGTGACTGGGAGGGATGAATGCCTTGCGCATTAATAACATGTCCCAGATACTCCATCTCCGTAAGGAAAAATGAACATTTATCGATGTTGCAACGTAGGCCTGCCTGAGACAACACTTTAAACAAACACTCCAAATTACGGAAATGTTCAGCAGGCGTCCGACCGGACACAACAATATCGTCTAAATAGTTGCAACACCCCCCCCCCCCCGCCCCCCATGAACCATGGACCTTGCCGTTGGTGGGGAGGCTTGCGTGCCTCAGCGATACAGATAGCCGTACCGTAGGTGCAACCACAATGGAGGGGTATCTGTTGAGAGGCCAGACAAACGTGTGGTTCCTGAAGAGGGGCAGCAGCCTTTTCAGTAGTTGCAAGGGCAACAGTCTGGATGATTGACTGATCTGGCCTTGTAACAATAACCAAAACGGCCTTGCTGTGCTGGTACTGCGAACGGCTGAAAGCAAGGGGAAACTACAGCCGTAATTTTTCCCGAGGGCATGCAGCTTTACTGTATGATTACATGATGATGGCGTCCTCTTGGGTAAAATATTCCGGAGGTAAAATAGTCCCCCATTCGGATCTCCGGGCGGGGACTACTCAAGAGGATGTCGTTATCAGGAGAAAGAAAACTGGCGTTCTACGGATCGGAGTGTGGAATGTCAGATCCCTTAATCGGGCAGGTAGGTTAGAAAATTTAAAAAGAGAAGTGGATAGGTTGAAGTTAGATATAGTGGGAATTAGTGAAGTTCGGTGGCAGGAGGAACAAGACTTCTGGTCAGGTGACTACAGGGTTATAAACACAAAATCAAATAGGGGTAATGCAGGAGTAGGTTTAATAATGAATAGGAAAATAGGAATGCGGGTAAGCTACTACAAACAGCATAGTGAACGCATTATTGTGGCCAAGACAGATACGAAGCCCACACCTACTACAGTAGTACAAGTTTATATGCCAACTAGCTCTGCAGATGACGAAGAAATTGAAGAAATGTATGATGAAATAAAAGAAATTATTCAGATTGTGAAGGGAGACGAAAATTTAATAGTCATGGGTGACTGGAATTCGAGTGTAGGAAAAGGGAGAGAAGGAAACATAGTAGGTGAATATGGACTGGGGGACAGAAATGAAAGAGGAAGCCGCCTTGTAGAATTTTGCACAGAGCACAACATAATCATAACTAACACTTGGTTTAAGAATCATGAAAGAAGGTTGTATACATGGAAGAACCCTGGAGATACTAAAAGGTATCAGATAGATTATATAATGGTAAGACAGAGATTTAGGAACCAGGTTTTAAATTGTAAGACATTTCCAGGGGCAGATGTGGACTCTGACCACAATCTATTGGTTATGACCTGTAGATTAAAACTGAAGAAACTGCAAAAAGGTGGGAATTTAAGGAGATGGGACCTGGATAAACTAAAAGAACCAGAGGTTGTACAGAGATTCAGGGAGAGCATAAGGGAGCAATTGACAGGAATGGGGGAAATAAATACAGTAGAAGAAGAATGGGTAGCTTTGAGGGATGAAGTAGTGAAGGCAGCAGAGGATCAAGTAGGTAAAAAGACGAGGGCTAGTAGAAATCCTTGGGTAACAGAAGAAATACTGAATTTAATTGTTGAAAGGAGAAAATATAAAAATGCAGTAACTGAAACAGGCAAAAAGGAATACAAACGTCTCAAAAATGATATCGACAGGAAGTGCAAAATGACTAAGCAGGGATGGCTAGAGGACAAATGTAAGGATGTAGAGGCCTATCTCACTAGGGGTAAGATAGATACCGCCCACAGGAAAATTAAAGAGACCTTTGGAGATAAGAGAACGACTTGTATGAATATCAAGAGCTCAGATGGAAACCCAGTTCTAAGCAAAGAAGGGAAAGCAGAAAGGTGGAAGGAGTATATACAGGGTCTATACAAGGGCGATGTACTTGAGGACAATATTATGGAAATGGAAGAGGATGTAGATGAAGATGAAATGGGAGATATGATACTGCGTGAAGAGTTTGACAGAGCACTGAAAGACCTGAGTCGAAACAAGGCCCCCGGAGTAGACAATATTCCATTGGAACTACTGACGGCCGTGGGAGAGCCAGTCCTGACAAAACTCCTGACAGATGTGAAAATTACCGAACTATCAGCTTAATAAGTCACAGCTGCAAAATACTAACACGAATTCTTTACAGACGAATGGAAAAAGTAGTAGAAGCCAACCTCGGGGAAGATCAGTTTGGATTCCGTAGAAACACTGGAACACGGGAGGCAATACTGACCTTACGACTTATCTTAGAAGAAAGATTAAGGAAAGGCAAACCTACGTTTCTAGCATTTGTAGACTTAGAGAAAGCTTTTGACAATGTTGACTGGAATACTCTCTTTCAAATTCTAAAGGTGGCAGGGGTAAAATACAGGGAGCGAAAGGCTATTTACAATTTGTACAGAAACCAGATGGCAGTTATAAGAGTCGAGGGACATGAAAGGGAAGCAGTGGTTGGGAAGGGAGTAAGACAGGGTTGTAGCCTCTCCCCGATGTTGTTCAATCTGTATATTGAGCAAGCAGTAAAGGAAACAAAAGAAAAATTAGGAGTAGGTATTAAAATTCATGGAGAAGAAATAAAAACTTTGAGGTTCGCCGATGACATTGTAATTCTGTCAGAGACAGCAAAGGACTTGGAAGAGCACTTTAATGGAATGGACAGTGTCTTGAAAGGAGGATATAAGATGAACATCAACAAAAGCAAAACAAGGATAATGGAATGTAGTCTAATTAAGTCGGGTGATGCTGAGGGAATTAGATTAGGAAATGAGACACTTAAAGTAGTAAAGGAGTTTTGCTATTTGGGGAGCAAAGTAACTGATGATGGTCGAAGTAGAGAGGATATAAAATGTAGGCTGGCAATGGCAAGGAAAGCGTTTCTGAAGAAGAGAAATTTGTTAACATCCAGTATTGATTTAAGTGTCAGGAAGTCATTTCTGAAAGTATTCGTATGGAGTGTAGCCATGTATGGAAGTGAAACATGGACGATAAATAGTTTGGAAAAGAAGAGAATAGAAGCTTTCGAAATGTGGTGCTACAGAAGAATGCTGAAGATTAGATGGGTAGATCACATAACTAATGAGGAAGTATTGAATAGGATTGGGGAGAAGAGAAGTTTGTGGCACAACTTGACCAGAAGAAGGGATCGGTTGGTAGGACATGTTCTGAGGCATCAAGGGATCACCAAGTTAGTATTGGAGGGCAGCGTGGAGGGTAAAAATCGCAGAGGGAGACCAAGAGATGAATACACTAAGCAGATTCAGAAGGATGTAGGTTGCAGTAGGTACTGGGAGATGAAAAAGCTTGCACAGGATAGAGTAGCATGGAGAGCTGCATCAAACCAGTCTCAGGACTGAAGACCACAACAACAACAACAGTTGCAACACGATGGCACATTAGCCAGAAGTTGTGACAAAAAACGCTGAAAAACAGCTGGAGCTGACGCACAACCAAAAGGCAAACGCAGAAAACGGAACAACCCCAACGACGTGTTTATGACAAAATACTGTTGTGATTGCTCGTCGAGGGGCAATTGCAAATATGCTTCACGGAGATCAATTTTGGAAAAGAAACGAGCTTCCCCTAACTTGTCCATCAGCTCGTCCGGTCTAGGCAAAGGAAAAGAATCAATGACAGTCTGAGGATTCACTGTCGACTTAAAATCAGCACACAAACGTAACTTGCCAGACAGTTTCTTTATAATAACTAAGGGAGAAGCCCACTGGCTCGCTGAAACGGGTTGAATAACACCGTTGTTTTGCCAACGACGAAGTTCATCTACTACAGGTGCCCGGAGGGCGTGAGGCACTGGACGAGCACGAAAAAATCGAGGCTGAGCATTATCTTTTAACGTAATATGAGCGGCAAAGTTTGCAGCACAACCTAGTTCGTCTTTAAATATGTCACTGTATTGTTTACACAAATCGGTTATGCTGTCTTGAGGAACAACAACAGAATTAATTTGCAACACATTGTCTTGGATAGACAGGCCAAACAAGTCAAAACAGTCTAATCCGAAAATGTTTACACTGTCTGTAGCGCGGAGCACTGTGAATGAAACTGTTTTTGTATTGCCACGGAATGTGGCTGGCACGCTACATACACCTAACACAGGAATTTGTTCTCCACTATAAGTAGCCAAAGAATGTTTTGCCGCTGAAAGTTTAGGGCGGCCGATAGCCGCATACGTAGCACTATTTATGAGAGTCACAGACGCACCAGTGTCTAATTGAAAATTGAAGGTCTTATCCTGGATGCGTAGCTTCACAAATAGTTTATTACACTGTCTCTGGATCGGTGCAGTGGAGGCGGAAGACACAAAATCAGCGCGTTTAGCGCGTGTTCGCTGCTTACGACAACTCGTGGGTTGGGCGGGTGGAACAACAACTCCCGCTTCACTTGCAGTCTGTACATTACTTTTTACAGCGTTTGAATTACGCTTGGGTCGCATAGCAGAGGGCTGGGTGGGTGGCTTATTGCGAACAAGTTTATTACCCACACGAAGCGTGGAAGAGTCTTTAAACGCGACCTTCTGGGCGGGCTGGCTTTGAAGAACATGAATCTCCATGGGCTGGGCAGCACTAGAATTGTTCTTGCGTTTACGCAAACAAACAGTCAGGATGTGTCCTTTCCTTTGACAAAAGTGACAAACCGCGTTTCTTAACGGGCAACGTTCACGAGGATGAGCAAGAACACACTTAGGGCAAGACTTAACTCTATCATTTTGCACACGCGGCTGACGAATGTGTTTAACATGACGCGGGCGGCTAGTGTTTACAGTCTGACTCTGCCGGTGAGGCCGCGGGCGTGACATAACTTGTTTAGCACAGGCAATTTGAGAAATACATGGCTGATCTAACTCACACTCAGCATAGTCAAAAGTATCTTGGGCTTCAATGATGTTCATCACAGTCTCTAATGACGGGTCAGGCAACTTTAAGATAGCAGCACGAATACGAGAATCTGCAATGTTTTGAGTAATAGCGTCTCGTAGCATGACATCACTGTAGGAAGCTCCACACACACAATTAAATCGGCACTGACGGGTGAGGCCCCGTAAATCTGTTAACCACTGTTTATTAGATTGATGTGTCAGTTTCTTTAATCTGAAGATCTTGAATCTGGCTGCTGCCACATGAACTCGCGACTCGAAATACTCAGCAAGCTTGTTAACAACAACGTCATAGTCTAAAGCTTCTGGCTTGGATTCCGCGAACAACTTACAAAGTAGTCGATAGACTTCCACGCATGCAGTGGAAATTAAATAAAGCTGCCGCTCAGTACCCGTGATTTTGTAGACTGTCATGTGCGCCTGCAACTGCGCGAAATATTCTCGCTATTCTTCTCTTGATGCATGAAAAGCACGGAAAGGTGGTGCTGCCTGTGCTTGTTCCTTTTGTGTTAGAGGATTAGCCGCTTGTTTGGCGATTGCTTCCACCAAACTTTGTATTTGCTGACTCTGTAATAAGATCAACTGTTGTAATTCGGCAGACATAGTGAACACAAATTAAACCAGCCCCCAAAATTTTATCGCTATAATTAGTATAACCAGAAACAAGTTGAACCAGCCCTGCACACGAGTTCGGAAGCCCTCGTCGCCAGTTTTGTGGCGGCGTTCGTAGCGACAAGCAATTCGCTGTAGAAACGGCTTACGAAGTCACCGCCACACTTTTAATAGCGGGCCGACCGGTCCGCTGGAACAGTGAACAGAAAGATGAAAACCCAAACACTCTGATTAAATAAAAGTCGGTACTTATCTTTATTAACGAAGATACAGAAACACAGTAGTGAACTCCGTGTCTACAGAAATCTGTCTAGTTCGAGTCGGAGCGGCTAGGTCAGCGTCGGCTGACGACAAACAACAACTCTGCTGCGATGAACACACAACTGACTAGCAAGTACACAATGCGGTGGCGAGTATACAACTGAGCGGCGAATACAGAACTGTCCTAGCGCTCGCGACTCCAGCGCTTAAGAAACCAGAAGCCAGCGGTGGCGCGCGCAGACTTGCGGCGATTTCCTGTCTCGCTGGCGCTGCTTATGCGGACGGCGTCCGGACTTTGATGCCGCCAACCTTTTGGCAGCGGGCTCGGGTGGCATTACTGGCTAGGATATAACACACGCCATCCGTTTGCTCATAAAACAGCGGCCACAAGCGGATATTACGAAAGGCTCTACACGGAGGCAATCGAAATCGCTAAACACCCAAATAATTTCAATCGAAAGGAGGAGGGCGTGAAATTAAACGGTGTATGGATGCCGGTGTTAAAGAAGATGTGTACCACCCGTCCACTACTGGGTGATGGCAACGGCGATCGACGGCGACGGACAGCGGGCAATTGCACTAACGTTTCCAAAACACGTGACGTCACGCCACGGCGTGGGAGCGCGTGGACACGGAATTTAGCGGCAGTCAGTAGCGAGCCAGTGGGTGTGTTGGACCTTCCATCGAGCTACGGACCCCCTTGAGGATGTCTCCCGCAGTCGGAGACGAAACGTTGGGAATCGACACAGAATTCATCAACCGACCACGGCATAACAGCCCGGATAATTATAATGGACATGATATTTCCGATCGTGAAAGTTTACATTTTAGTAAAGTAGCGTGTGTCAGGGCGTACAACGCCACAACCGACACACTTATATACTACTGACCGACAAAGGTCAAGCTAATAATATGAACATGAGCTGTACCCTTCCCTTTTGAACGGCGGATTTTTGACATATTAATTTCTCTTCTCCATAATTCTCTTCAGTACCTCCTCATTAGTTACGTGATCTACCCATGTGATGTTCAACATTCTTGTACAGCATCATGTTTCGAAAGCTTCTTGTCCAAACTATTTACCATCCATGTTTCACTTCCATACATGGCTACACTCCATACGAATACTTTCAGAAACGCCTTCCTGACAATTAAATCTATACTCGATGTTAACAAATTTCTCTTCTTCTGAAACGCTTTCATTTCCATGGCCAGTCTACATTTTATATCCTCTCTAGTTCCACCATCATCAGTTATTTCGCTCCCCAAATATGAAAAGTCTTCTACTACTTTAAGTGTCTCATTTCCTAATCTAATTCCCTGAGCAACACCCGACTTAATTCGTCTACATTCCATTATCCTTGTTTTGCTTTTGTTGATGTTCATCTTATATCCTCCTTTCGAGGCACTGCCCATTCCGTTCAACTGCTCTTCCAGGTCCTCTGCTGTCTCTGATACAATTACAACGTCATCGGCGAACCTCAAAGTTTTTATTTCTTCTCCATGGATTTTAATTCCTACTCCGAATTTTTCTTTTGCTTCCTTTACTGCTTGCTCAATATACAGATTGAATAACATCGGGGATAGGCTACAACCCTGTCTAACTCCCTTCCCAACAACTGCTTCTCTTTGTTTAAGCAAAAGGGCACAACCTTGTACTGATAGCATCTTCCCTCGAACAGGAAAGCTGTGTATTTCCTAGATTCTTTCTCTAAGGGTAGGTTCCAGTGATCACAATTTACATCCATCGACGTGAAAAATTTTGCACCTCTAAATTTTGGCAATAATTCTTCATTATTTTCAGGCTTCTCACTCTTTTGCAATATTATTTCGTTCAAATCTCAAGTGTCCAAAAAGATCCTAATTGAACCATCTTTTTTATGCAACACAACCAATGGGTTGTTATACACACTAATTCCCCTTTCTATAACGTCCCATTTAAGAATTTTCTGAATCATCTCTCACAGCTTCTTTGTGTACTTCCGCAACAGTGAATGGCTTTTGGATGGAATGTGCATCCTCTTTTACAGTTAGATAACATTCGTATTATCGAACTAGTCTTGGCTGGTCAGAAAACACTTCCTGATGCCTACTCAAATTTTGTTTTAGCTCATCATTTTTTAATTCTGTCAAATCCGATAAACTCTGTACTTTTTTCGTTACTTCCTATTCGAATGTTTTCTACCTCAGAAGGATCTACTTTCTTCCTTTCTCCATACTCATTATATCCCACAATATCCTCTTTATTTCTACAGTAACGTATAGGCATGTCACTCCGCTCGTCGAATTCATATTGCCTTTTATCAACAAAAAGAATAGCTACTGTTCTTCCCTGCACCACAATGACCGTTTCATTACGTCCAAAATCCGCTTTTCCTTTGTACTTCTGTAAGAAATCTGCTCCCACCAGCATTTCCACGCTTAAGCCATTTATTATCAGAAAATTCTGGTAAAACTGTACATTACCGATCTTCATGTTTAACTACTTTCTTGCTTTTCTCTGTGGCTACAGTAACATTTATCCCATTCACTGGCATTATAACCACATCCTTACTAGCAGGGAGAGCATTCACAAAACCCTGTGACACTGCACCCTAAATCGGAACCACCATCCGGTAAACAAGGAACATTCTCACTAAAGATAGTAACTTCTGTTATAGGCTGTCCTGCAGTTTTCTCTCTGACTTCAGAATTAGGTTCGCCTAACTAATCTTGCACTTCTATTGAACCCTACACCTTCTGTGGAAATTACGAACATATTCATGGAGTCTTCTTCCTCTTTAACTATGGCAGTTTTAATTAGTCTGTCCCCTACTGACAAATCAAAACACTTCTCCAAACACTCTCCTTCTTTAATAATAATATCGGGTTCTGCAACCTTTGCTACCGTGAATTAAGATTTGCTACAATAACCGCCTGCTTCCTCCGCTTCTGTTCCTTCTTCGTCACTATCAGACACTACTCCTTCTAATCGATGTAAAACTTCCTCTGCCCTTCTATATTCTTTCCCAGGTACCTCTAATACCGTTCCCCTATTATACTGCTAATTCCACAGTTCACTGTAAGCTCCTCATCTGCGCGGCAGTGCTCACTCACACTAACATCCTGTTCTGAATCTTTATTTTCTAATAGCTGTTCCTCATTAACGTGGTTCCTGGAATCGCTGTTATGGCCTTTTCTTCCTAAAAAATCTCCTGCGCCTCCCTGGAAAACACACATTTTAGCAGTGTCTCTCTCCTCTGCAACATCAATCCCGAGATGTTCAGCTGGTGGCTGCCTTACAAAAGGTTTTGCTAGCGGATTTAACCTATGCTGCCGTATCCTGAAAACGCTAGCACCATTACAATCTTCCAGTAGTTCCCCCCCCCCCCACTCCTACGCACTCCTGGCCACTGAGAAGTTTTTCAGCTGGCTGGCTACGCCACTCTGCCCAGTCAGCGGGCTACTGCTGTCTATATTCAACGTTTCGTTCTCTGTCATAATGTCTACTTCCAACAGGACCCCCTTGCCCTCGCAACCTGCCTCTGTAATTACTGGATATTTGCATTCCTATTCTATTTACATGTTCCTCGGCTCTGTTTTCATTTTGCTTAATCGGAGGCCTATAATCCCTCCTAGCATTCTCCTCCTCCTTTAGAAGATTTTCTAGCTTCTCAAGATAATGAAGAAATTTATCAATATCATCCCTAGGTGCCAAGATTATTTTATTACACCAGTACGAAGGCAACTTATTCTCTACCCCCATAATGATCTGTTCCATCTCCACTTTAGAGCTCAAATATGACCCATTTCTGCACAAACCTCTTAATAGTATCTTTCTTCAGACCCGACCAGAATTTGTTCAAAACCTCCTTCTGCCTTCTTTTCCCCCTAATATTCCTCAAAAAATATCTGTTTTAAATCCACTATCTTGTCCTATTTATTTACTGCCCAATTTCCCCACACTCTAACTTCACCCATCAAATTTGATGCTATGAACCAAATTTTGTGCTTATCAGTCCATGATTTGAGCAAAACGTCCTCAAAATCACCCCAAAGTTCTTTAGGATGTACATTTTTACTTGCATGAAATCGCCAAAACTGCCAATGTGTCACCTATGCAATTTCTGAGAATTCTACCTCACCATTAGATATTACACAGACACTACTGTTAGTAACACTTTGTTCTACTCTTTTTAGTCTACCGTCATGTTTATGCAGTTGTTCACCTACAGGTCAATTTATTTTCTGCTGTTGCATCAGCAGTATTACATTCTTGTTCTACTTTACTAATTAAATTTTTTACACTGTCACTAAACAAAGTCATATTGTTTTTCCACGAATCTCTTAATTTAGAAATTTTGTTTTCCATTCTGGATCCCATTTCTACTAACATGTTAGTAACCCTTGATTAACTTCAGAAACCAATCCATCAACTTTAGTATTCACCCCATTTGTTTCAGTGTGCAACCCATTTATCGCTGAACTTAAAGAATTCGTTATATCAGGACCCATTTCCTTCATTTTAGTGTTAATATCAGACCTTAATGAAATTTTAATTTCGAAACCCAATCCATTCATTTTGATATTCATATACCCCATGTGTTTCAAAATATTTGTTAACATTTCTGAAACAGTATTGTAAGGTGTCAGGATTTTATGGACCTTACATGAGCTTGATCCATAACGAGAGTACGATACAGTATGAGATCCTCAGAAAATAATAATTATATTATTTTAACAAAAGGCAATTGCAGTTATTTTCATGTACCGAAATCTAACAAAACAATATCTACCAATATGTGGACAGGGGCACGAATAAACAAGATAAAGTGAAACGCATTTTGGAGACAAAACGAGCAGGTGGTTAATGACATTGGAAAACCCCAATTAACAAGAGAACAGCAAGCTTCAGCATAGAAATGGATAAGGAAAGAACAATACATTATTCCTTTTAACATAAATACGGCCAGGACTGAGGGTAGGTGGCTGCATGACATTAAGAGCGCTAGGCTACGACCCAGCAAGAAAAATAAAATTCACCTCTAGCGAGACAGTGATAGGCTGAAGCCATACTGGGTGACGCAGACGCGACATGGTGGAGAGATCCCCATTATATAAAAGCATTTTGAGAACTAAAATGCCTAGATTTATCACTCTCGTCTCGTGATGGACTGCACAAGTGTGCGGAAAATAGTGAGGGTGTTGAGAGCTTTGCTTTCTGCGAAGTGAGGACGATACACTTCACATATCATGGTGAAAGGTAGCAAAGACATAGTTAATTATTCCTGCGGGAATTTTTGCGGGCAGAGAAATTGTGCATGTCGATCCAACCCTTAGAAAGTGTGCAATAGCCATTATTTCAACTAGGGAAATATTAACGTTCTAGGGAATGCAGGAAAGTTGAGACTGAGTGTTTTCAGTCTAGGCCAGAGTAGGGAATTAACGTTTCAGATCCAGCACAGATACAATGCTGTTGCCGATGCCGCTCGGTAAAGTACCATCGCGCATTAGGTCACAGTAGACGTTGAGTCTAGAGCTGCTCACTCCAACTTGCGTATGCTTTAACCATTGAATATCACAAGCTTGGATACTAACCTACCCTCACGTTGAGTACATGAGAGTTTCTCATTGGTTCGGAAAGTAAAGTTTATTCTCCACCAACTCACTGCATTGACCTGCTATGACAACTTAGATTTAAATGAGCTAATGAAGATTTTTAATCATTCTTTCCTGTGACAAAATTTTCTTCATATGTAGAGATAACGATTTTAATACTCGCCGTTTCAGTATGTCCACGAGTTAATACTTTTTTATTGAGTGTCAAAAGTAATAGAACGTGATTGTTGTATATCACTTGACCACTGAAAGTACAGCTAATAAATTATATGTTGAATAAAAAAGAGAATAGCTGTGTTGTCTTTCTAGAATAGACCCCAAACTTCCACTTTTGTTAATTCATGCATTCTAGTTAAGAGACAATAGCATTTCTAATGATTTTTGTTAAGATCCGATCCTGATATTAGCTGCCTTGCAGGGCCAAGTTCATATTTATTTAGAATGTCTGTTTAACACCCTAGGCTTGAGAAGACAGCTCAGATGTTCTGTCCATTTACGCGCTGAATGGTAAGCTAAGTTTTCACACATTAGTACACTCACTGTGCAGATACAAAGGTGCGGACCATAACACTGTCTTTCTGCTCACAAGGAATTGACAATTGTTCCTGATTTATCTCTGTAACAGTAACAGGTGTAAACATAACATTATCCACAGATTCTGCTTCGCTTTTTTACTCCTAAATAGGAATAGGTGTGGACTTTTCAACTTCCAATTCACTTTTTAGCCTTTGGACACAAAACGGTGTAAACTTGACATCAGTTTCCACTGTTCTATTCATTGTCTGTCCCATAATTAGCATGCATTGAATCTGGCAAGCCACTATCATTTGCTTGTGATACATTAAAACTAAATTCACCAGCCACTGCAACATCTGCATGTATTACCTTCTCCAAATCTGCCCCCATATCCTCGTCTACTATAGCAGGGTTATTATTTTCTGCCATGTTCACAAGTTTCTTTCCACACAGACACGCCAAACGAAGTAGAATACAACTTAACTTTTCTCGATCGTTTTCAGTACGGCGAGATGTTGCAGTGGGTCCGTTCGCCAAGCTCTGTCCTCACAGATGTAGTTTCTGGGTCCACATTCTGTCCACTGCTGCCAACCGCTGCAGTCTCCTAGCTGCTGCTGCTCATTGTTGAGCGATGTTCAGCCGTCTTCTCCACTGGTTGTTCTAGCCGCTAAATCTTCCACTTCGCCACTGTTGTCCTTTCCGTCAAAATTTATTTATGCACATGTGGGCCTTTCTTTTATCGGGTTATCGACACTGCTGTTTTTAAAGTTCTCAATCACTTGAACTTCACGTTTCCCGGATGCGGCGGGGTGGGGTCGGTCGTCAGTTTTGTTGTTAACGCTATCGATCACTTCACCTACTCTAACATAGTGTTATCCGTAGGCCGGCTAGCAAGCGACTCTCCCGAGGTACTCCCCTCTCTGCCCACTCCTCTATTCGCACGGGAACAGCTTAATTCTGATTGGCTGTTGATCTAAACGACCAATCAGAACATTCCTTCCTGATCATTCTCATGGCAAATCTTGCCCTATCCAATCACTAATCTGATAGCAATTAATGTCAGCAAAACTTCGATTTCTTGTATTATGTTTAACCAAAATAAGCAAAGTGCCAAATATTCCTCAAATTGATAAATAAACTTATTCCACCTCTAACTTCCATTCTGGCTTCTCTTATACAAAAGCATGCTCACACAGACATACGTTGTCTGAATCGTGGTTGCAACATAACATTCTCACAGTTCGTTTCTACAAGGTTTTGCGTAAAATGAAATATTAAATTTTAACATATGTCCCACATACACCCTCAATCATTCTCATGCACTCACACAAGAAAATATAATCAAATAATAATTTTGACCGACTTTTGTATTAGTTAATGCAAAGTGACTAAAGTTTTAAAAGTAACATTCTAATTAATTGATTTTATGTACTGACAACTTTGTAATAGCTTCAAATGATAGTGAAAGTCATTCTGGTATTGTTCTTAACTTGGTTTTAAAAAAACAGGCTTAGGTTAAAGGACTTTTTGGTGATTTTTATCTCTGGAGCCATAATAAATAAAATTCTGGAATTTTGACGGCATTATTCCATTAATAACAAAAAGCTGTGTACCAAGTTTCAACAAAATGAGATAATAATGTCACGCTATACAGTTCTCATGGCAGGCTTCGTCAGCTGAGCTTTGAGCAGAGCGAAAAAAACCAGAGCCATCCTTTAGCCACCGTACTAGACGACTGCGTGCCTTACTGCAACGAATGTTATCTCGTAATAACTTGCTGCGTTACACCCGTTACAGTGTACCCTTGATGACTGCAAGACACAAAGCTTTATGCCTAGCCTGAGCCCGTCAACATAGACAACGGTCTGTTGAAGTCAGGAAACATGTAGCCTGTTCGGTGAGTCTCGTTTCACATTGTATCGAGCAGATGGACACATACAGGTATTGAGACAACCTCATGAATCCATAGAGCCTGCATGTCAGCAGGGGACTGTTTAAGCTGGTCGACGCTCTGTAATGGTGTGGAGCGTGTGCAGTTGGAGTCATATCGGACCCTGATATGTCCAGATAGGATTCAGATAGACGACACGTACATAAGCATTCTGTCTGATTGCATGCATCCATTCACGTCCGTTGGTCAATTCCAACAGAAAAATGCGACACCCTGCACGTCCAGTATTGTTACAGAGTGGCTTCAGGAACACTTTTTTGAACTTAACCACTTCCGCTGGCCACCAGACTCCCTTGATATGAACATTATTGAACATATCTGGGATGACTTGCAACGTGCTCTTACATATTTATGGACAGCCCTGCAGGATTCAGGGTATCAGTTCCCTCCAGTAGTACTTCAGACATTAGTCGAGAACAAGCAAAGTCGTGTTGCTGATTGCATGCGTGCGGGGTCCCTATGCGATATTGGGCAGTGTACCAGTTTCTTTGAACAGTGATTGTCCTTCATGGAACACGTATTTTACTCGGAGAGAATTCCAAATCTTGTATCTCCCTTCTCGGGTGTTGCAGCTCACAGAATCTTCTGACGCACGTTACAAGAGAATTGATCATGCTCATCTCTTGTCTCGGATGATAATTCCAGAGTTTATGTAGCTATCGATCCGTGTGTGTAGACACATGATGCAGGTAGCGAAAGGAAACGTACGCCGATATCTCCAGATTAAGGCTTCGGAGAATTCCGCCGCGAATAACGACGTCCTCCACCTGACTTCGCATCGTCAGGAGCAAGGGTGGATAATACAGGGTGTTTCGAAAAGAATCATTCAAGTATACGTTCTACATTAATAGAGATGTAAATTTGCAGGATAGATTTTAACTAACGCATCGACTCAAAAGGTTTACGTTAGCCTTTTCATATGGGTGCAGGTACGGGTCTCCTTGGCGCAGCTCAGTTGTTTTCGTTTATTGCCCATTATGTGTCGAATTGAGATCGCTATAACACAGCAAACGGCGCAGTCCAGGTACAGATGTGTGGCGTTATTTTCTTCGAGACTATAGCACTGGACCTCCTACAGCTGAACGAGCGTACACATCTCGCACTGCACCATTTGCCTTCAGGTTCGACTTGTTTCACGGTATGTGATTTGTTAATGGTGGCTTGTGAAATAATCCACCTACAAATGCCACTTCCCCCCCACTCCCCCTTCCACTTGCAACAACTTGGATGAAATGCAACGCCACCTAGCAATAGTACAATAGAATGGGACGAAGTTCACTGGCGTCCTAAGCGTTTTTGTAAGTATTACCTAAAGGTTCTGTGTGCATTCATGTAAAAGACATTCCCATGTAAGATCAGTTGATTCTTTTGAAAATTCTTCAGCAAATGTTTAAATTTATGTTAAGTTTCTATATTCATCCATGTACAGGATACAACATTTAGAAAAGGGAAGAATCTTTTTTAAATACCCTGCACTTTGAGAATTACTGGGGTTCTTGAAGGCAAAACGTCTGATTATCAACGAAAGAGGGTTTACATTAATAATTTGTGTGATTGCAGTGGATAATAAACCATTTTAAAAAGAATCAAACACGTTTGCCAAAAGAACTCGAAACAGGCGCCTCCAGGCAATATATCAAGAAGGGACCGTGCAGTTCTTGCTGGTTGCATTAAACTGCCTTTCATATTACGACATCAATAAATAAATAAATAACAAAAGGAAACGGTATTCATATAAAGCCAGGAGAAAACATCAATATTTTGAGATGTGACAGAAAAGGGCATTTGAAGAAAAACGTTTCACGCAAGCATATGATTTTTTCCGAAAAGTTTTCGACATACGTGGAACACGTTTCATGTACATTACGATCTTTCCCGCTGGTGCAAAGTTTCATCTTCTCCAGTAATCCAACAGTCAATAGTTGTGAATTCCTAAAAGCATTAGGTAAATATTCACTGTACAAGTACTCTTTAAATACACCACACTTTATTACAGCAGAGCATGCTGATACATTGCTAAAGTTTTCGCCGTCTCTGGTGACAGTGTTTTCTGCTGTTGAAGAATAACGCAGGCAATTTCCCACTTGTCGAACTGAGGAGCATCTCGGTTTTTCTCTATCTCTCGACACTGTGTGAATGTGACAGCCTGGTCAGCGTGCTTGTTTCATCTGAATGAGGATTTAACCACAAACGCAGGAACTGCAGTTCATTATCAGCAGTTACTACGAGTTTACTTGTTGCACGTCCCATAGTTCGACAAACATCGACAAATAAATAGTAATAACTGGCGTATAAAATAATTACGTAATTAAATCATTCCAATCGTTTATCTAGAATACGACGAAAATTTATTTTTGACTTCAATATTTTTTTTCTCTTCTGGAATACTTACCTTCATTTCTGGGTTAATTTATGCACTACCAAAATGAGATACTCACGTGACATTAAGTCTCTGCGATAGAGCCTCCCACACATCGCACATATGTCCTCTGCAATGCGTCTCGTTAGCGAATAACATACTCCCCCCGTCCTGAAACATGCAGGGTTTGAGAAGGACAATAGCATTATTGTTACCTTGCTTTGGACATAACAGTCATACGAAACTGTGGAGTCTGATACAGGCGCTACAGAAACATTCAGTCGTGACTGATGCCAATACATAACACTTGGACAACATCTCTTACCGACGACGGCCGAACAACGACAACCAAAATCTGAAAGTATCAACCCTATCCGTAGATGGTCGACTTCCAGTTCGTTTGATCACCTGCCTGTGCATTGGATGACAGCAGCTCCTATTTAGTGTTACAAAACAGCTGTGAAATGTTTCTAAATCTTGTCATTATCACATTCAGAGCACTCTTCTTAGCTTAAAGACAAAGAGGTCCATTTCAGTCAGGAATACGTCCCTGCAGTTGGTCGGTTTTATTAAAGTTCACGAACCCCTCTCTCTCTCTCTCTCTCTCTCTCTCTCTCTCTCTCTCTCTCTCTCTCTCTCTCCCTCTCTCTCAGAGTGATTCACGATGATATGCAAATTTTTAATATGTTATTCTACAAGTAAAACTAAAGAAAAAAACTCATATAAATATAAGTCCACAAATGTTTAGTTACGGAGTTATGGCTAATGAAAGACTTTGCCTGAAATTCAGCAACTTCGCTAATATGAAGGCATCGCAGAACTGTACGAGGTTAAATTAAAGCGCGATTTCCATTTATGTTGTTGTTATTGATCTGGTGAAGCTAGTAAAACATGTCCCAGACGTGTATCTGCAGTTGTTTTCTAGAATACCGGAGAAGGAAAGAAGTAATTTCGTAAAATTTTTAATTTATTTACTTGGCCCAGTTTGGTTTTTTAAATTCCAGGAAATTGCTCAAAGTTTTCTATAGAAGTTGTAGAGAATTTAATTTTGGAAAAATGATGGTAATAACGTTAACTGAAACTGTATGAATTTGTCAAGTAATCTCCTTTTATTAATGCCATAACACACGTGAATTCATGTTAAACCGACAGAAACAAAGATCAGTGTTAAGGAAGTTGTACAGTGTACATACAATTTCACAATAAAAGTTCAAAAATGTCTACACCGAGTTCAATTCATTTAGCTACACGTATATGAACAGATTTTGTTGCTAGTTTCAGTTTCACGGAGTTGTTCTTAATTTCGTCTATTGCATTCACAATGTGAGCAAATAATGTCTCATGTGTATCGACCTTTTCCTCAAAAACTATGTCTTTCATGCATCCCCTTACACGAAAATCGATTGTTGTTAAATCGGGCGATCTGGGTGGCCACAGACGTGTAGCACCATGACCAGTCCATCTCTGGGGAAAATGTTCATTTAAATGTGTAGTAACGGCGTTGGTGAAATGTGAAGGCACGCCGTCATGTTCAAAATACATTTTCAATCGCGTAGTAAGTTAAACATCTTAGAGCAAGGGGGGCATTTCTTATTGAAGGAATTGTAAATACGTCTCGCCAGCAAGACGCCCGGGGAAAATGAATGGTCCAATAAAGTGTGTGTTGATTATACCACACCACACATTTACGTTAAATCGCTGCTGGAAATTGCTTTGCACTGTTGCATGTGTGTTTGCTTCAGACCATACGTGCTCGTTATGTAAATTGTTTATATCATCTGGAGTGCCGGCCGGTGTGGCCGTGCGGTTCTAGGCGCTTCAGTCTGGAACCGCGTGACCGCTACTGTCGCAGGTTCGAATCCTACCTCGGGCGTGGATGTGTGTGATGTCCTTAGGTTAGTTAGGTTTAAGTAGTTCTAAGGTCTAGGGGTAATGACCACAGATGTTAAGTCCCATAGTGCTCAGAGCCATTTGAACCAATCATCTGGAGTGAATTGTGCTTCATTAGTAAATAAAATGTATTTGAGTAACTGCCGATCAGTATTTAACCAATTGCACAACTCCAAGAGAAGGGAAGGATCTCCCAGATGTAAATGATGCAATGTCTGTTTATGGTAAGGTGTAACACGTGTGTGATTGGTTCTGATTTTTCTTCCTACCACAGTTGCGCATGGATACTCCGTGCGTGTTTCAAGAATTTGGTGTTGAACTTATGGCTTGCACGGTAGGAAGACACCATCTCACACATGCAGAGTTCAGAAGAATGATCTCAGTGTCAGTTCCACTACACTCCCTGTACAGTAAACGTTATCGCTAACAGAAATTAATGTATGGGTTCAGACGTAACTATATGTTAGCAAAAAATGAAAATCTTATATTTACGTTATTAAGATTTATTTTTACCATAAATATGCTTTCATGCCATAATGATGTTAATAAAATTACGTACAGAATGGTAAAATATTGATACTGGGTGTCAACAACTGTGAAGAGAAATTCCTAACTATTACAAGATTCTTTAATGGTAATATGGTTGATGATTATGTCTGTGGATCGATGAAATACAAACAAATTAAATACACTTGGGGTCAGAGATAATAATTACGCTAAAATTCACAATGAAAATACCTAAAACTGAATGGGGGTCGGTAAAGAGCAATCGAAAAGAAGTACACAATTATAACAATTCATAATTCTACAATGGCTGGCTCTGAGCACTATGGGACTGAACATCGGAGGTCATCAGTCCCCTAGAACTTAGAACTACTTAAACCTAACTAACCTAAGGACATCACACACATCCATGCCCGAGGCAGGATTCGAACCTGCGACCGTAGCAGTCGTGCAGTTCCGGACTGGAGCGCCTAGAACCGCTACGCCACCGCGGCCGGCTTACAACGGCTGATCCATCCTTTTCGTCAGATCGGACATCTCGCGTTTCTGCTTCAGTTAGACCAGAGATTGGTGAATATGTTTAACTATAGGTCATGGTTGAATGTACAAAAAAAAAAAAAAGGATAGACGGAGACCGCAGTTCTGAGTGTCAATTGAATATCACTTGCTGGCGGGGCGCCGGCGCCGGCGCGCGTGTGTTTACCTTCCGTCGGCGGCGGCAGTGGCGGCTGTCGGCGCGAGTTGTGAACGTGAGATCTATTCTAAATCTCTCTCGACCGTTAAACACCAGTCAGATACATTTCCAACGTCTTAGGTGAAGCCGAGACTCCTAGTTGTTCCCTAGCTAAGTTAATTGTCACGGTACACGCTATTTGGCTGGAATAGCGCGTACGCCGTTGCCCTCAAATCGCTTGCAAGAGTTAACTGTCAGTGCTCGGTGCGATTCCCCGTACTAGGAGACTTTGCAGCTTAACTCCTTACGAGTTAAGACAAGCCTGTGAACAAGTGTTTACATAATGACTCTGGCAATCGTCTCAGCACGGTGCGAGTCGCCTTGCTTAAACACTGGACTATTTCTGAAAGAGAAAAGAGCCAATTACTATGCCTGCAATTTACCTAGATCAATGCTGGCCACGCTTTACCCTTCTGGCGAATCAGAGCGTTCGTACTTTGTTATAACTCCATCCATTACAGTTTTTGTTGTCTATCACTTGCCTAGTTTCTTTCGCAGGGCAGAGTTTAACTTTTTCTGCGTAATTGTGAGATAAACAGCTTTTTCTTTCATGCGAGTTTTTAATGTAGGTGGCTACAATGGGTCACCTATGTTTTGTGTTGAGTTTCTCCAGACGTTTTATCTCTGGACATTCTATCTGGCATCTCCCGCCATTTTCCTGTAGAAAGGCTTTCCAAAGGGTTGTCGTTAAAAGCAGGGACAAGGGGCGGCTTTTGCTGGTGGCCTACGCAGTCGCGGCAGGCGTCTCATTGTGTCCGCTAGATGCCCCATGACGAACTGTGTCGGCCTACATGGGACGGGCATTGCCGTCGTAAAATTCTCTTTCTCTCACAACTGCTTCTCGTAGCTCAAGTCAGGGAAACTACTTGCGTGCAATTACTAGTGAGAGTGTTAGTGGTGTATATTAACGAAATGCTGGCTTAGTTATTACATCAGCTATTTAATATTCAGTTTTACGTAACCATGTTGTGTGGTATATCGAGTTAACCGGAATTGTTTCAGGAATTCAGTTCAAGGCGTGTTTATTGTACTTCAGTGTACGCCATATCTTAGACTGTGAAATGCCTAATCATTGAGAGATTCATCGTGTACTGCTACCCGCGCTAGGTTGAATAGCATCGATAATATCCTCATCATTGTCTTCACTACTGAGTGCTCGTACTGACTATGAATGCTAGATAGAGAACCTTTCTCTCGTAACACTAATGGTTTGGAATCCTCTGAGTTGGGTACGGAGGTTAACTGGAGCCATAGCATTACCATCAAATTTGCCATAAATAAACACCATATTAGCATATTCCTCTGTCGTAAATTAGAAAGGCATCCCTATTACAAAAGTAGCTACTATGTGGTTTCACGTAAATACACTGTTGTTATTGTGTTCTTTCGCTGAACAATAGACAAAACTAACTCGGTTCAAAGTTAGAAAACGACTGAAACAACGGTTGCCAACAGTGATATAAACGTTTTTTGCATTCTTAATGGAAAGTCAACAAATTTACTTGCATATCAATCTTTGCTTCTCTGGATGTTCTGGAAAACTACTGCAGATACACGTCTGGGACATGTTTCATTCTGTGCGGCTGGTCCCGGCGGAGGTTCGAGTCCTCCCTCGGGCATGGATGGGTGTGTTTGTCCTTAGGATAATTTAGGTTAAGTAGTGTGTAAGCTTAGGGACTGATGACCTTAGCAGTTAAGTCCCATAAGAATTCACACGCATTTGAACATTTGACCATGTTTCATTAGATTCACCTGACCAATAACAACAAACTAAATTGAAATCGTGCTTTACTTTAACCTCGTACAGTTTTGTGATGGCTTCATACTTGCGAAGTTACTAAATTTCAGGCAAAATCTTTTATTAGCCGTAACTCCGTAACTAAACGTTTGCGGACCTATGTTTATGCGAGCTTGTAGAATAACATATTAAAATATTTGCATATCTTCGTGAATCACCGTCCAGTGTACAGTACTTTGCCCTGGGGCCTCGAGCAATAGGCATCTGCAGTGCGATGGAGTATGTGACAAACAACCAGTGCGCGAAAATTTTGAAGGGATACATTTAGGCGGTAATAACTGCTATTGGCGGAATTATGGTCTAAATTTACTCAGTGGGATCGATTGCTGGAGCTGATATCTTGCAACAGTGCATTTTTCTCTTTAAACTATGATGTCAGATTGGTGATATTTCCTTGTCATACCACACTGCGTTCGTCACATAACTTCTGTGGGCATCATTATATCACAGAAGATTCAATAAGATACAGAAGCGTTTGTTAAATGAAAAGTTATTGGGCGGCAACCATCTTTTGTTGTTTTGGAAAGAGCAAATAGCTCGGAGCGATAATCAGTATTGTATCTGAGTGGTTTCTAATTTAACAAGCGTGTACTTAGTTCGGTGCTGCCGCAGAGCGTGTGCGTCAGCCATCCTAAGCATTACCGACGGAATCCTCATGAGTTAATAATGGCGTCGGTTACCAGCTTCCCCTTCAACTAACTATCGTTATGTGACAACTCGAATTCAATTAAAAATAAAACACACAGAACAGTATTCGAGCTATTTCCTCTTTTCAAAACAACAAAAGATGGTTGCTGCCCAATAACCTTTCATTTAACAAACGCTTCTTTGTCTTACTGAATCTTCTGTGATATAATCATGTCCACAGAACAATATCCGTTTGAATAAAATCATTTTGGATGCTAGGCCTTGTCAATTTGTACAACTGCTTGTAATGGAACGATTCAGTGAGGCAAAATTACTGGTTTCTGGAAATGGTCTTCAGTGTACGGGTTGCTTCAAGAGGAATAGAAAATATTTTAGGACTAATTCGAATAAAACATTCCATGTAACATGTGATCTATGTTAATTGGTTTTAACGTAACCCAAATAAACACTCATAGGTCAGGAGAAAAGTCAGATCATTAAAATTCAAAGTTGATTTATACTTCCGACATCAACGCTTTTCCATATTCTCTTGATAAAACCACGCGATGGTCTTCCGAGATCGCCTTTGTGTTCTTCTATCAGGACAACATTATTCACGATATGAACCATCAATTCGTCTCTTGTGTTTATTTGTTCTTATTAGACTTCACCTTTCGACCATCCCCCCGTAAAAATCTAAAGTGGAAGGGAAGGTGTTCTTGTTGTGCAAGAAACGATTATTTCTTTGGGTTTAGTTTCCGAGGAATGTTATGACTAGAATGCACAGGGTGCTATCTTTAGACAGCGAGGTCGATAGTCTGTGGTATATTCTGCCAAAGCCTTCACCTGCAGCCGGTAAGGAGCGTCTTGAGAACCCGCAGACCCACCTCTGGCCTAAAGCAAGAAACAAAACCGGCCACCTTGTCAGAATGAACTCAGTTCATTTCGTGCTGTGCTCTAGCGTCTACTTCGCTGTGTGTACGTGACAGTGCTCCTTATTGGATACCACTAGGATAGCTCTTTGGATTCCAAATACACTGGTGCTGAGAAATTTGCGTGTCCACAAACCCTCTGGATTCTTCTCTTGGTGTGTGCCAACAACTTTACGAGGCCCTGACGTTCTCAGTTTTCACTGTCTCAAGTAGGGTTCTGTTTGAGCACAACTCGAACTGTCCAAATAGTCTGCTTCACAGTCCGTAAAACCTCTAGTTCTGTTCGACC
The DNA here is from genome assembly GCF_021461385.2 of Schistocerca piceifrons. Lineage (NCBI taxonomy): Eukaryota > Metazoa > Arthropoda > Insecta > Orthoptera > Acrididae > Schistocerca > Schistocerca piceifrons. Next base: position 847,513,098 of record NC_060139.1, read on the forward strand.
TCTTGATCGGCCTGCGATCTAGTGACTAACACTGGTACTATATCCGCGATGTGTCTTAGCGTTTGTATGCCAATGTTGATTTTAGCAATTATAATAATTGTGAAACACGGACTAAAATATCTTCTGCGATATTTGTCATATCTAACAACGGCTACTAATCAATAAATAGGAGTTTGCAATCATGTTTCTGTCAAAGTCTCGAACTTTCGCTAGTCCCCGCGATCTAATGAAGTCAGATGGTACGATCTCCAAGAGGTGTGCTGCTGCTGTAACGTATTCTCGTGATAGGAATTATAGTCAGTTTACCACGATATCTTTCGTTTGTTAAGTATTTAACTTTTCATCAATTTTTTTCTAGATACTAGAAGGTATCAGCTAGATTATATAATGGTAAGACAGAGATTTAGGAACCAGATTTTAAATTGTAAGACATTTCCAGGTGCAGATGTGAACTCTGACCACAATCTATTGCTAATGAACTGTAGATTAAAACTGAAGAAACTGCAAAAAGGTGGGAAGTTAAGGAGATGGGACCTGGATAAACAGACTAAACCAGAGGTTGTACAGAGTTTCAGGGAGAGCATAACAGAACAATTGACAGGGATGGGGGAAAGAAATGCAGTACAACAAGAATGGGTAGCTTTGAGGGATGAAGTAGTGAAGGCAGCAGAGGATCAAGTAAGTAAAAAGACGAGGGCTAGTAGAAATCCTTGGGTAACAGAAGAATTATTGAATTTAATTGATTAAAGGAGAAAATATAAAAATGCAGTAAACGAAGTAGGCAAAAAGGAATACAAACGTCTCAAAAATGAGATCTACAGGAAGTGCAAAACGGCTAAGCATGGATGGCTAGAGGACAAATGTAAGGATACTGCCTATTGGAAAATTAAAGAGACCTTTGGAGAAAAGAGAACCACTTGCATGAATATCAAGAGCTCAGATGGAAACCCCGTTCTAAACAAAGAAGGGAAAGCAGGAAGGTGGAAGGAGTATATAGAAGGTCTGTACAAGGGCGATGTACTTGAAGACAATATTATGGAAATGGAAGAGGAGGTAGATGAAGATGAAATGGGAGATAGGATACTGCGTGAAGAGTTTGACAGAGCACTGACAGACCTAAGTTGAAACAAGGCCCCGGGAGTAGACAAAATTCCATTAGAACTACTGACAGCCTTGGGAGAGCCAGTCCTGACAAAACTCTACCATCTGGTGAGCAAGATGTATGAGACAGGTGAAATACCCTCAGACTTCAAGAATAACAGAGTAATTCCAATCCCAAAGAAAGCAGCTGTTGACTGATGTGAAAATTACCGAACTATCAGTTTAATAAGTCACGGCTGAAAATACTAAAGCGAATTTTCTACAGACGAATGGAAAAACTGGTAGAAGCCGACCTCGGGGAAGATCAGTTTGGATTCCATAGAAATGTGGGAACACGTGAGGCAATACTGACCCTACGACTTATCTTACTAAACAGATTAAGGAAAGGCAAACCTACGTTTCCAGCATTTGTAAACTTAGAGAAAGCTTTTGACAATGTTGAATGGAATACTCTCTTTCAAATTCTGAAGGTGGAATGGGTAAAACAAGGGAGCGAAAGGTTGTTTACAATTTGTACTGAAACCAGATGGGTGTTATAAGAGTCGAGGGCATGAAAGGGAAGCAGTGGTTGGGAAGGGAGTGAGACAGCGTTGTAGCCTCTCCCCGATGTTATTCATTCCGTATATTGAGCAAGCAGTAAAGGAAACAAAAGAAAATCCAAGGAGAAGAAATAAAAACTTTGAGGTTCGCCAATGACATTGTAATTCTCTCAGAGGCAGCAAAGGACCTGGAATAGCAGCTGAATGGAATGGACAGTGTATTGAAAGGAGGATATAAGATGAACATCAACAAAAGCAAAACGAGAATAATGGAATGTAGTCGAATTAAGTCGAGTTAGATTAGGAAATAAGATATTAGAATTAATAGGAATTAGAGGGAATTAAATTAGGAAATTAGACACTTAAAGTACTGAAGGAGTTTTGCTATTTGGGGAGCAAAATAACTGAGGATGGTCGAAGTAGAGAGGATAATAAATGTAGACTTTCAATGGCAAGGAAAGCGTTTCTGAAGAAGAGAAATTTGTTAACATCGATTATAGATTTAAGTGCCAGGAAGTCGTTTCTGAAAGTATTTGTATGGAGTGTAGCCATGAATGGAAGCGAAACAGCGACGATAAATAGTATGGACAAGAAGAGAATAGAAGCTTTCGAAATGGGGTGCTACAGAAGAACGCTGGAGATTAGATAGGTAGATCACATAACTAATGACAAGGTATTGAACATAATTGGGGAGAAGAGGAGTTTGTGGCACAACTTGACAAGAAGAAGGGATCGGTTGGTAGGACATATTCTGAGGCATCAAGGGATCACCAATTTAGTATTGGAGGGCAGCGTGGAGGGTAAAAATCATAGAGGGAGACCAAGAGATGAATACACTAAGCAGATTCAGAAACATGTAGGTTGCAGTAGGTACTGGGAGATGAAGAGGTTTGCACAAGATATAGTAGCACGGAGAGCTGCATCAAACCAGTCTCAGGACTGAAGACCATAACAACAACAACAATTTTTTTTCATTATATCACCTGAATGTAGAAATTTGAAGTAAATAGATCAAGAACTTAAAAAAGTTATTAGGAAGGCAAAACGTATGTGGTATGTAGGTAGAATAGCTAAGTCTCAAGATAAAATTAAAACCATATGGTCAGTCGTAAAGGAAGTGGCTGGTCTGCAGAGACAGGTCGAGGATATACAATCAGTGCGTAGTGGGAATGTCCGTGTTACTGATAAGTCGCATATATGTACAGTATTTAATAATCACTTTCTGAATATAGCAGGTGAAGTAAATAGAAACCTAGTCCCAACTGGGAATCATATAGCGCTCGTCGACAAAAGTGTTCCGAGACTGTTACCTGAAATGGTCCTCCATGATACTGACAAGAGGGAGATTGAGTTAATAATTAAATCACTAAAGACCAAGAACTCTCATGGATACGAAGGGGTATCTAGCAGAATACTGAAGTATTGTTCTATGTACAGAGTGTTTCAAAAATGACCGGTATATTTGAAACGACAATAAAAACTAAACGAGCAGCGATAGAAATACACCGTTTGTTGCAATATGCTTGGGACAACAGTACATTTTCAGACAGACAAACTTTCGAAATTACAGTAGTTACAATTTTCAACAACAGATGGCGCTGCGGTCTGGGAAACTCTATAGTACGATATTTTCCACATATCCACCATGCGTAGCAATAATATGGCGTAGTCTCTGAATGAAATTACCTGAAACCTTTGACAACGTGTCTGGCGGTATGGCTTCACATGCAGATGAGATGTACTGCTTCAGCTGTTCAATTGTTTTTGGATTCTGGCGGTACACCTGGTCTTTCAAGTGTCCCCACAGAAAGAAGTCACTGGGGTTCATGTCTGGCGAATAGGGAGGCCAATCCATGGCGCCTCCTGTATGTTTCGGATAGCCCAAAGCAATCACACGATCATCGAAATATTCATTCAGGAAATTAAAGACGTCGGCCGTGCGATGTGGCCGGGCACCATCTTGCATAAACCACGAGGTGTTCGCAGTGTCGTCTAAGGCAGTTTGTACCGCCACAAATTCACGAAGAATGTCCAGATAGCGTGATGCAGTAATCGTTTCGGATCTGAAAAATGGGCCAATGATTCCTTTGGAAGAAATGGCGACCCAGACCAGTACTTTTTGAGGATGCAGGGACGATGGGACTGCAACATGGGGCTTTTCGGTTCCCCATATGCGCCAGTTCTGTTTATTGACGAAGCCGTCCAGGTAAAAATAAGCTTCGTCAGTAAACCAAATGCTGCCCACATGCATATCGCCGTCATCAATCCTGTGCACTATATCGTTAGCGAATGTCTCTCGTGCAGCAATGGTAGTAGCGCTGAGGGGTTGCCGCGTTTGAATTTTGTATGGATAGAGGTGTAAACTCTGGTGCATGAGACGATACGTGGACGTTGGCGTCATTTGGACCGCAGCTGCAACACGGCGAACGGAAACCCGAGGCCGCTGTTGGATCACCTGCTGCACTAGCTGCGCGTTGCCCTCTGTGGTTGCCGTACGCGGTCGCCCTACCTTTCCAGCACGTTCATCCGTCACGTTCCCAGTCCGTTGAACTTTGTCAAACAGATCCTTTATTGTATCGCTTTTTGGTCCTTTGGTTACCTTAAACCTCCGTTGAAAACTTCGTCTTGTTGCAACAACACTGTGTTCTAGGCGGTGGAATTCCAACACCAGAAAAATCCTCTGTTCTAAGGAATAAACCATGTTGTCTACAGCACACTTGCACGTTGTGAACAGCAGAAAGACGACGTACAGAATGGCGCACCCACAGACTGCGTTGTCTTCTATATCTTTCACATCACTTGCAGTGCCATCTGTTGTTGAAAATTGTAACTACTGTAATTTCGAAAGTTTGTCCGCCTGAAAATGTACTGTTGTCGCAAGCATATTGCAACAAACGGTGTATTTCTATCGCTGCTCGTTTAGTTTTTATTGCCGTTTCAAATATACCGGTCATTTTTGAAACACCCTGTATGTTAGCCCAGTACTAAGCCATATCTGTAACTTTTCCTATGCTATCGGTGTTCGCTAAAGTTATCGAGAGGGTAGTATATGCAAGATTACTCGAGCATTTAAATTCACATTATTTGCTGTCAAATGTACAGTTTGGTTTTAGATATGGTTTAACAATTGAAAATGCTACATTCTCTTTTCTCTGTGAGGTTTTGGACGGATTAAATAAAAGGTTGCGAACGCTAGGTGTTTTCTTTGATTATCGAAGGCTTTTGACTGTGTTGACCACAAAATATTACTGCAGAAGTTGGACCATTATGGAGTAAGGGGAGTAGATTACAATTGGTTCGCCTCTTACTTTAAGAACTGAAAGCAGAAGGTAATTCTCCGCAATAATGAGAGTGGTACTGATTTTTAGTCCCAATGGGGCACTGTTAAGTGGGGCGTTCCCCAAGGGTCGGTGCTGGGGCCACTGCTGTTTCTTATTTATATAAATGATATGCCGTCTAGTATTACACGTGATTCAAAAATATTTCTGTTTGCTGATGACACCAGCTTGGTAGTGAAGGATCTTGTGTGTAATATTGAAACAGTATCAAATAATGTTGTTCATGAAATAAGTTCGTGGCTTGTGGGAAATAATTTGATGCTAAATCACAGTAAGACTGAGTTTTTACAGTTTCTAATTCACAATTCAACAAGAACCGATCTTTTGAACAGACAGAATGGGCATATTATAAGCGAGACGGAACAGTTCAAGTTCCTTGGCGTTCGGATAGATAGTAAGCTGTTGTGGAAAGCCAATGTTCAGGATCTTGTTCAGAAACTAAATGCTGCTTTATTTACCATTAGAACAGTATCTGAAATAAGTGACAGATCAACACGAAAAGTAGTCTACTTCGCACATTTTCATACGCTTATGTCATATGGTATTATTTTTTGGGGTAATTCTTCTGATTCAAAAAGGGTATTTTTGGCTCAAAAACGGGCTGTTCGAGCTATGTGTGTGGTGTAAGTTCGAGAACCTCCTGTCGACCCCTATTCAGTAGTCTGGGAATTCTGACATTGCCCTCACAGTATATATTTTCTTTAATGTCGTTTGTTGTTAGCAATATTAGCTTATTCCCAAGAGTTAGCAGCTTTCACTCAGTTAATACTAGGCAGAAATCAAATCTGCATGTGGAATGCACTTCCTTGACTCTTGTTCAGAAAGGAGTGCAGTATTCTGCTGCATCCATTTTCAATAAGCCACCACAAGAACTCAAAAATCTTAGCAGTAGCCCGACACATTCAAGTCTAAACTGAAGAGTTTCCTCATGGCTCACTCCTTCTATTCTGTCGAGGAGCTCCTGGAAGAGCTGAAAAATTAAGCAAATTCCAGTGTTACATTGTTGATTTTCTTTAGTTAAACTTACGAATTGTCGCCTGAATATGTTACTTATATTTCGTTTTATCTCTTTCTACTATCGTGTTATAATTTCATGTATTGAATCGTTCCATGACCATGGAGACTTCTCCTTAATTTGGTCCCACGGAACAATAAATAAATAAATAAGATCTGTGGTAACAACCTTTCCCCTCTATACAAGGTGAACATTAATAAAATCGACAAAATGCACGGACGGATTCGTGACTGTAAATGGAGGAAAATGATCCTATGAACATGTGTCTGGAAATACATCGTTGCCGCAGTAAATGGCGGTGACGAATGAAAGTTGGTGCCGGCCGGAGAGGCCGAGTGGTTCTAGGCGCTTCAGTCTGGAACCGCGCGACTGCTACGGTCGCAGGTTCGAATGCTGCCTCGGGCATGGATGTGTGTGATGTCCTTAGGGTACTTAGGTTTAAGTAGTTCTAACTTCTAGGGGACTGATGACCTCAACTGTTAAGTCCCATAGTGCTCAGAGCCATTTGAACCACTTTTTTGAAAGTTCGTCTGACCACGTGCCGTGTGTTCCTTGTATGTTTCAGACGGTGTGATTGACGCGAAGTACTGCAAGCAGCAGGATGGTCCGGTATTCATGTCGGGAACAAGTCGAGATGCTGTCCGTGTACGGCCAAGCCGATGGAAATGGTCGAGCAGCAGCACGGCTATACGAAAATCAGTACCCTGACAGACCCCAACCACGTCACACAACATTTCAAGTCCTTTTGGGGCGTTTGTGTGATCATGGGTCCTATTAGACACACGAACGTGGTGAGAGGCGGCGGACTGTAAGTACACTAGATATGAAGGACCTGGTTCTACAGGATATTGTGACGAACCCTAGTACAAGCTCCAGCCAAGTTTCCCGCCAATTTGGTGCAAGCCAGAGTACGATTATGTGTATCCTTCATAACAACCGCTACTATCCCTATCACCTGGATCCCCATGGAACCCGTTTTGTACAACTTTAACGACATGGACGCAATGCAAGTATGTACTGTGCTCCGGGACGATTTATTGTCGTTGCACGCACATCGCCAACTTCCGTTCACATGTTAATAGGACTTTTTTTCCTCCATGTCCAATCAGGAAGGCGCCCTGCAGTTTGTCGGTTTTATTAATGTTCTCCCTGTATATTACACACATATATGTTTTAAGTCAGATTACGAAATCTTATTTTGATGCCTAGTTTAGGACGGCTTGTCCATTATCAAATCCTGCATTACAAATCGACGTAAAAATAAGTTACTGGCCGCAGAACACAAAAACGTGGCAATATACAATGTAGCGTCCACACATGAATATATCTGTATGTCAAAATGTGAGTTTAACATTCGAAAAGTTATTGTAAATATTTAACCGGCCGTATTAAGTCATAAAACATGTTTGTTGCACTTATCAGGTGCAATGTTGGCGCCGAGGACTCGAACGTAGCCTGTGTGTTTTGGCAATTTCGCTATCGGAAAAAGTCACATCAGTCATATGCTGCATGGACAGCTGATCTCGAAGAGCTGATACAAAAGAGCCGATTTTTGTGTGCAAAATCTAGTTGTAAGCAATCCTATGCTGAATCGTTCCTGAGTGATATAAGAATTACGTATGTATGTGATGAAGTTTCTGCACAGTCTTTGAGATTAATACCCCCTTCTCTCAAGGACGCGCTAGAAATAGCAGAATGATTTAAATAGTCGTTTGCAGCACACAGCAATATTTTGATGAAAGTGACAGATCTCTTGCATAAAATAGTGTTCCTACTCATGTCACACCCAGTTGTCAAATATAATGCAAGCAATTATGAAACTGATAAACGCTGAAACTGAAAATTTGAAAGCTACTTGCGTGGGATGTTGTGACCCACTCAGCTATATGAAGCTGTGACATGTTGTGTTAAGAGCAGTTGCATGAGTCGTGAATTTGTTTGCTGTTCCATATAACATACACGTTAGAAAGCTGGTGAAATAATGATACAAACATTTAAATTTAAATCCTGTGCAGCAGTCGTGGTAAATGGACAACAAAAGCAGCTAAGATGTAAACGTAAAAGAGTATGAGCTGTAGATTGCAAAGACGCTAAAGTATAAAGACGATATCAAGTGGTCGATGAAATGTGTGCGCAGAAAAAAGAAAAATGACAGAAATACGTGGTATACAAAAACTAAATGATACTGACAATGCAGAGTAACAGCTAGTAAAAAAGAAGTGCTAGCAAGTCACAATTAAACAGCTCCCACAAAATACGAATATAGAAGAGCGTCTAAAATAGCAGATATAAATGAAAGCAGCGGCCCATCTACGTAAAAAACAGGGCAAGTAACGTGCAGATATAGGATAGAAACACGTGCAAGATAGTAATAATCGTAGCATGACCTAGAATATTTGCCAGGACTAACGCGGCTTAAGTCAAACGTATCAGAAACAGTAGATTATAATATGTTCCTGAAGCAGTCTTAGAATTCCGTGTTTGTAAGGTGAGTCTGTACATTCAAACTGTATTCTGGTTGGTCTCTAAATCCCGTATATATTTCGATTTCTTCTAAATAATCAAGTTGCCTTTCTTTTCCGTTGCTATAGAGAATTTCAGGAGGGTTTTCAACTTTGTCTAACTCGTGTTTTGTCGCCCGAATATGGATCGCTAGAACGATTTACAAGTATCGCTAGTGTTACTGTTTCCTCCAAAACACATGTTAAAATTTCTACCGATTTGGTCTCTATAAAATTTATTCCATTCTCCACAGTTAATTTTATAAACTCCAGAATGTGTGTAAGGCTAACTTCAATGCTCAATAACTTGGAAAGGATCCAACGTTTTGAATTTTTTCTGAACAATTATGTCCCAGTGAAACCTCTCATGCAACACCCTTACAAGCTTTTCAGGCCGTTTCCTGCGTAAACGAACTCGTAGACAAAGTATGAAGTCCCACGAGCTTTTCGCAGATGCTGCTGCTCTATACAGACACGACGCAATTCTACAAAATTGTAGCGCAATGCAGATCACCTGCAGAGAATAGATACTGGGTGCAGGAAGTTGTAATTAACCCTCTATATAGATAAATGCAACCTACTGGAAACAAACACTTTTATTATATGATTACATAGTTGCAGAACAATCACTGGAAGCAGTTAATTCCACAAAATACACGCAACAAAAAAAGTTTTGCATCACCTTAGTTCCGAGAGTTCCGGAACCTGTACAGAAAATTTGAATAGAGATCAACATAAACATCATTTCCGCCCTTTTTATTGCTCATGAAAATAACACACTGCATGTTGTACCACCATACATCGAGACCTTCAGACATGGTGGTGCAGATTGCTGTACACACTGGTACCACTAATACCCAATAGCACGTCCTCTTGCATTGATGCATGCTTGTATTCATCGTGGCATACGTTCCACAAGTTCATCAAGGCACTGTTGGTCAACTGTTGTCCCAATCCTCAATGGCGATTCGGCAGAATGGTTGGCGGGCCTGATCGTCCATAAACAGCCCTTTTCAACCCATCTCAGGCCTGTTCGATAGGGTTCATGTCTGAAGAACATGCTGACCACTCTAGTCGAGCGATGTCGTTATGCTGAAGGAAGTCATCCACAAGATGTGCACGATTGGGGTACGAATTCTCATCCATGACGACGAATGCCTCCCAAATATGCTGCCGATATGGTTGCACTATCGGTCGGAGGATGGTATTCACGTATCGTACAGCCTTTATGGCGCCTTCCATGACCACCAGCGGCGTACGTCGGCCCCACATAATGCCACCCCAAAACATCAAGGACCTTCCTCCTTGTTGCACTGGCTGGACAGTGTGTCTAAGGCGTTCAGCTTGACCGGGTTGCCTCCAAACAAGTCTCCGACAATAGTCCGGTTGAAGGAATATGCGACACTCATCGGTGAAGAGAACGTGATGCCAATCCTGAGCGGTCCATTCGGCATGTTGTTGGGCCCAACTGTAACCCGCTGCATGGTGCCGTGGTTGCAAAGATGGACCTCGCCATGGATGTCGGGAGTGAAGTTGCGCATCATGCAGTCTGTGGCGCACAGTTTGGGTCGTAATATGACGTCCTATGGCTGCACGAAAACCATTATTCAACATGGTGGCGTTGCTGTCAGGGTTCCTCCGAGCCATAATCTGTAGGCATTAGTTGTTCGGCGGCCTGAGCGAGGCATGTCATCGACAGTTCCTGTCTCTCTGTATCTCGTCCACGTCCGAACAACATCGCTTTTGGTACACTCCGAGACGCCTGGACACTTCCCTTGATGAGAGCCGTTCCTGGACTACAGACAACACGAGAGGTGTTCCTTCTTCCTGGTGGTATGACTGGAACTGATCCGGTTCTAGGCGCTCAGTTCGGAACTGCGCGACTGCTGCGGTCGCAGGTTCGAATCCTGCCTCTGGCATGGATGTGTGTAATGTCCTTAGGTTAGTTAGGTTTAAGTAGTTCTAAGTTCTAGGGGACTGATGACCTCAGATGTTAAGTCCCATAGTGCTCAGAGCAATTTGAACCATTTTTTTGAAACTGATCTGCTGCCGGATCCCCTCTGTCTAATAGGCGCTGCACATGCATGGTTGTTTACATTTTCGGGCGGGTTTAGTGGCATCTGTGAACAGTCAAAGGGACTGTTCAGTGATACAATATACACAGTCAACAGTCAGGAGTTCTGGCAACCGTGGTGATGCAAAACGTTTTTTGATGTGTGTATATATATGAGTATGCTTATGGATCGATTTAAAGTTGAATGACAACAAAAAACTAATGCAAAATAAGTTAGATGCCAGACAGAAAAATGTTCAAATGTGTGTTAAATCTTATAGGACTTAACTGCTAAGGTCATCAGTCCCTAAGCTTACATACTACTTACCCAAAATTATCCTAGGGACAAACACACACACGCATGCCCGCACAGTCCATGACTGCAGCGCCTTAGACCACTCGGCTAATCCCACGCGGCACAAGCCAGACAGATTCGTTGGAAGAATCCTTGGGACATGCAGTCCATCAGCGAAGGAGATAGATTATAAAACTATCGTTCGAGCAATACTTGAATATTGCTGGTTGGTGTATGATACTTACCAGATAGGATTGATAGAAGAAGTATAGAAGATCCAAAGAAGAGCAGCAGCGTTCGCTACAGGTGCATTTAACAAGCACGAAAGCGTCACATAGATGGTCAGCCAACTCCAGTGTCAAACGCAGCAGCGTTCTGGAGCACGTGAAGTTTACTCTTAATCTTCCGAGAGCGTATGTTCTTAAAAGCGTCAACCTGTGTATTGCTTCTTCCTACGTACATTTCGCGAAGAGACAATGATGAAAAAATTTGAGATATTCGAGTCCATACGGAGTTTACGAGCATAGGATTTCTCGCAAAACATTCACGACAGGAATAGGAAAACGAGGAAGTGATAGTAGTACACAAATTCTGCCTCCCCCTCAATTCCCCTCATCATTCCCGCCTATCCCTACCCCGCTCCGCACACCAACCTAAGGTGGTTGCGGGATATAGATGTTGATGTAGATATATTAGTAATTTGTGGTATAAGAGAGCATCATTTTGTGAGCTTAGATCTATTGTTCGAGACACTACAGTACAATAAACTAAAGTGCAGTCTACAAAAGCGTGAATTATTTCAAGACCATGTGGCGTATTTGGGCCACATACTTAGTCACAAACGACTGCAACCAACTTAGCAACTTATGGGAGGTCTAGGAAAAATTTAAGAACGTTACTACTTAAAAGTCCTTCAGCGACTCCTTGGCAAAATCGGTTACTATGCCAAATTCGTAACAAATACAGCCCACACCGGCAAGCCACTTCATAATTTACGTTAGAAGGAGCAAAATATGAGCGGTAAAAACAGTGTCAGGGATATTTTCCAAAGTTAAAATCCTATCTATGTTTTCTGATCTAAGAGCGGTTAAACACCTTATCCTGCCCACCTACTCCTGTGAACATGTCATCAAGGTCGTCCTTTCTCACAAAAGATCTTTTGGCGTTTATTTATTTTTTTTATTTATTTTACTCGTCCACCAAACCGAGACCCAAATTAAGGAGCTAATCTCCATGATTATGTAACGTGCCAGTACAGGAAAAGAAAAGTAATAATAGATAAAATAAAATGTTTACGACTACTAACAAGAAACGACATTAAAGAATTTATGTATTGAGAGTCCAACGTCAGAATACCCACACTGATAAACAGGGATCGACAAGGCATTCGTGAACTTACATCACTTGTTGCCTGAAACGCCCGTTTGTGAGTGAAAAATACTCTTTGAGAATGGGAAGAGTTACCCCAAAATATAATAATATACGCAATAAGCGAATGAAAATAAATATTTCAGATACTGTTCTAATAGCAAAACTGACAACATTACGTCTTTGAACAAGATCTTGAACATGACTTTTCCATACAGTTTACTGCCTATCTGAACACCTAGAAGTTTTAACTGTTCAATCTTACTAATCGTATGCCCATTCTGTGTAATTAGAACGTCAGATTTTGTTGACTTGTGTGTTAGAAGTTGTAAAAACTGAGTCTTACTGGGATTTAGCTTTAGTTTATTTTCTACAAGAGGTCAACTTATGTATTGAATTTCACTGTTTGAAACAGTGCCATTGTTGCACACGACATACTCGTACGTTACTACCAAGCTAGAGTCATCAGCATACAGAAGTATTTTAAAATTACCTGTAATACTAGAAGGCATATCATTTATGTAAATAAGGAACAGCAACGGCCTCAACACTGATCTCTGTGCCCCCCCCCCCTCACCCATTTAACCATGTCCCACCCGGACCCCACATCATAGCCATTCGCAGTACTGTGGAAATTAACCTTTTTCTGACTGTCCTTAAAGAAAGGGGTGAACCAATTGTGATCTACTCGCCGTATTCCATAATGGTCCAACTTGGAGCAATATTTTGTGATCAACGAATCAAACGCCTTAGTTAAATCAAGAACGATGTCTAGCGTTCGTTTAATGCGTTCAGTATCTCACAGAGAAAAGTAAATATAGCGTTTTCAGTTGTTGAACCACTTCCAAAACCAAACTGTACATTTGACAGCAAATTATGTCAAATGAAATGATCCTTACTTACATAGCCTTTTCAATGACTAGCAAACACTGATGGCACAAAAATAGGTCTAATATTGTCTACATTATCGCTCTCACCGTTTTTATAAAGCGGCTTTCCTACTGAATACTTTAATCGCTTACGAAACTGCCCATTCCTGAATGAAGAATTACAAATATGGCTAAGTACAAGGCCAACATGTGCAGCACATTACTTTAGTATTCTGCTAGAAAATCCATCTTCAGTGATTTAATTGTTGACTCAGTCTCTCCCTTGTCATTATCACAGAGGAGTAGTCCAGAGATCAATCTCAGAAAGCCATTTTCCAAGAGAATTGCATGAGTCCCTGTAGAAACTAAGTTTTTATTTAATTCACCAGATAAGCTCGGAAAGTAATTGTCAAATATTGTACATATATCTGACTTACCAGTAGCAGACAATTTTACTACGTACTGACTTTATATCCTTGATCCTGTGCTGCTAACCAGACATTTCTTCATGACTGAGCATATTGTTTTAATTTTATCATGTGAATTAGCTATTCTATTTGTGCATCACATCCTCTTTGCCTTCCTAAAAGCAATTTTAAGTACCATACTGTACTTATGGTTTTAACAGGTTACTGTAGTTCGATTGTGACTCTTTCTAACATTTTTACATAATTTATGCTTCGTTCTATATGATATTCTTATCCCACAAGTCACATCTCCAAGCTATGTTTTACTGATAGTATCCTGTTTCGAACGGTCTAATGGAAAGCAGCTTTCAAACAGCTCGAGAAATATGTTAAGGAAGGCATTATATTTGTCGTCTATGTTATCAGTACCATTACATTTTGCCACTCTTGTTCCTTAATGAGATGTAAAAAAACTCTATTGCCGTTGGATTAGCTTTCCTACAGAGTTTGTAATTATATATAGTATATGAGTACAAAAACTTTTTAGTGTTAGAATTTGTGCATATTGATCTGAAAGGCAGTTCACTCTTTTACTAATGTCCATCTAGTTATGAAGAATGAGTAAAAATACTGTCTATGGTTGTGCTACTGTTGTCCTGCATCCTGGATGGAAAAAATACAGTCTTCATCGGAGCATATAAAAGTCGGAGATCTTCCAATATCCTTTTCCTTGCAGTCACATACTAGTACAAAATTAATAGTGGAGTCACCACATACAGGTAAGTTTTGGTACTTCCTATAAAGTGAATCAGGAACCCTCCCTAGCTTGATCAGAAACTCTCTGAAATGGAAATTAGGGGACCTATAAATAATTATATGTAATAGTTTAGTTTGACTAAATTCAACTGTCCCTTCACAACATTTAAATATCTGTTCACTGCAATGGTTTGATACATCTATGGACTCAAATCAAATGGTTTTTAAGTACATATCCACTTGCCTACTCTACAAAGAACCCCTTGAGAAACAGCCAGCTAATCCTGGTAATGGAAGCATCTGAATTGTCACATAACTTAAATGGTTCTCTGATAATCAATAATGTCAGATTCAACATCTATAAGCAGTTTGCTAACTTAATCATAGCACTCCATGGAGTCTCCAATCAATAGTCTCTAATAGCTCTTACACTTTGATTAAGTATGCTAATTCCTTCAATACTTAGATACCTGACCTTCTTTGAAGGTGATTCCTTTGTTATAGGCACTTCTTTTAAGTAGGGATACCTATCAGCTGACTGCAGTCTAAAAAACGGTTCAGCACTAGCACCAACTAGTACAGGAATTTTCCCATGAGTAATCTCACCATTGCTCACTACATTGTCACGTACAAGCTTTGCCAATCTCCCCATCTCTATTGAGACGCAGGCCTTGCCTAATGAAACCCAATCTACTGACAGACTCAACCGGCACGACTGCAATATGAGCCAAGAGCTCGGCCATCTGTGCCTTCTCAAGCCCCATACTAACACGCCTAACAGCATTGAGACAGATCATGACGCTCAAACAACTGCACGAAGTGCACATTTGTTTCACCAGTCTGAGTAGCTATCTTTTCCAAGTCACCACCTGCATCATAGTCCCGTCCCTATCAAGTCTATTCCCAGCTCCACCCACAATCACTATCTGACGCACTTCTGTAAAATTCCTACATAACTCCCCTTTGTTAACAAGGCACCTACGACAACACTGACACAGGCTTCACAATGCTTGTACCTGGTACTCAATCCCCAACACTTTTCTGCAACTGCTGACCCACACCTCTGCCATGTGAACAACCTAATAGCAGAACCTTCTTTGTATTTGAAATTGCAACTGTCTTACGGTCCTTAACTACTGAGATCTGCTACATGTTTCCTACACCTACAGCTACAAAGTATTCTGTACGCGTCTAAGACGCTAACTTCAGACATCTACATCTACATCTACATCTACGTCCATACTCCGCAAGCCACCTGACGGTGTGTGGCGGAGGGTACCTTCAGTACCTCTATCGGTTCTCCCTTCTATTCCAGTCTCGTATTGTTCGTGGAAAGAAGGACTGTCGGTATGCCTCTGTGTGGGCTCTAATCTCTCTGGTTTTATCCTCATGGTCTCTTCGCGAGATATACGTAGGAGGGAGCAATATACTGCTTGACTCTTCGGTGAAGGTATGTTCTCGAAACTTCAATAAAAGCCCGTACCGAGCTACTGAGCGTCTCTCCTGCAGAGTCTTCCACTGGAGTTTATCTATCATCTCCGTAACGCTTTCGCGATTACTGAATGATCCTGTAACGAAGCGCGCTGCTCTCCGTTGGATCTTCTCTATCTCTTCTATCAACCCTATCTGGTACGGATCCCACACTGCTGAGCAGTATTCAAGCAGTGGGCGAACAAGCGTACTGTAACCTACTTCCTTTGTTTTCGGATTGCATTTCCTTAGGATTCTTCCAATGAATCTCAGTCTGGCATCTGCTTTACCGACGATCAACATTATATGATCATTCCATTTTAAATCACTCCTAATGCGTACTCCCAGATAATTTATGGTATTAACTGCTTCCAGTTGCTGACCTGCTATTTTGTAGCTAAATGATAAAGGATCTATCTTTCTGTATATTCGCAGCACATTACACTTGTCTACATTGAGATTCAATTGCCATTCCCTGCACCATGCGTCAATTCGCTGCAGATCCTCCTGCGTTTCAATACAATTTTCCATTGTTACAACCTCTCGGTACACCACAGCATCATCTGCAAAAAGCCTCAGTGAACTTCCGATGTCATCCACCAGGTCATTTATGTATATTGTGAATTATTCTAGAGTCGAAAAATAACCCTTTGTGATCATATTTAGCACCATAAAATCCATATATTTCTTTATGGCACAAAATTTTATCTCGTTACTGACCATAAACCAGTGATTTTCTTATTTGGTCCTAACAGCCGACATCTTTACAAAAATGGACCAACGCTGGGCCGTCTTCCTAATCAATTATCTTAGACAATTCATTACCAGCAGACAGCACAACATGCTAACGTTGAAGCACTGTTCAGACTATCTACTGGGTAAGAACTCACATTTACTCTCGAGAAGTTGTGTATTTCGAAAGGGATGACACCAAAAAACGCTGCCTACGCGATTTTCCCCTCACAGCAGTTGTAATTGTACACAGTTCAGGACCCTCTTCTAAAGAAAAATATGTATTCGTTGAGGTTGGCCAGAAAGGCTACCACACCAGTCCCTACCAGAACTCCACACATACTTTTCTTTGAAAAATAGGATTCCCTTGGAACAGGGAGTACTGATGTTGACAACAGACGACAATGCCTGGTCTTCTGCCACCACTGCATAAGCATGTCGTAAACATTCACTATGTTGGCCACCGGAGGATGTCATGCATGCAAGCGTCCGCAAGTCGGCAAGCCGACTGGCCAGGAATCACGCAGGACATAGAACAGCCCACATCTGGGCGTCCGGCACGCCATCCCAGTCAGCAACGCTTCCACGTCTGGAAAACGCTGGAGCGCCTGCGAGAGCACGTGCATGTGGATTTCACTGATTTATTTCTGCGAGAGACTTTACTCACCCTCATTGGCGCTTACTTCGATTTGCCACTCGTCATTCGAATGCCGAACGCCATAGCAAGAGCGCCTTGTAGAATATATTCGCCGTTCAAAGGGCCCAGCAACGAACGTTTCTGACAATGGCCCTCAATCCCAGTCAATTATGTTTCAGTATTTCTGCTCTCGGAGTGGCTTAACGCACCTGATATCAGCGTCGTTCCATCTAGCTGAGCGGTTGGTCGGCACCTTTAATGTGCAGATGAGAAAAATGACGTCAGCCGTAAATAAAGGCTAGGTCCAGACCCACTTCTTGGCCTCCTGTAGGACAACATCATTCCTTAGATGCCCTCTGGTGGAACTGTTGCTCGGCCGCCGACACCACGTACATTGGGACCTGCAGTGACTTGCACCACACCTTCATCAATCGATCCTTCACTCCCGCAATTTTCTGGGTACAAAGGTGTCACCTTGCACCTCCAGGAAAGTTCGAGGATGACTACCAGGTGCAACCACAGCCACTTCATGATGACAGATGTTCACCACAGAAGCCAAACGTGCCATGCTGACATGGCATACAAAGGCAAGGTGCGCCTGCAGCTAGTGGCTTCTACCTTGAGCCAACCACCACTGGCCCCGGAGATGGCTTGAGACAGCTTTAGACGCTAGATGAAGTCAGTCCAACAACCACAGGTCCAGCGATATAGAAGCAGATGCTGCTTTTAGTGGGACCTTTTCTCACTTCCAGGACCAATGAGTCCCAGCAAAGGCACAGAGACCGGAAGACCAGCAATGTCGGCTCCAGCATCATGATGACGCCCACGCCGCAAGCAGAGGACGCAGTACAACCACAGTCACACGTCAGTGTGAAGGTGGATAACGATCCCATAAGTATCGTGCCCAACCAACATCTCCCTGCCCCCCCAGTACAGCATTCCCATTCCGACAGCGACACTTTCGAGCCTGTGGATCTATTTGAGGGGGAAGGAATGATTAATCTGTCTCCTCAAACAGCGAAGTCGAGAGTCTGCAATGTATGCTGACAAGCACATCACCTGCGACAGATAAGAGGCGTGTGCTGTCGGCCACATAGGTCTGGCTCCTGATGTTGTGCAGGAAATAAAACAGCCCGCCTTCGCGGCATGAACTTTTTACCGTACTATGCTCCATTACCTACCTCACTGATAGTGACCGCACGTAACTGACATAGTTTTTGGATCTCGCTTGGACAATTCTTTGGATAGCGAAAATACTTTTTCATGTATACCTGTATGATCAGAGAGTATCTGAATTCTTCTCTTGGTGTGTCTGTAACTCTACGACGACCAAGTGAGAATGGTTTCGTGAACTCTGAAGTGGTAATTGGGTATACATACATACAGTATAATTAAGAGTGTTAGTTGCACTACAGCAAGCACGTTATCCTGGATGAATTTACCCGTCTTTGTAAACAAACTAACCTCTTCCAATAATGTCGTAAGTTGCTTCTCAAGCTACTGCAGATATTAGAGTCCAGTAGGACTATGAAGTAACAGCACAGGCTCCGTGAACTAAATGTCCATCATCCAACACCACAGATTTACAGAGAAGCGTTCTTGAAAATGTCTCCACAACGTTAAGTGCGTTTCCGTCGAACCACTGGTGTGAGTTACGAGTGCTATGGATACCGTTACGAAAGAACGTTCCTACATAACTGTATTAACGGGATTACAAGTCGATTTGCAGCTACCCAATGACAAAATTCGAAACCTCCTTCATTTCCTTCCCGAAGCTGTGGAACCTATGGCAAATTCTAAGGACGGAGACCATGCATATGTAGTACTACTTGTATTTTTACATGGAACACCGATACGTACAAAAAATTTTCTGCTGAAGGTCTATGTTGCAGCAACTCAATCTGTACTCCTGCTTCATCCACACTCCGCTCATTCGCACGTTCAGAAGAGATATGGCTCTTTGGCACTTCATCAGTACCACGCAGTTTAGTGGAAAAACGAGTAAACCTTCTTGAATGTGGTACTTGGCAGTTTACGAACAGCAACGGGTTTTCCATGACACAACTCGTACGCAAATCGCATATCAGCATATTCGCCATATGTAAACCGGTCAGCATGCTTAAACGAAACAGTAGAATTGGCCGACAGATCAGTTACAAGCACAGTTTCTAAATTCAGTTATGTAATTTCCAACACAACTTTGCTACTGAAACTTTAAAACAAAACTGGAAAGCGATAAATAAACTTATAGCAACGAGAGTACCAACTCGCGAAATGAGACCATATTTCTGCGACCGTCTGTATCTCTGTAACCAATGAAAACTGGTAACATGTGTTTCGGAATGTTTTTTTCGAGTTAGACACTGCAACTAGCTCTAAAGACTTTTGTTTATAAGTGCCATTACTGAACGGCTTGGCTTGGAGGCCAAAAGGAATTTATTCAAACAAAGTTCACAGTCACCAATGTTATTTATGTTGCCTGTAGCGTAATTCAAAAGGTTTAACGTCTCAAGCTCTGGTGAAAAGTCACACTACCGTCGCTGAAGCGCAGGCACTGTGGATTTTATGGTGTTTTGAAAAAGTAGATAATTTCACTACAGAATAAGTTAGTAAACAAATATCTTTGTTCATAAAAGCTAAATACTAATTACGGTTGAAGTACCCACTATTTTACTTCCAACGCAACACAGAGGACAGTGTCGAATTCACAATGGCTGCATATACGGGGTGTAGCGGGTGCAAGTGCAGATATTTATTCTGGTGGCTGAGAACGATATACTGAACAACATTACATCAGTATTTACGTTATTTGCAGACATATAATAACAACTATTATAAGTGGTACGTTTCTAAGTTGTCTGGTATCTCCAGGCACTTGTGTCCAGAGCAAGCCATTAATGCTTATTTTCCCCTTGGCAGCAGATCAGGTGTTAAAGTGTGTAGATGCATGGAAGCAAAACGGTGAGTCCATTTAGCGGCGCGGTTATGACTGTACACAAAATATCAGATAGTACGTTGTGTTGTGTGTTTGTGGGAAAACTGTTTGATGGAGACCAAGAACAAACAACACACCGATGTGTGTACATATTAGGGTACTACATGCAAAAAAAAATCTGAACTTATACCCGTTACCACCTGAATACACTTTAAAGCTACTTTAATATCAAATCACTAAGCTTATTTGCATACTACATTATCAGAGCTAATGAATTTTCAACACATTTAACGTGGTTAAGAAGCTGTTACATCTACTATCTCTTTTCAAAATTTCGGTTCAAATTTTAGTGTGTATTATAACTTAAAACTGAATTGTTTTTCGCTACAGTTTTTGATACTTCATTTTGATCTTACTCATTAATATTTATCAATGACATTAAACAACGCATTGATGAAATATTTTGAAATCCCCATATCAGAATGTGTAGAACTATTTACAGAATATAGACTGTACCATATTTAGTGACAGATCACATAGTTATTTGTGAAGCTTTTCGTGCGTTTCAGAGAGTATAGAGCGACAAACTGGAAGTCTAACTCACCGCAACAACACCAACTTTCATATTGTATCCCATCAGATCTTTTCGGCGCATTCTCATGGTTTCGTTTCTGCATGTAAGATGTTTGCTGGAGTGTAATTCACAGAATTTGTTTATTATGAGCGGATATCCTTGGCCCATGCGGTAAGCTTCTAATATCTCGACAGTGCCTCGAGATGATGACAAAGCGACGTAGAAATTCGAGTTAAACTCAATGCAGAGGTCACTCAACTCGACTTCCGTCTGACTGCCGTTTAGTAACAGGAGCCACATGAACTCGGACTGTCGCTTGCTGAATAGTTCCTGTGTATACAAGAAATTAAGATATTAATGTAAAAATATGCCGTTTTCGAAGACAGCCACATAATGATTTCAACATAACAAAATTGTTTAAGTTTCACAAGTATACATGATTTTCCTATCACATTCAACTAGCGCTTAGGCGTAAGGCTTCATAATACATAGTTTTTTCGTTACTACTTGGCTATTTGCTAACCTATTTGTAAATACCTTACAAGTTTATGTTTGTATTTTTATTTCGTTGACGTAAAAATGTCTATTCTCACTTTTGAAAGTATGCGCTGCTCACAGATTCCTATATGACTAATTAATTCGGTTGTATATTAAAAATCCACTTATATAATAAGGATGCATCTCCCCATGTCTGATGTCTCCCCTTATCCACAAGCCTACTTGAATGTGTATGTCATTGAGCACTTTGGATGATTTTGTTGCTTTACGTACTTCAGTTGTTTGTTTTGTGACTGAACTGTTACTCTCCCAATACTCTGCATACCCCCTTTCCCTCCACCGCCACCTTCCTTCTCCCGTTATTCTTTCTTTCACTTCCCTACTGGCCTTAAAATGAACCCTGTGTTGGATTAATGTAATTTGCGTATACAATTTTGAATTATTGTATTTAGTGTTACATATAGGTCTCTGTTTCTATTTCTATATAAGTTTCCAGTGCTATTCTGTTATCAAGTTGTTCATACATTTGCGTGGACGCTATTAACACCACTGCACCCGTACAGCCACGCCACCTTGTGGCATATTTTGGGAGCTAGGTTTTGTAAATGGTGACAGCCCATCAGTTGAACTGTGGTGGTGGGGATTTACGCATGTGATGTGAAGGTAATTTTGGTAGTTATACTTACTTTGCTTTTCAATGTCTTTCCAATACCTTCAGTATCTTTACTCTTAACGACTTTTCTAAGGTATACTTGTGCTTATGACCTTGTATCTGCTTGCAACATATACTGAAGGTGGACTGCGCCCGAAAAGTATCAATATAAAATCTTTGAACTACAAGTGACCAGTTCATTTCAAATGACCCATCAAGGTCGCAGGCCTCCTACCTTACTCCATGTCTCAACTTAAATCCTATAGGGACCAATAGCCTCACCAGTTTGGTCCCATAAGACCTTACGACAAATTTCCAACTTAAATCCTAAGGTAATTTCGAACGGAGTATACACTTTGCACTGACGGTATTGTGTATGTATGAACTTAGTCTGATTTGTTTATTCGCTCTTGTGCTCCTTTGTCAGCTATTTGCGTCCTGAGAGTATCTCTTTGATTAAATTGCCAATGGCATCCGTCCGTCCTCGTAAGATGATTGTGTAGCAAAGTTGGATCAGACTCTGCAACATCTGCTAAGGCTGAACAGTCCCATTCGAGAGTGGCAGTGTTTAGTGCAGTTTGGGAACTTGAAATGTGAAGGACTTCCACCAGAGGCCGCTCTCTCCTTCCGTCTTGCCCTCTTCCTGATGTCTTCTTGCATGCGATCGTTCTTTGCAAGCTCATCCCCATTGCGCACAGCTTGTCGCCATTCGACACGGTCACCAGCTTTATTTTCCCACTGACTCGGATCGACGCTGGGCTTGGTCAGATCTCTCTTGCAGACATCTCTTGCGGTCTTCCTACTGGCTTCACACCCTCCCAAAGTTCTCCGTACAGCACTTTTCTCGGTATTCGCTCAGGATCCATGCGCCTGACATGTCCCAGCCACCTTAGACGTCGATGGATCAGGAGTGCATGAATGCTGAGCCGTAATACTTCGCTGTTGGGTACTGTACCCTTCCAAGAGATCTGAAGGATCCACCGGAGACAACGGAGATGGACACTGTTCAGTCGGGATTCGTGTTTAGCAAGAGTTGTCCATGTCTCACAGCTATACAAAAGAGTGCTGGTAACACAAGCGTTATATACTTGCAATTTAGTTTTTAATGTGAGCGGTCCTTTCTTTCATACTCTGTTTTTCAATCTACCCATGACATCCGATACTTTTGCAGTTCTGTTGGTAGTCTCGGTGTCCACAGACAAGTTGCCACATATTGTAGTTCCCAAGTAGGTAAAATCATCAACTACCTGGAGAGGACTGCCGTCAATGCTGATGGATGGAGGGTTGGTGGTTCCTTGGGCCACGAACTTAGTCATTAGGAGGCTGATGATAAGACCAAATTCTCCACATGCGTGTGATAACTTGTTGATTAGATACTGCAGCTCATCCACTGAGTTTGCTACCAGAACTGCATCGTCTGCATATAAAAACTCAGGAATAACAGTTGTATTGACTTGGCCTTTAGACGGGCAATGTTGAAGAGATTTCCATCAAACCTTGTATGTAAATACACTCCCTCATCACAGTCTTCAAAAGCAAATCTCACAGAAGGGAAAAGAAAATGCCAAACAGAGTAGGAGCTAACACACACCCCTGCATTACACCGCTATTTACAGGGAATGATTCCGATGTTTTTCCGTTGAAACATATTGCTGCTTGCATTTTCTGATGGAAAGAGACAGTTATTTGTTGTAGTTTAGGTGGGCATCCAATCTTCTGCAGCAACTTGAAGAGCCCAATTGTGCTCACTAAATCAAGTGTTTTGACGAGGTCAAGAAACGGAATATACAGTGGCCTCTGCTGCTCACGGCACTTCTCTTGCAGTTTCAGAGAAAAAAAATGATGTCCATGTTGATTTGCCAGGTCTGAAGCCACACTGAGGTTCTGGGTAGATTCTAGATGCTAGAAATTGCAATCGTATTATGATGACTCTTGCATAAGCCTTCCCAGCTAAACTCAACAGTGAAACGCCTCGGTAATCGTTGCAGTCACTTCTGTCTCCTTTCTGCTTGTACAAAATAACAATCTTTGAATTTCGAATACTTAATGGGACGTAGCCTTCTTCTCAGATGATTGTGAGAAGTGAAGGTAGGTGCTGTAAATGGACAGACTTGTTATACTTAATAATCTCTGCAGCGATCCCATCTTCACCTGCAGCCTTTCCATGAGCTAGGCAATGTACCGCGCTGTCAAGTTCTTCGATAGTGGGCATTGCATCAAGCTCTTCCATAACTGGCATCTGTTTGATGGCATCAAGTGCATCCTTGTATACTTCATTTTCAACTGCATACAGCTCGAGGTAGTGTTCAATCCAGCGCTCCATGTGCTTGCCTTCATCAGTAATAACTGCTCCTCTCTTCGTCTTCATAGGAGACGTTTTTCTGACTAGTTGGACCAACTGCTTTCTTAATACCATCGTACATCGCCTCAATGTCCCCAGAATCGGCAGCTATCTGTATATCTGCACATAAATTTCGCCAGTAGTTATTTGTGCCTCTCCTAGACGTTTGTTGTGCCCTGTTCTTTGCTTCCCGCCAGTCATCCCGAGTTCTTCCATTTGGGTTTCTTTTATAAGCAAGCAGGGATTTCCGTTTTGCCTCAATGACTGGTTCCATGTCCTCCAAATTTTGCTCGTACCAGTCCTTGTTTCCATTCTCTTTCATTCCATAGGCCAAAACTGTTGAATTGTAGATGGCGTCAGAAAGTTGTGCCCATTTGTTACCAATATTCATTTCTGTTTGTGCGTTTCTTGATAAAGCACTTTCAAAACTACTGACAAATACTTGTTTTCGTTGCGAGCTATGAACATGATGTGTGTTGATCCGCGTTTGACCTCTCTGTTTAGCGTGGTGACATTTCCTCGATTACATTACCGCATGCTAAAACCAGCTGGAGACTAGCTTGGTCTCCTCAGCGGGTAATGAATTATTTTGAACCGTTTATGACAGGCTTTCAGTTTTCTATGGCCTGGTCGGATGAATCGCGTTCCTTGTTACACCACATCGATAATCGTATCTGAATTCGCCGCCATCTAGGCGAAATACTGCTCGAAACATGCACCACGCCGCTCACACAGGTCGTGGTGGAATTAATGGTTATGCTGTGAGGGACATTCACCTAGGGTTTGTAATAGTACTAATATCACTGGCTCATTTTAGTTATTTTTATACTTGTGAACCCACATCAACAATTTGAGTACTGGATACATTCAATATTTGGAATACCCGATATACTAAGATACCAGATCACTCGATAGACAGACATTTCCGAGATCTCTGATAAACAAATAAAATATTTAATTATAAAAATTTAAAGACAGAAAATGCTTGAATATTAAAGCAACCTTTTTATAAATTTTAGAAATACTTTTACAGTTATTATTATTGTCATAATTGTTCCTGTAACATCTTTCTGAAAGATAACACGAGAGTGATGTGTAAAAAACTATTAATCATTTATAAACCTCCGTAAAAGTAAAAAATCTGTCTTTGAAAATAATTGTCTTCTTAGTACTAAAAATGTATATTTTGTGGACATTTGATCTTTGTACTTCTTGACTTTTACGTTTCAGCATGTACTTGGCGGTAAGTAACTTTACCGTCTGTGCCATATCGTTTTTCAAGTTCGGATGTGTATGAATATGAAGATGGTGCGCTGCAGAATAGGTAAAAATTAAATACTACGTATAGAGGGTAATGTGCCCGCACGTAATTGTTTCGAAGTAGGTATTTTTAAACCAAAATCTAACCTCCGGATACCAGAGGAACACCTCTAAACCCTGAAGCAATAAATACATCTAAATACGACTAATGAAGACAATAAGTTAAGTACTGAAGATTGCTAAATTAATTTTTATACCAATCTTCGTTTTAAATTCAATCCCTGGTCGAAATATGTTCTCAGCGGGAAAGCTAATAACGAAAATATATGCAAAATTCTTTATCAGCAAAATCTGTAATAAAAAAGTGCGTATTGTAGATTCGAGTAAACAGATTTGAGCTTCTATGAGACCTGAGTTAGTAGTCTAAGGCACCACAACAGACATGGACTACGTGAACATTTTTGCGGACCACCAACGTCCCTTCATGCTTGATGTTTTCCTCAGCAGCAATGGAATTCCCGCGCCCACAAACCACCGACCTCTAGTTCACGGAGTTGCTTAACCTGTGGATAGACATCTGATGCCTCGTACCTCCGGAATCCTAACAATGATTTGTCTAATCTAAGGCATGAAAAATCGATGCTGTACTGCGTTCCAAAGATGGACCTGCACGCTGTTAGGCAGGTGGACACAGTATTCTGACTCATCAGTGATTAACACAGCCTGTCGCTTTCCTGATGCGAGGGGCGTTCAATAAGTAATGCAGCTCATTTTTTGCTGAAAGCAGATTGGTTTGATTCACGATTCCAAAACACCACATAATTCGCCACTATTTTGCATACAAAACTATTTTTCCAAAATACTCTCCATTCACGGCCACAGCCTTACGCCACTTTATTGGGACGGCTTGTATGACCGCTTGAAATACTCTACTGGTCGACCTCGGAGCCAAATTGTTGCTGCATCAATAACCTTCCCACCATTCACATACTCCTGCCTGCGGAGTGCATCCTTCAATGTTAGAATGTGATCCGTCGATCATCTCGGGTGAGAATGTCCGCACGTTCCAGCATTGCAGGAGACAGCTGTGTGCGGCCGGTTGGAAGGAGGGAGATCGGCTGTGCCGTTTTAGTCACGCATGTATGAACGTCGCACCCTCCCGTGGTCACTTCACAGAGGGGAGCAGAACAGCACGTCTGGGAAAGCATAAACAACCGTTTACTGCTTCGAATCAGCTTCATATTTCTTCGAATGGTTTTGAACTGTCGCCGGCCGGAGTGGCCGTGCGGTTCTAGGCGCTACAGTCTGGAGCCGAGCGACCGCTACGGTCGCAGGTTCGAATCCTGCCTTGGGCATGGATGTGTGTGATATCCTTAGGTTAGTTACATTTAATTAGTTCTAAGTTCTAGGCGATGATGACCTCAGAAGTTAAGTCGCACATTGCTCAGAGCCATTTGAACCATTTGAACCATTTTGAACCGTCCCTAGAGGTTCCACCCTGTACAACAGAGCAAAAATTGAAGTCGTTCTACAGCTCCAAAGGGCTGCGATCACGTTCAAAGGGGTTGCAGGCCCACGATGTCCTTAGAGACAGACTGAATAGTCTTGAGTGATGTCAGCAGCGACAAACGTTTTCAAAGTGTCCTTATGTTGCCACCGCATACGTACTCTCGTTTCAGACGGCGAAATATCTTGGATTCAACGCTCCAAGGAAAGGGGTTGTTTCATTGCCGTCCTTTCCGCCACCCCCTAAAGCCTTCCCGTTGCTTCTATGAGCGTCGGTGTGTCTGAAATGCTTTCCTCGGTCACACATAAGAAAAATGAGCAGAGGCGCCGAAACAAGTGGTGAAATGTGGGTGAGAGGGGGGTGTGACGACCTTCCTATCGTGTGACACTTCGATGGTGACAAAATTGTGATGAAGTTTGGTGCCAATGCGACATCACTAAGACGTCTTACACCTCACATTGAAAGGAGTATACTGGGGCACACTTCTATGTGACACCAGAATAAGATAAGAATATTAATAAATTAAAATAAAACTAGGATACTATAAACGATGAATGTCTCTGATAGGCTTGATAATGTGGATTGCTGACAGCGCGCGACCGCAGAGCCAAAGATATTGCCTTTTTGGAGTAAGAGAGCGCTAGGTGCTGAGTTGTAGGTAGCTGTCTGTGAGGGAAAGACGATGGAGTAGGCAGTTTCTGTGGTGCGCTGTGTGAAGCCACCAAGAGTTAGATTAATGTAGGTATGTCGATATTGTTGAACATTGAAGCAGAAGTCTTCACGCAAATAAGGTAAAGATGTTCAATAATCATGATTTCTGTTTCTGCCAGCGCGTTAGTATAGATGAGTTGGCTGATAATTTGTAATTGTCGAGTAACCTCAGAATGTAGGTAAACGATTCTGATAGAGAGGCTAGTTAAATATTTCATTTTTGTACTGCCTTTAAGACCTGTTAACAGAGCTATGTGTAATTTGATGATTTGCATTTATGTTGGATTAATGAAGTTAGATAATACTTGCTGTTTAAATCTCATTGTTTGTAAATCAATTGTGAGTAATGTAACTTCAACTGTCAGATGTTTTTGAAAAGTCAAACTTAACTTGCAATATAATTTTGCTAAAAAAAACTGAGTGCTAGTAATTGACCATAATCAGTACCATCCCCAATAAAGGTCATACAATTTTCAAAGAAGTTAGATTTTCTTAAATGTTCTCGTTTATCAGCCAAATGAATTCCATGTGCATTTCAAGTATTATGGCCAGCATTGCACACTGCTGAGCCTGTAATTGGCATATTCATAATTTTATGAGAGACCAGAACAAATGGCGTTACTCTGTTGCTGCTTTAGAGGTAAGACAATTTAATTTTTTTGTAATTTGAAAAGGGCCTTAGGATTCAGTGCTTAAGGGGCTGAATGTATTTTGCAGTGACTGTTCTTCTTGATTGGTATTGGGAGTTGCATTACCCAATCGATTCTTAGAGTATTGCTAACAATGAGACAGAGTAGGCACACCACTTGCACTGACAACACGCAACACGATAATTCGAGTTCAATACTCTTTCCACAGATCAGACATTGATTCAACGTAATCGTACAGATAATTATTTCACATTCTTTAAAGAACGTTACAATATGAAATTCAAAGCTCTGGCCTTATTTTCGCATATATCGACATCTTGTTGTGTGAAGTATCGAAGAGTTCGTGGGTAATGTCGAAGGGCGCCTTGCTTTGCACAATTACAGAGGACACCTGTAGGCGCCCTTGGGTCAAATTTCAATCTTCTGCTACACAGTGAGAGACAATTACCGGGTCTCAAAAAAGCAACCTTTTAATCATTTTGCGCAGTGTAATTGCCACACAGGTTTCACCTGAACATTACTAGTTATAACCAAGATACGAAACTGTGGTGTTAAAACAGGATTAGTTTACATGGCGAGCATGTTGATTTAAACTAAGCAAGCAAAGTGGTGTAGGGAAAGAAGATTCTAGACGTAGGTATCCTATTTGTACGCAGGTGTCAAGCTGATGGTGATGTTGCACTGAACACTGAATTGCGACTCCAGTGTTCGTTAGCATTACTCCAAAACTTTTCGCCTATGTCGGTTGATACTTTCACTGGCTTCTCATTACAATTAAAGAGGAAATTTAAAAGCAGAACACTAATTGCCTACGAGTAACATAAACAGCGGAGAGGTTAATATTTTTATTGGGTATTTGCAGCTAAAGCCATTTACGTTAAAATTATAATATATTTGAATAGCTGACAGTATCCTGATGGCTGCGGTGACATTTGTGAGGTCCTTCTAGCAGTTTATTAAAGTATATATAGAACAGACAACGTCAATAAAGTATGATTAATGAAATATGAACAAACATACAACCTCTCATATAAGCTACTTGATAACATCTGCTGCAAAGTTCGTTAGAGGGCAGATTGCATGGTCACGAGAAAACGATTGTCATTTATTCGGTTAATACTCCAAAATATTCTAAAATAACAGATATGTCAGCCAAGTAATTACGGCTTCAATGAATGTAAGCAACGTTAATGATCAGGTCTTTCGTATGTTTTTACTTTTAATCGGCATAAATAAATCACTCTTATAACACGAGGGTTGTAACTTAAATTGTGGAACTTAAATAGTGGCAACTATTTATCCACAACCGATACAAAAGAGTTACATGTTTGCACCTGATACTGTCCTTCAAGGTAGTCACCAGAGTTGTGTAGAACCCGTTGCCAGCGATGTGGAAGGAGTAGTATACCGTTAGCAGAGCCTGTTCTGTTGATGCTGCGAATGGAGCGGTCTACTGCCTGTCGAACCTCTGGAACAGTTCTGAAGCGAATGCTACGAAGTGGTTCCTTCATCTTCGGAATCAAATCAAAGACACAAGGACTTAAGTCCGGGGAGTATGGTGGGTGGTACAGTACTTCCCAGTCCCATCGACCGAACAGAGCAGCCACAGCTTGCACTGTATGCGCCCGCGGATTGTCATGCAAAATGATGAGTGAGTTGCGCAGAAAGTTTCGCCGCTTCTTTCGCAAAGATGTTCGCAGGTGATGCTCCAAAAACTAACAGTGATACTGGGCACTGACGGTCAGCCGTGGAGGAACGTAATGCGTTCAGATAACACCATCACAGTCGTAAACGAGAATCACCATAACTTACGCCATACTGGAGCTCTGACGCACTTTCGACTTTCGCGGTAATCCATAATGACGCCATTCGTTGGATTGGTGTTTCAGTTTTGGCTCGTACTATATGGCCCGTGGCTCATCCAGTGTTACGATACGGCGTAAGAAAGCGTCTCCTTCGCCCTCATAGCGCTCCAAGTGCGTCTGAGCAGCGTCGTAACGCATCCATTAGTGCATTTCCGTAAAGTCATGCGGAACCCATCGTGATGCAATTTTGCGCTTGCCCAGGCGTTCCTTCAGGATGACAAGCATAGTCGTATGCGCTAACCCGGTTTCGTGGGCGAGCTCATGAATCGTATGGCGTCGATCACTGTCCACTAACGCGGCAACAGCATGCACGTCTTCTTCAGAGACGCTAGAACGATCTGCTCGATGCATGTCTGCCACGGTTTGCCGACCTTCTTCTACGTAGATACATATTCATACTTGTTTGCTTATAAAGAAATTAACTGCAGTGTCATTTTTTAATAAAAATAAATACAAAGTTTGTGCTTATTCAGTCCAGTCCCTCCTGATGACAGCATCTAATGAATTTGCCTTTTTTCTTATATCCTCAATTGTACGTTTACGTGCTTCGACAATTACCGACCAATCACATTTATTTCTAAAAGACATTTGTGCTTCGAATTTCTTGGTTCCCACGGGTACCTACAACGTATATATTACATTATAACAAATATTACGTTCACACAACGCCACTCCATCTCTCACGAAATTCATCTCTGATCCATAAAAAGAAAGCGTTCAGCGACGACTCTTGTTAAAATACATACTCACACAAGACTCGCACCAGCGACTTCCGCTACGATAATCGCTAACGCCACCTTTACATCACAGACGCCTAGCCAGCAATCTACTTGCGACGTCTGGAGAGAAATCTACCCAACCCCTGAGGCGTCCCCCAGCGGTGTTTACTCGTATTTGTGCGCCTACACGGAGACTTTCACCGCTGTCCATTACATTTATTCGTTAAACAGCTTCATTAGTTTCATCACAAGTCATCCGCAGAAATTTTACCAATGTCCATTTTCACAATAAGTTTTGAAAGTTAATGGAACATTTCTTTCTGTAGTTCTATTTATTTGTTGTTGCAAATATGTTCTACTATGTTAATACGTATTTCAGTTAAACGTTCTAATGTGTTTAATAAATGAAGACCTCAGCGACAATGCCTGATTTCCTGTAGTAAAAGGCCTACATGCATCAAATGAAAACAGATGTAAACCTGAAAACCGAGTACTTTGGTCTCGTTTTGGTCAATGGGAACGAACACACAGCTGAGGACTGACAAGTGAGAAATAAAAAGCGAGAGCAAAGAAGTGACAATCAAGGAAGGTGAACTAAGAAATGAGAAGGAAGACCTGAAAACCCAGAACTTAAAAGGGAGAACTAAGAAGCAAAACCTAAAAAGTGAGACCCAGAAACTTAGAACTGCGAAGCGTTTCCCGAGAACCAAAAGCTTATAAGCGAGAACTAAGAAGCAAGAACTAAAAATCTACACCCGAAGACTGTGAACTTAGAAGCGAGGATTAAGAAGCAAGTACTGAGAAGCGAAACCGGAAAACCGGGGACTTAGAAGCGAGAACTAAGAGGTGAGATCCGAAGTGAGAACTAAAAAGCGAGACCTGGAAAACGAGAACATAGAAGCCAGAACTGAGAACCGAGACCCGAAAACCGAGAATTTAGAAGCGACAGCTTAAAAGAGAGAACTGAGCAGTAAGATACAAAAACTGAGAACAGAGAACTAAAAACCGAGGACCGAAGTCGGTTCCCGAGAACAACGTGAACTCGCTGGAATCAAGAACTTTGTAGTTATCGACTCTCGGTTTGTCCACCATTAGCGGGAGTCGGTCGGAAGAACCTTTGGCGATCGGTCGTAGTGAATGATTGTTACGTAAGTCGTGAGACTTCGACTTTGAGATGATACGCCCGTCGATGAAAAGAGAGTTGGTCGCGCGAAGTGGTTCAATGTTTACTAAAATTGCTAATCAAGTGGCTCATTTAACAGCAGTAGCATATAGAATACTAAGGAATGACGAGATACACTTGAAGTTCTCTAATGTTGTAGATACAGCACTAAAGAGTGGTCCCGTAGGCAGTACGGTTGAAGAGGAATGGACGTCTCTAGAAAGAGCAATCATAAAAGCTGAAAAGAAAAAACATAGGAACCACAAAAATTTTCAGGAAAATTCAGGAATACAGAAATACAAGTCATTGAGGAATGAAATACGTAGGAGGTGCAGGGAAGCTAAGATGAAATGGCTGCATGAAAAATGTGAAGAAATCGAAAACGAAAAGGTTGTCGGAAGGACTGACTCAGCATATATGGAAGTCAAAAGAACCTTTGGTAAAATTAAAAGCAAGGGTGGCAACATTAAGAGTGCAACTGGAATTCCATTGTTAAATCCAGAGGACAGAGCGGAAAGGTGGAAAGAGTTCACTGAAGTCCTCTGTGAGAGGAAAGATTTGTCTGATGAGATAAAAGAAGAAATAGGAGTCGATTTAGAAGGGAATGGGGATCCAGTATTAGAATCAGAATTTAAGAGAGCTTCGGCGGACTTAAGATCAAATAAGCCAGAAGGGATCGATAACATTACATCCGAATTTCTAAAATCATTAGGAGAAGTGGCAACAAAACGACTATCCACATTGGCGTGTAGAATGTATGACTCTGGCAATATACCGACTGACTTTCGTAAAAATATCATCCACTCAATTCCGAAGACTGCAAGAGCTGACAAGCGCGCAAATTATCGCATAATCAGCGTAACAGCTCATGCATCCAAGATGCTGACAAGAATAATATACAGAAGAATGGAAAAGAAAATTGAGATGTGTTACATGAGGATCAGTTTGTCTTTAGGAAAGGCAAAATCACCAGAGAGGCAATTCTGACGTTGCGATTGATAATGGAAGCAAGACTAAAGAAAAATCAAGACACGTTCATAGGATTTGTCGACCTAGAAAAAGAGTTCGACAATGTGAAATAGTGCAAGATTTTCTAAATTCTGAGAAAAATAGGGGTTAACTATAGGGAGAGACGGGTAACTTATAATATGTACAAGAACCAAGGGGGAACAATAAGAGCGGACGACCAAGACGAAATACTCGTATTAAAAAGTGTCAAAGACAGTGATGTAGTCTTTCGCCCCTACTGTTCATACATCGAAGAAGCAATGATGGAAATAAAAGAAAGGTTCAGAAGAGAAATTAAAATTCAAGGTGAAAGGATATCAATGAAACGATTCGCTGACGACATTGCTGTCCTGAGTGAAAGTGAAGAAGAATTACATGATCTGCTGAATGGTATGGACAATCCAATGAATACAGAATAGGGATTGAGAGTAAATCGAAGAAAGACAAAAGTAGTGAGAAGTAGCAGAAATGAGAACAGCGAGAAACTTATCTGGATTGATGGTCACGACGTATATGAAGTAGGCAGCAAAACAACCAAGCAAGGCAGACATCAAAAGCAGACTAGTCCTGGCAAAAAGGGCATTCCAGGCCAAGAGAGGTCTACTAGTATCAAACACAGGCCTTAATTTGAGGAAGAGATTTCTGAGAATATTGTATGGCAGTGAAACATGGATTGTGAGAAAACCGCAACAGAAGAGAATCGAAGCTTTTGAGATGTGGTACTACAGACGAATGTTGAAAATTAGATGGACTGACAAGGTAAGGAATGAGGAGGTTCTGTGCAGAATCGGAGAGGAAAGGAATATGTGGAAAACACTGACAAGGAGAAGGGACAGGATGATAGGGCATCTGTTAAGATATCAAGGTCTGACTTCAATGGTACTAGAGGAAGCTGTAGAGGGCAGAAACTGCAGACCAAGACAGAGATTGGAATACATACAGCAAATAATTGAGGACTTAGGTTGCAAGCGCTATTCTGAGAGGAAGAGGTTGCCACTGGAGAGAAGTTCGTGGCGGGCCGCATCAAACCAGTCAGAGGACTGATGATTCATACATACATATATATATATATATATATATATATATATATATATATATATATAAAAAATTCAGCGAAGTCTGTTTATAGGGGAAAAATATTATATCAACTATATGACAATCAAATCCCCGATTTGTACCGTACCCCGCTTTAAGCCAAGATCAGATGGTTCAGATGGTTCTGAGCACTATAAGACATCTGAGGTCATCACTCAGTCCCTTAGAACTTAGAACTACTTGAACCTAACTAACCTAAGGACATCACACACATCCATGCCCGAGGCAGGATTCGAACCTGCGACTGTAGCAGTCGCGCAGTTCCGTACTGTAGCGCCTTTAGGCCAAGAGAGAAGCAACAGATCTACGCCACGATCAGCAGTGAAAGTATAATGAAAGGTCCGTTATAAATACCAGACCCTAGACCGACCCAAAAACTGCTCTAATACTGCGACAGTAACTGTTAAAGTATAAATTCAACAGCGTGATACAATTGAGGCATAGACGTATTGCTTCCCAGTGACGTGCTAATATCCACACACAATACAAAATGTATGTATGTTTGTATACATGTATGATATAAAGGTAAAGTTGTAAATGTGGACCCCCTCTTTGGGTTTTACTTAAAGGTACCTTCTTTTATAAAAATTGTGTATTTTATACCTTCATTAACAACTATAAGAAGTTCAAGGAATGATGTGAGGTGAAATAATGATTAGTATCCATTATTTCTATTCGAAAGCAATGATTTACAAAAAGTTTGTAAAATGAACTTAAAAAAAGGAGTTGCAAATACGGACATCCACAGAAAGGTCAAGAAATCTTTTGAAATATTTTAATGAAATGGGTTAAAACAATACAAAATGGTAGACTAGTCTAAAAAAAAGCCACTTTCATACATTTATGCATGAAATCTGAAATTATTTATAGTAATCGCAAACGTAGGTAGCTCCTTAAGCACCAGTACAATCTAAGTGTGCCCACATTTGGCACATCATACATTTAATCCACACCTCTCCTCTCTTGTCCTGAGAGAACTTTTCATCACAAAAGATGCAACTTGCTTGTCTTGAGTCTGGTGTATCCCCATCGTTCACATCAAGGTCATTATCGCTGCCCACAAGGTGAGTCTAATGATGAATCAGATAGTTTTGTGGAACAAATTTTCTTTTTTTGAAGACCTTTGGATTTCGCACTTCTATCCGCAGGACGGCCTCTAACCCCAGGGAAACTCAACGACCTCTTCTTGACAGCACTTTTGTCAAGCGACATTGTCAACTGATCTTTGTATGACGTTCCAGTGATGTGGCAGGCAGTTGCTGCTTTTCGTCCCCGCCTTGCGGTTCTCTTATTAATGTTGGGGACAGGAGATATGTCGAACAATGAAACTGCATTTGTTTAAGTCCCTGGAGAACTTCCTGGTGTTTCGATGGCTTCATCATCTGGCATAGCTAGAGCCTGATGTGACGGTACATCAGGTTAACTCGAGGAAGAATCAGATGATGTTCGATGGTCCATAGATATCAAGTAGAGGCTCATATGATTCAGAAGCATTAGGCATTTGTCCCACTGTGGGGCAAGTTTTTCTTGCGACCAAGTCAGCAGCTATGAAATCAGCTTCGGTGAAGAAGTAACGGTTAATAGGGTACAACCCAGTTACTTTGAATCCGTTTATTGCTATCTCAGCTGACTGTGGACGAAGGTTGTCTCGGTCAAAACCCTTCATAACCTCGTAGAGTGTGAGAGGACGCCAATTGTGATGCAACCATACTCCCACTGCATCGCTGTAGTACGTTTTCAGAGGTCCCATGAACGCCTTATCTAGAGGCTGCAGTTTGTGAGTGCAATGTGGAGGAAGTGAGATGATAGTCACGTGGTGTTCTTTCGCCAAGTCAGTCACAGCTGGATTTCGAATGTGGCTATAATTACCATCCAAGACGAGGAGAATAGGCCTTTGTTCAGTCGGACATGTTTCTCAATGAAGTGAACGAATCATCGCACCATGGGGGGGGGGGGGGGGGGGGGACAGCCTCTCATTAGAGCTTGGAACATGTTGGTTCTACGGAAAATTATCATTGGCGGAACATAATGTCCTGAAGTGATAAGGCAAGCGATAACTGTGATTGTAGCCCCTCTTTCTGCAGACATTAGAGCTGCAATTTGTTTCTTCCCTTTCATCCCTATCACTTTTGGAATTTTGCTTTGGACAATGGACAGGCCTGTCTCGTCCACGTTATACACTCGGTCTGCTGGATAAGAGTGTTTGTTGAAAGCGTCTGCCAATAAATCAAAGAAAACCATCACATTCTCTTTATTGAAGCCTAAGGCTGTGGCATATGAAGTTCCAAAAGGTTTGAGAATTGACAGCTGATCCTTATGTCTCTCAACAAAGAGGCCAACCCAAGCTCGTCCTGCTTTCCCTCCTTTGAAAGGGGTTGTCAAACTATTTACCTGGGCAAGTAAACATGCCATTTGTCTCAAATCCGTGAAAGTGAACCCAAAGAATTTTTGCTCATCTCAAGGAAATAAGAAACCATCTGTTTTTCGACCTCTACATTTAAAATCGGTTTTCTTCCAAGATTTGTCTCTTGAACCGCTTGATCAGGGATTTTATCAAGTTTTAGGAAATTTATGGAAAGTGATACTAGGCATTCGTAAAGTTATTGCAGCTCCTTTCACAGAAGCCTCCTTTGCTTTCACAGCTGCTATGGCACGTACGATCTGAGATTTATCCCACTGATGACTCTGGCTCTTACATCCATAGAGCTTCTTCGTTCTATGAGGACGAACAAAAGCACTAGGATCTATTATCGCAATTTGAAAATTTTATTTGTTTGTTTGCTGTGTGTGAGTTGTATATATGAACTTTAAACAAAATTAGATTACCCATATCCCCATAAAATTATTTAAATGTTTTACACTGTTTAATAGAAGAGACTGTGTAATTATGAGCTCTCCTTACATAGGGGCCCATTTTTACACGAAACCACTGGGCCCATTTTTGCACCAACCATTCTTAAGCAACATGGCCACTATCACGTCTAACCTAAAGGCGTGTGTAACGTAAAACTTGCTTCTAAAAGTAGCTTAAGCTTCCGTTATTCCGGACATCACTGAGAAATTGCTTTAAACTAATCAGAAGGAAATAAAAAGAAAACGATTTCACATACCTGCCAAACGTTTGCAGTCCTCAACATTCACCAATTCACACAATAATCGACGCTGTAACTACGCTATTTGAAACAATGCTTCCAACTGTTCACTGCTAACGTCTATCAACAACAGGCACCGTTTCAGTCCTGGTCGCCAGACTGCAGCACTTCCCATACCCTCTTCCTGAAGGATGTCCATTTTTACACCTTTTCCTCTACTACTCATCTTTTTCAGCTACTATAACTATATATGTCGAAGTAATCAGCGACCAGTTTTCTCAGGCACCTAGTGCCCTTCTTCAGAAGGTTTTTACTGTGGTATTATTTGAGAGTGCCTGGTTCTTATTGTTAACACTTGCAAATAATGCTATAGTTATAACGTTCTGAAGAAGGGCAGTAAGTGCCTCAAACCAGTCAAGAAATTATATTTCCTTTATCCAATTGGTTGCTGATTATTTCAATATATGTTTATGTATGCATGTTCCACATCTCCTCCTGAACTGCTGCAAAGATTTCAACCAAACTTTGTGCAAATATAGCCTATTGTTTGGAAAGGATCGCTATGTGGCTAAGAACCACCTACTTACTTTAAGGGATAGGGGTAGAGATAACGAAGTGCGATCCACGACGCGGGAATACCCAGACTTTGTTCATCCAACATGAAGGAAAGAGCACTTACTGACTTTTAAATAACTTTACACATAATTTCAAATCTTTGCGAAAGTTTCTCGCTGACAACCACCATAAAACTATGACAGGAAAAAACATTTATCGCTTAGTACATTTTCGCTGTTCGTGTAGTACAACTGCCATATACAATAAAGCATAATTATTAAAATTAAAACCATAAAACCAAAAAAAAATAGAATGATAAGAACTCAAATAAAGAAAAAATCAAACAATTAATTTATCTTACCTTGCAACAACATTATCAAAAAAATTAATCAATGAAGAATAAGTATTAAAACAATAATAATAAAACGATTTATATTCTTTTCTCCTGATATATAATTCCCAATGTTCAGAAATCTGTTGCTTAAACCACAGATTTATTCCAATTTTAATTGAAAGAACTTCAGTAAATTTATTTAATAAATCTAATTTCAACCACCAAAATTCATCAAATTAGGACTAATAATTAAAAAACCTATAGAAAGAATAAATATTAAAACAATAATAATAAAACGATTTATATTCTTGAAATGTTAAAATTTATTTGTAGCTCTTTTTACGATACACTGAAAATTATTCTGTGCAAATCAGGATATCTTTACTAGTAACTGTATTCGTGACACTTTCCAGACAGTACTGACATA
Source organism: Schistocerca piceifrons (assembly GCF_021461385.2). Taxonomy (NCBI): domain Eukaryota; kingdom Metazoa; phylum Arthropoda; class Insecta; order Orthoptera; family Acrididae; genus Schistocerca; species Schistocerca piceifrons. The sequence continues at coordinate 847,551,564 of NC_060139.1, forward strand.
GACCACTGAATTTGTCTGCAAAATTGTATCACTATATACATTGAGATGTGTCGGAAACTGCTGCATCATGCCTGATGTTTAAATTTATTATTTCGCTGCTACTGAATATATTTACAACATATTTCACATACCGTATCCACATATGCCGTTGAATGTACCTGCAAAATTATATCACTGTATGACACACAGTTCAGAAGAGACGACGCCATAAAGATGGAGTTGCCTCAAAACAAAAGGGCGGGGGTGTGTACAAATGTGTATGTGCAACATGTTAAATATATGTGAAATTTGTGTGTGTAGGCAAATCAGTGCATAAAAACACTTAATCACCTAAATCGATTTGAACTAAACTGAGGCACACTTATTACTCACTTGCTATCTGCAAAAAATTCTGTGGGAGGTAACAAGTCCCTCCCGTTTGGGTGGGTGTTATAAAATGCAGAGGCAACAGTGGGAGGAAGAGACAGGCAGAGAGAGGGGGGAGGAGGAGATGCATACAGATATGGAGGAAGAGATGACAGATAGAAGAAGGGGGCAGGGAAACGGACAGAGACGGGGACAGATAGAGAGGCGAGGACAGGGTGGTGTGGCAGCGTGGTAGGAGGACATGGACAGAGAGAAGTGGGAGGAGAGGATGGACAGAGAGAAGAGGAAGAAGATATGGGCTGAGAGAAGAGTGTGGAGGAGATAGAGGGGGCAGGAGGAAGTGGTCATTGGGGGGAAAAGTAGATGGACAGAGTGGGGTGAAGTGGATGGACAGAGAGATGCAGAAGTAGCGGATGGGCAGAGAGAGGGGCAGGAGGAGATGGCCAAAGAATGGGGACTGGAGCATGTGAACAGAGAGAGGGGGAGGAAGAGTTGGATGGAGAGGTATCAGAGGAGACAGACACAAAGGCGAAGGGGCAGAATAAAACTGGAATAAAGCCATACCCAGATGCACAGCTGGTTGAAGTATATAACGTTTAACAGTCGCTTTTGACTTACTTTGAAAGCAGACTCCTGAAGGAGTAATTGGGTGGCTGGCACAATTAAAATCGGCATCCCTGGACAGTTGTGATGAAAATCTCCTTGTAATGTAGTTGATAAGAAGCCCATCTGATAGTATGCTGCCACTCGTCTGTTTAATTCCATTACCATTCTTGACTTTGCCAGTGATTCTAGAGAGCGTAACAAATTCCTCATTCTTTTCGTAAGAAGATGAACAAATGCAGATTTAAAAAAGACATGCTATTATAGGTACTCAGTTAATTTACAGTCAGTTAAGTCAAAAAACAGGAACACTTTTGAAAAAGAAAATGTTAAATACAGTAGGGTACAACCACTTAAAATAAATAGCTCCATGTCGAGTATGAATTGTTCCTTTGCTGTCTTCTTTTCTACAGAACCTCAGTCTTTATTTGACCCAGGAATAAGTCGATAGTGGTTATATTAAATCTGACTTGCCAACTGAGTTGGTAGCCTTTCTAATGCCCCACAGAAGTCCTTCGTGCAATCCCCAGTGATGTCAAGGGTTTGCATTGGGGGAGGTGGGGGGAGTGAAGACAAAGTTACGACCACAGCTGAAGAGAACCTTTAAGGAGAAACAGTCGCTCCAGTTTTGAAAACCGAAATAATGTCTAAGAGAGGTGTATGCCAAATATAAGCGTTGTTAGACGGTAGAACTTAGCCATGACAACAGGGTTAATTTTTTATGGCATTACTGAAGTATTAGTTCCACGATTTGAGTGACTGACGCAAACAATGCTAAACATAAACTGCATTGGGATTACTGCATTCAGATTGGAAGGTAGCTCCTCCAGAACATGGTCAAGTTTATACTTGCACTTTCAGGCTCAAATCCTACTTGAGAGGTGAGCGTATTACGAGATAATTGTGGAATTTGAGTTTCTCTCGGCCTGTTATTCAAACAACAAGTAGAATGCACCAAGGTGACGTCTTCAACAACTGCTAGTATTTCAGCATGTGCACGCCCACAGCCTGCACACAATGTCAAGACACCGACAGTGAATACTAAATAACAACAGGTCAACAAGCAGCATTAATTCTGTCCCTATGTTTAAGCAGGGACAGAGCCTGATTCTAAGCAAGAGCTAAACATGTGTAACACAATTGGCTTAGAAGCTCTCTGATTGGCCTGTTGCAAATAAAGGGACATACCTTAATGGAGAGAATGGGTATGGCTTAGGAATATGGGAGGGGAGTTTGGTGAAGGCAGTAGAGTAGGAGAGATTAGTGGGGACGAGAAGTGGATAGTCTGGTGGAGGGGAAGTGCAGGCAAGGTCATGCTCAAGGTCAAAGGTCAAATTTGGTTCAGAGTGCCATTACTTTTTTACTTCCGCCCAAAAAATGCATTATGAAGAAACTTTCTGGGTGGGAATAGACGGTTATCAAATGTCTTTGTCATCTTTCTAAAAGACAAACAGATCGTTTTGTCCTCCCAAAGAATCCAACAAAGGCAACGAATTATTTTCTGCAACTGGTAAGGCGTTTCAGACGAAATGTATAGAATTACTGTTTCATTTTCTATCAGATTTTATACACTGATTACAAGATTTTTGCAAGTAAACAGCGCTTTTATAATTTTTGGTCCTAATTCATGTTGAGGTTTCTGAAGACAGGTATACAGATACACGCTCATTTTTGTGCCAACATAAATATAAAGTGGGGTTTCGTGCAGTTAGTTTTATTTTCCCACGGAACATGACTGGGAGCGTTATACACAGCAGTTGCAGAGATAACACAAGCTACGGATTCACGTGAAACTTTAATTTCCCTATAGTTTTACCGCAAAGTGGCGTACACTCTACATGTTTACTTGCAGAAAATTAGAAATTTTACGACTCTCTATTTCATGATTTCTTGAGTCTGCTAAGCCAGCACGAAAAAGCCTGAGAAATCACCAATGTCCATTTCAATTTTGATTTGATGGACCCAGTCTAATAAATCTCCATTAGTGTGGATATGGTTCAAATGGCTCCGAGCACTATGCAACTTAACTTCTGAGGTCATCAGTCGCCTAGAAAAAAATGGCTCTGAGCACTGTGGGACTTAACAACTGTGGTCATCAGTCCCCTAGAACTTAGAACTAATTAAACCTAATTAACCTAAGGACATCACACACATCCATGCCCGAGGCAGGATTCGAACCTGCGACCATAGCGGTCACGCGGTTCCAGACTGCAGCGCCTAGAACCGCACGGCCACACCGGCCGGCAGTCGCCTAGAATTTAGAACTAATTAAACCTAACTAACCTAAGGACATCACACACATCCATGTCCGAGGCAGTATTCGAACCTGCGACCGTAGCGGTCGCGCGGCTCCAGATTGTAGCGCCTAGAACTGCACGGCCACTCTGGCCGGTCAATGTGGATACATTGCGTCTAACGTACAGTTCTAAATCTTTCGAGTAGTTTTCCTTTCATATTTCTCCGAGTTTCGTTTTTATGGAGACTTGTTTCTACGAGTAGTTATTTACCCTCACTAGTGCACCTCACGTTCAAATTTTACAAAATGGAATCGATTTTGCTAACACTAGCTTTAAGTGTTTATCTCCTCCTTCAAAGCCTCTTCTTTGTCACTGAAAGTCATTGCATACACAACATGCTGTCTTTGGGACTCTCAACTGGTACAACTAATATCGCTTGACTTACGATTCCAGTATCGTTAGAGATGTTTCTTTTAATGTTTCTGCAATTTATATCGGAATGTCAACGTCCTTCGATTATATTTCCAAGAGAACAGCCAAAAAACCACACCTGTTAGTGTGTCTTAAGTATAACTTGTTGCTTTCTGTTGATATCGCATTCTTCATATATTATCTTTGAAATGTTGAGAGTTAACAGCATACCGGATTACTACCCATCCGGATAACTATGCGTTTAAGACGCCTCTTCCGGGACGGTGTGGTACGCTGGCCTGAGATGGAGTCGCCCCAACGTACTATCGCTGAGGGTTGGTGTACTGGCCAGCCTCGATGTGATTTTTAGGCGGTTTCTCACATCCCACTAGATGAATACTGGGATGGTACTCAAGCCCCACCTCAGTTACACTACTGACAAACACTTAGAAAACTCTTACATGTTCACATGAATAACACTGCACACAGACTGATGGGATGCACACATTCCGTCCCAGTGGGGGAGGAGGGGGTCACGAAGTAGCGGTAGGAAGGTATCTGGCTACCCCTTGCACCGATTTTTGACAAAGGCACAATAAAAAGAAGAGGAAGAAGAAGAAGAAGAAGAATGGCATTACACATTACTGTGAAACTCTGGAATCTGCACATTGATAGATTCTACTAACAGGTATATACAATACCGCAAAAGGGACTGGTAACTATTGTCGTTTGTGAATACCGAAAGAGCTTCAAATTCGACGGAACCGTTAAGTACTGTGTCACAGGAACTAATAATGCAAATGAATATTACTTTACAAATTACCGTTGGGTTACGTCGTGTCATATGTTTATCGGTGTGCTGTCAGCCAAAGCTGTGCACCAACCATGTTGCTCATGCACATTCAGCTTAACCATAGCAACACCAACACATTTTCTACAATGTGCGTTACCAAGGGGTCACAGGTACTTAACGCCACCTTTAAAAAAAACAGATTTGTTAATTGTTATTGGCTTATATCAACAACATACCTTTCAAAAAGGAAATATTTTAGCATACCGCTAGCAGTATCAATGCACATTCAAAAATGCACACTGCCAATGGAGAGATAACTTATGACCATCGAAAAAAGAATTAAAAAATGCAAATTTCGTTAATTATTGTTGACTTTTACGCACAATATATTATTTGAGGAGGTATTGATGTGCAAGTAAGGATACTGAATATAATATTTGGAGATGAAAGCAAAATCTAAGACTGAAACTTTTGCGAAAATTTTAAACTTTTATTGAATTAGATAGAACAATTCATTATAACCATAGGTATTTTTAAATTTTAAAATATAGAGTAACTGGCTAGATTACAATATTTTCAAAAGGTGGGCATAAAGTACTACCGCCCCCCCCCCCTCACCACCACCCTTGATATTGCGAGGGATAAAACCCCACTAGGATGAACATTTCTCCAGTTGCATGGTGGGCAATGGTATAGGAAATTCTCAATAATTTTTCAAAAATACTTGCAATGCATCTTAGCAGATAAAGTTTGATAGAGTATTTGTTTGTGTGTATTATTCTTCAACAAAAAATTTCAGGATTTGTTTCGACATTCCAGATTTGACCATTCTCTCATTAGTGTACCGGTAGGGAGTTGGTAGTATCGACTTCACAATGGAAACAAATTAACAGATGACTTAGAAGACGGTATTACAGAGAAACTTTTACCGCACGTATGTAAGGATGTGGGACAAAAAATTACTAACATGCACGAGACATCAAGCTAACACGGCGTAACATCGCCTCTGCCTTGATAACGGCCTCATTTCTGTGAGAAAGAAAGGCCTCAAGATTTTTCAGGCATTCCATACACAGCTGAAATTCACTAACGGTTACATCTTGTGTAACTACAGTTTTCAGGACTGTTTATTGCTACGTTTCACATGCTATTCAAAATAGTCCTATATATTTGCTGTGCTGTTAAGATGAGATGACTTAGCCGAGGCGAGGGTGTTTGAGTGATCGTCATACCGGGAATTTATGCGTGCACCCACGTGAACAGGGCTGTTGACATCGCTAGAAGATGAGATTTTCACACAATGCTTCTCATGTGGACCTGGACGGAAGGGCAACACTCGGCGACCGAGAATGTTTAAATGTACAACCTCGTACATGTTAGCTGTAACCTCAGTAGGTGAGCCCAGGTCATGGTTCGAAAAACATCCCTAAAACGTCACAGCACCATGCTGGTCTGAATTACAGTCTCCACCCACTGCAAGTTAAGGGTCTCACTGAGCTGTCATTGCGCTCCATACCACGCATCATTGGAAAAGTGGCCAATCTGTGACTCGTCGTACTACACTACATGCCTCCAGTCAGGTATTGACAAATTTCTGTGTTGATTGGTCCACTGACGATATGCAAATTAATGTGTCGCTGTGAGCAAAGATATATCGCGATCTATCTCACTTCGAATATCTATTACATGTAGTTTCTTTCGCAATATTCGATCGAAAACTGGAACATATGTACTTGTATTATTCTTGTCTTCGTATACAGGACGGTAGAGTACAATCACTAAAAATGCAAATACATTGAGATGACAAAAGTCATGGGAGAGCGATATATACACTACTGGCCCTTAAAATTTCTACACCAAGAAATAACCAGATGATAAACGGGTATTCATTCGACAAATATATTATGCTAGAATTGACATGTGATTACATTTTCACGCAATTTGGGTACATAGATCCTGAGAAATCAGTACCCAGAACAACAACCTCTGGCCCTAATAACGGCCTTGATACGCCTCGGCATTGAGTCAAACAGATCTTGGATGGCGTGTACAGGTACAGCTGCCCATACAGCTTCAACACGATACCACAATTCATCAAGAGCAGTGACTGACGTATTGTGACGAGCCAGTTGCTCGCTCACCATTGACCAGATGTTTTCAATTGGTGAGAGGTATGGAGAATGTGCTGGCCTGGGCAGCAGTCGAACAATTTTGTATCCAGGAAGGCCCGTACAGGACCTGCAACTTGCGGTCGTGCATTATCCTGCTGAAATGTAGGGTTTCAAAAAATGGTTCAAATGGTTCTGAGCACTATGGGACTCAACATCTGAGGTCATAAGTCCCCTAGAACTTAGAACTACTTAAACCTAACTAACCTAAGGACATCACACACATCCATGCCCGAGGCAGGATTCGAACCTGCGACCGTAGCGGTCGTGCGGTTCCAGACTGAAGCGCCTAGAACCGCTCAGCCACACCGGCCGCCTGTAGGCTTTAACAGGGATCGACGTGATGACTGGGTGTTGTGTGCTTTCCTTAGGTTAGTTAGGTTTAAGTAAAGTTCTAGGAGACTGATGACCATAGATGTTGAGTCCCATAGTGCTCAGAGCCATCTGAACAGGGATCGAATGAAGGGTAGAGCCACGGGTCGTAACACATCTGAAATGTAACGTCCACTGTTCAAAGTGCCGTCAATGCGAACAAGAGGTCACTGAGACGTACAACCAATGGCACCCCTTACCACCACGCCGGATGATACGACAGTATGGCGATGACGAATACCCACTTCCAGTGTGCGTTCATGGTGATGTCGTTAAACACGAATTCGACCATCATGATGAAGATCTGACATCTGAAAGACTGAACATTTTGAAGAGAGCGATTTCGAAATTTGGGCTACAGAATGTACGGACAAATGACGGCAGGATAATGGTTAAGACCGAAAACGGAAAGAGAACAATTTGCAGTGTTAATGAACTCGAAAGCCTGTGCTTTAGAAGCTGAATCATGTCTAATCTTGCTGCCACTAACCAGTATGTTTATATTGTTTACACTGTCAACCATAACTTAACTAATGTATTATCAAATTTTTCGTTTCTCCACACAACTATTTTTATCTCTAATTGTTTTCTAATGTAATTTTTTTATTATTTGTATTATCAACTTTTCGTTTCTCCACACAACTATTTTAATCTATAATTGTTTTCTCATGTAATTTTGTTAATTATTACATAAGGTAGTCTCACTTCCATCTTTAATTAGCAACCCACCATCATACTTTAGTTGTTATCTTCATAAGTGCAATTAATATCACACTCTACCGTTTCGTGCAGATTACTCCCGTTGTGTTTAGCGAAATTCCTTCCCCTGCCGGCCCACGGTTACTTCCAGAACCGTTGCAGATATCGCTGACCTTGGCCGCAGTTCAAGTTGCCTCCCCGGGGACCCACCCCTTCCCCCTCCCGGCCGCTCTGCCTGCTCAGAACTGGGAGGACACTCCCTCACCCCCTCTCCTTCACACGCCTTCCGCATTCCTCATGCCATACCCTCTTGTCACCGCTAACCACGACCCGCAAACATCTATCGGCAGTCTCCTCGGGAAATCAACACCCGAACGCACCAAGCTGCATATTGCACATGCAAATGTCCAATCTCTGCCAGCTCACTTCGACGAGTTCAAATATATGTTTCAGACTACTGATATATATGTAATACTTTTGTCAGAGACTTGGCTGAAACCAAGTGTTCCTACAACTTCCGTAAACCTAGATGGCTATATCTTCCTCAGGCACGACAGATGCAACAGACGACGGGGCGGAGTAGGGGCGTGCAAACGCTCTGATTTGTCACCTACTGTACTACACACATCCGACAACAATGTAGATAAACAAGAGGAATATGTGTTCATAGAGATCAAATCCCTTAAGAGAAAGTGCTTAATATGTGTCCTTTACAAACCTCCTAAAGTAGGTGGGTTCGCCTGCTTCGAAACTGCCCTCTCTAGTCTCGAATCGTCATATGAACATGTAATTATAGCAGATGACACAAACATTAATTTTCTGTGCAATAGTCCTTCCACTGGGAAATTTAAGAGGATGCTTTCTTCCTCAAATATGACGCTACTTCAGCTGGCACCTACTCATCACACGACTACCAGTCACACTTTCATAGACATATTCGCAACCAAATCTCCAAACAGAATAATCCGCACTTCTCAAATATCTGCACCTGGCATGACTGCCCATGACATCATTTTCGTGACGTATTCACTAGAATGTCCTATAAAAAAACAAAAACTGTCTACATACTGAGACTTCAAACGCATAAATTTGCCTGAACTCGAAACTGAGGCACAAGAAATAGTTTGGGGGATGACCTCTACTCCCTTCATGGACATAAACGACAAACTCCAAGATTTCACTACCAAAATTACTAAACTATATGACAAATACGCTCCAATAAAGACCAGAAAAGTAAAAAGGAAACCTGCACCTTGGCTGACTGATGAACTAAAACAGCTCATGAATCTCAGAGACACTGCACATCGAGCATACAAGATACAACCTACACCTGAAAATCACATTGTATACAAGCAGAAGCGAAACGAAGTCAGTCAAGTGGTGAGAAACGCTAAGCTCAGGGATGCCCGTACATTAGCTGACAATAGATGTAGACCAGCTATCCTGTGGAAAAATCTCCGTAGTCTCGGTTTAGGCAAAATAAAACTTGCAGAAAATCCCATGGTCCCAGCTGAAGAACTAAACCGATTCTTCACATTACCTGCAACCACAATTGAGCCGGGGAAAAAAAAAAAAAAAAAAAAAAAAAGAGAGAGAGAGAGAGAATCATTGATTACTTCACTTCATGGGGATTAACGACTGTAGCAAAGAAAAATTCTATCTACGGCACGTCACTTGCAATACTGTCAAGAAAGCCATAATGCGGATTAGATCAGCATCTACTGAACATGATGGCAACACTATCCAGATGGTAAAACTTATTACTGATCAACTACTGCCCTCTATTACAGACATTTTCAACGACTCATTAATCACAAGTGTTTTCCCTAAGGCCTGGAAACTGGGACAAATTAAGCCACTGCCTAAAAACGACATCGCCACAGCACCCTCTGACTACCGCCCCATCTACCTTCTTCCTGCACTATCAAAGGCCTTAGAATATACAGTCCATGACCAGCTCACCAACTACCTAACTACTAACAACCTACTAGACGAATACCAATCAGTTTTCCGCAAACATCGAAGCACAACATCCGCACTGATAAAGGTGACAGATGACCTGAAACTTGCCATGGATAGACAAGAAGCGACTATCATTTGCTTCTTAGATTTCAGCAAAGCATTTGATACTGTCGACTTCGACATCTTACTAGCCAAACTTAGCGGTCTAAATTTCTCACCAAGTGCAGTGCAATGGTTTCGCTCATACATGACGTCTCGTCAGCAACGCGTCCTCTCCGGGAATATAAAATCACAATGGCGGCAGGTAGTGTCAGGCGTTCCCCAAGGCTCAGTACTAGGTCCCATACTCTTCTCTCTGTATGTCAATGATGTGTCATCGGTTCTGACTTATTGCAAATATCATATGTATGCTGATGACCTTCAGTTGTATCTAAGTGCGAAACCAAACAATCTTAAGAAAGCTATTGAAAACTTCAATACTGATCTCGATGCACTATCAAAATGGGCACAGGACATAGGACTAAAACTAAACCCATCTAAAACCCAAGTGGTACTTGTTGGTCACTCTAAGCTCATTAGCCCAAAACATCGGGAATCCGTACCATCACTTATCCCAAATGGAACAAATATTAACTTCTCTCCCTCAGCAAAGAGTTTGGGAGTAATAATAGATGAAAATCTAAATTGGACAGAGCAAGTAAGTGCAGTGTGCAAAAAAGCATGTCCTACAGAAATATAAAAAACTCTTCCCTTTCGATCTGAAAAAGAAATTAGCACAAACGCTTATACTGCCAGTCATTGATTACAGCGATATTATCCTACAAGGCCTCTCTCAGGAAAACTCTCGACGTCTGGAACTGGTCATGAATGCCTGCGTCCGATATATCTGTGACGTTCGACTTTTTGATCACATTTCACCAGCGTATGCAAAATTGTCCTGGCTGCGTGCAGACAAACGCAGAGATTTTCATACACTCTGTCTCATCTACTGCCTTATAAATGTACACTGTCCCTCATATCTCTCCTCGTCCTTAACGCTTATGTCTGAACAACATGACAGAAACACACGTTCCCATCATAATAAAATCCTCTCTGTTTCACTGCATCGCTCAGTCACCTTCTCCAAGTCCTTTACAGTAGCGGGAACCCGACTATGGAGTAACCTCCCTCGGTATGTTAGAGAAATTAAAAACATGTCCAGCTCCAAAAAACAGTTAATGACGTATCTGCTTAAGCAACAGTAATGCTTTCCTTTGTACGCGAATGCACTTCACCTCATTACTTCCCTCTTTCCCCCTCCTTAAGTCTCCCTCCCCCAAAACTCGCTATACTAGTAAACATCTACTTTACACACCAAGATATTAATGTAGATCTGCACAAATCTTCATTACTATTGCCCATTTTTCTCATGTTTATCATTATTATTTAATTTTTTTTACTGTTACTATTATTACTTTTATCATAATTTGTATGTATAGTACTTGTTGTAAAATACTGCCAGTACTTACTTTATTAGGTCTTAGTCATTATTCTTTATTCATATTGTAACTAGAGTAATCTAATTTTCTTATTTAAATTATTGTCATGATGTAACTCTGATGTGTGAAATGCTGAATGTGTGAAACACTGGTCCGATGCAAGAGAGGGCCTGATGGCCCTAATCTGATCAGGTTAAATAAATAAATAAAAATAAACAGAACTTGGATTCATCCGAAAAAATGACTTTTTGCCATTCGTGCACCCAGGTTCGTCGGTGAGTACACCATAGCAGGCGCTTCTGTCTGTGGTGCAGTGTCAAGGGTAACCGCAACCATGGTCTGCGAGCTGATAGTCCATGCTACAGCAAACGTCGTCGAACTGTTCGTGCAGATGGTTGTTGGCCTGCGAACGTCCCCATCTGTTGACTCAGGGATCGAGACGTGGCTGCACGATCCGTTAAAGCCATGCAGATAAGATGCCTGTCATCTCAACTGCTAGTGATACGGGGCCGTTGGGATCCAGCATGGCGTTCCGTATTACCCTCCTGAACCCGCCGATTCCATATTGTGCTAATAGTCATTGGATCTCGACCAACGCGAGAAGCAATGTCGCGATACGATAAACCACAATTGCCATAGGCTACAATCCGACCTTTATCAAAGTCGGAAACGTGATGGTACGCTTTTCTCCTCCTTACACGAGGCATCACAACAACGTTTCACCAGGCAACGCCGGTCAACTGTTGTTTGTGTATGAGAATTAGGCTGGAAACTTTCTACATGTCAGCACGTTGTAGGTGTTGCCACCGGCGCCAACGTTGTGTGAATGCTCTGAAAAGCTAATCATTTGCATATCACAGCATCTTCTTCCTCTCGGTTAAATTTCGTGTTTGTAGCACGTCATCTTCGTGGTGTAGCAACTTTAATGGCCAGTAGTGTACATATACACTTGGTAGTATAGCGTCCCCAAGTGCAGAAGAGTAGTGTATTTATGGAGCTGTCATTCGTACAAAAATGGTTCATGTGAAAAGATTTCCGATGTGTTTATGGCCTTGCGATGGGAATTAACGAATTTTGAACATGGAACATTCCATCACGGAAATCGCTAGGGAATTCAGTATCTAGAGATCCACAGCGTCAAGATTGTGCAGACAATACTACATTTCAGGCATTACCGCTCACCACGGACAACGCAGTGGCCGACGGATTTCACTTAACGATCGACGGCAGCGGCGGTTGCATACATTTGTCAGTGCTAACAGGCAAGCAACACTGCGAGAAATCAATGTGGGACGTACAATGAACGTATCCGTTAGGACAGTACGCCAAAATCCGGCTTTAGCAGACGACCGACGGTAGTGCCCTCGCTGCCAGCACGACAGTGCCTGCAGCGACTCGCTGGGCTCGCGACCATATCGTTTGGACCATAGATGACCGGAAATTTGAGGACTAGTTAGATGAGTGCCAATATCCGTTGCTAAGATCTGATGTTAGGGTTCGAGTGTGGTGCAGACCCCACAAAGCCATGAACTCAAGTTGTCAACAAGGCACTATGCGAGCTGGTAGTGGTTCCATAATGATGTGGGCTGCGTTTACATGGAATGGACTGGATCCTCTGGTCCAACTCACCTATCACTGACTCGATTTGGTCATGGTCGTCTACTTGGAGACCATTTGTAGCCGTTCATAGGCTTCATGTTGCAAAACACCAATGTCATGTCCTGGGCCACAATTGTTCGTGATTGGTTTGAAGAACATTCTCAACAGTTCGAGCGAATGATTTGGCCCCACAGATCGCCCGACGTGACTCTAATGGAATATTTGTGGAAGTTAATGGAGAGCTCAGTTCGTGAACCAGCAACACTTTTGTGATTATCGACGACTGTAGAGGCAGATGGCTCAACATTTCTTCAGGGGACTTCCAACGCGGCTTGTTGCGTCTATACCACGTCGAGTTGCTGCTCTACGCTAGGAGGTACGACACGATGTTAGAAGATGTCCCAAGACTTTTGTCACATCTGCTAAGATTAAGTCATCCAGTGTGCAGGCTTCAGGCAACTTCGGGCAGACTGTGAAGTGTTCAGCATCCTGAAGTCCTCCACACTCACAGGTTGCATCTTCAGTACGTAGTCCTACGGTTTCGAATTTTGTTCGCACGTCTTCACTCTTGTTTGGAGTCTTCCATGTTTGGTAGGGTAGCTGGTAACTGACAGCCGTCTGTTTCTTTTGGTATTGCCTGTTACTTCCATTTGCCTTGTTTCGCGGCAGTTCTGTTCTGCGAGCGGAAGGTGATGATGTAACTGCTTCACTTGTTCGAAGAAAGCACTTTCTTGAGTTTAGCCTAGGATATAACACGTCACTGCCCAACATGGGGTACCTGAAATCATTTCCCCATTTTTTCTCTCAAGCTCTGCCTCTGTTCTCTGTCTGATATCCGGGGTGCTATGCGTATAAGACGGTAGAATTCATCAACAGAAGTTTGTCGTAGGAAACTAGTTATAATGCGTGATACTCGTCTCTGATCCGTCTTAGATAAGTTATTTTTACGAGTGAAGTTCATCACGTCGTGTTATATGGCTGCTAGTGGTATAGCTTATAAAAAAATAATGTGACACTAGTGCAGAAATGTATTTTTGATGCGTTGGACAGGCCGCTTGATGCCACGATATATCGGGGAACTTAATTCGCAGTGAGGCATGAGAACATCCAAACACGATAGCTCCCTTCTGCCATTCTGTCACGTTTCCACTTCGCCTCATGTTATCTCATTCGAAAGAATTGACTGGCACATAAGCTCCACTTCACTGCTATAATTTCCGTCAGCAGTGAAGGGTCACATGACTTCCTAGTACAGGGTGGGGCAAATAAAAGAGGCCTGGACGAATGGATAAGATTGGACGTGAACGTGTGCATATAATCACACCCCGCCAATTGATCCAAACCGATTCATAGCGTAGTGAGGGCTGTGTGAATTGAGTGGAACCGTGAAAAGGGGTCGATAGTACTCACAGTGGTGCAGCAGGAGCTGTTTGTTGTGGTAAGGTACGTGACAACAGAGTTGTAGAAACGTCGTGGTCAGTTGTTTGCTGAGAAGTTTGATTGAGTCAAGGTGTCAGCAAAGAGTGTCAAGCAACGCTCAGTCAGAAAATGGCGTCAGGCAGGATTTATTTTGAACAAGTCAGAAATATTCTGAAACGGTCTGTACACCAGAAAATGTGGCTGCAAATCACCAGAAAATGCTTCAGAGTCCTACCAAATTAACCCGACGCTTGTCGCAAGAACGGCATATCACTTCGATCATGCGGACAGTACTCCACCTGGACCTACACATGCATCCCTACGATTATTTGTTGTTCATGCATCAAAACCAACAGAGACTCCTCAGCGCCTCCAGTTTTATGAGTGGCTGTTCACTGAGGTAACAATGAATGGCTTGGACATGGATCTGTTCTTCATGGCTGTCGGAGCCTGGTTTCACCTGTGTGGTTGCGTCAACTCACAGAATCATAGGTTCTGGGCAGCAGAGAGTCCGCATAACTTCCAAGAAACACCACTCCGTGATCGGAAGATTGGGGTTTTGGGTGCAGTGTCTGTACGCCGCATTATTGGTCCCATCTTCTTTTATCAGACGCTGATTTCGGAGCGTTGCATTGCCAACATTTTTAAACCATTTCTGGCATCGTTAATGGAGGAGGAAAAGATCTACAGCTACGTCCAACAGTATGAAACAAGTGACCACACAGGTGCTGAACCTTGGAAACATTTACACAATCTTCACCCCAGGCAGAGGTGTTAGCAGGTGCCAGTCTGGTAGCGGCCCTAGGTGGCAACCAACGTCACCCTACCTGCAGTGAGCGATTACTCTGTGTGGGGAAACGTCAAGTCTAAGGCGTATCGCAACAGCCCTCACACACTTCAAGAACTGCAGCAGAACATTTCGGATGAGGCTGCAGCAATTCCAGCTTCGATCCGCCTTCAGCAATTGCTGACCAGAAACAAAAAGTGCCAAGAGACGAATGGTGGTCACTTAAAACATGTGCTACATTCAGGTTAGTACTGTAGTTCCTTTCCTGTGGTGTGTTTCTTTGCGTCCTGGAACTCTATTCTCCGAGCCATATCTATTTGCTTCACCCTGTACTAGGTCTACTCCGTCTACAGAACTCCAAATGGAGCAGTGTGTATTTCCGTATTTTCATGGGGAGCTGTGTACCTTTATTCATTTAGATGCGTATATCTCTAATTGAGGCATGCCTGCAGAGGCTACGAACGTTAAAACATTCCACGTTAACGGGACTTACAGAGTAGCTCTATTGAAACGTGAGACTACGAAACCTCAGATGACTTTCAACAATAGCGGCGCTAACGGTGTAACTACACCACTTCCTGCATTTTCACCAAAAATTGGGCAATTTCCGAAACGCTATTTATGTTATGACGTCACAGGCAATAGCAGAGAGTGTTATTGGAAAGGCAGGTACGAATGATATTGAGAGAAGATGGGTAATACTGGAAGTCGCTATGGTGCTGATAGGTTGCAGTTCAGAGGTCAGGCTGAGATTTTCGTTTAGCTTTACCAGGATGTATGGTCAATATGAGGTGAACGACGAGAGTAGCTCCACACAAAATAAGACTCCGAGCGCTTCCACATCCACGTCACGACAGGAACAGTAAGTCTCTAGCCTACTATTGAGCATGTAACAGTATTCTGATCGCAAACCTCGCTGAATGATCGTAAACGATTTGATTTGGCAAAAGTTTTATTACACTGTTTTTCGTAATTAAGGGCTGGAGAGTGATAGTGTAATTCAGAATGTTTTACATACATACATCGCAGGTTCGAATCCTGCCTCGGGCATGGATGTGTTTGATGTCCTTAGGTTGGTTAGGTTTAAGTAGTTCTAAGTTCTAGGGGACTGATAACCTCAGATATTAAGTCCCAAAGTGCTCAGAGCCATTTGAACCATTTGAACATACATATGTGATATATGGTTCAAATGGCTCTGAGCACTATGGGACTTAACATCTGAGGTCATCAGTCCCCTAGAACTTAGTACTACTTAAACCTAACTAACCTAACGACATCACACACATCCATGCCCGAGGCAGGATTCGAACCTGCGACCGCGACCAGACTGAAGCGCCTAGAACCGATCGGCCACACCGACCGGCTACGTGAAATACTTTTATCTCTATTTGGATACGTTTAGTACCTGCTTCCTCCTCGGAGTCTACAACGTAGACACAACTGAAGTGCAGGCGCTCTTGGAGCGAAAGCACAACTGTAGCTACAGTGTCACTCCGAAGCCAACAATAGATACGGCTGTCAAAAAACAGTAACGTCGTAAGGAGCCACGTAAGGCACCCACAAGAAAGCATTTCCGGCGACTGACATATAATCAGACGTGTCCGCTATGTGATATCGCTTGTTAATAGAGAGCGTATTACAGCGAAATTTTCGCTCGGAAGTTTCATCTGCGAAAGCTGTTACTAAGATTATTGTATTATCAGCAATCATTGTAATGGATTGAGCGGTAACATTCGATAACATTTGGCAGGTTAAGCAGAAACATTAACTCGTAACAAGGGAACGGGCAAACATGCTGCATTCAAAGATAAATGTATCGCTTGGACTGGAACTCTGCAGGGCTATAGAATAATAAGTTCTTTGCAGTTGAAGCTCGCGAATAAGTATCTCTGCGGCGATAATGGTTTTGACCTGACAATCCGTTTTCAATGGCCAGTGGAATGAATGCAGTCTTCAGTCAGCGTTATAATGGAGAATGTCGACCATTACAAAGCACGAAATGCTCCTGCCAATAGACGTACGTAATGTTAAGAGAAACCGATTGCAGCATTTCGCTAATGGTACGAGAAAGAATACATCGGTTTATTTCGTAACAACTTCCTCATTTGTTATTCAAATGTTACTGTATATTCCCTTCATGGACCATTACACATAGCCTTTTCTGAATTACTTAATAGCCAAGAATATGCAGTGCAATAAATAACATTTAGAATGGAGCAGGTTGTTGTTGTTGAATATTACTCGTAGCATGCGTTTTAGACCTCAAACATGTTCAAAAAAACTTTATGACTATATATGTAGCGTAAAACTGAAATACATGTACAAATTATTAGAACACGTTGTTCGCATCAAGTCATGTTAGAAATATTATAGAAACTTGCACCGTTAAATATCTGGTTTACCAGTTAAAGTACAAATGTGAGACACCAGTAATGCTATATATCTTACACTGTATGGGAAAAGTATCAACCAATGGTGTTTCATGTCATTTGAGTTGTTTTTGTCGTGGTCTGCAGTCCGAAGACAGGCTTGATGTAGCTCTCTGTGCTACTCTTCCTGTGCAAACCTCTTCATCTCTGAGTAACTACTGCAACTTATATGTTTCTGAATCTCACTTCTGTGTACATCTCTTGGTCACCGTCTACAATTGGTGATTCCTTGACGTCTCAGAATATGTCCTACCAACCGACCACTTCTTCTAGCCAGGTTGTGTCGCAAATTTCTTTGTTCCCTAATTCTATTCAGTACTTCCTCATTAGTTACGTGATCTACCCATCTAATCTTCAACACTGTTCTGTAGCATCACATTTCAAAAGCTTCTATTGTCTCCTTGTTTAAACTAGTAATCGTCCCTGTTTCACTTCTATACATGGCTGCACTCGATACAAATACTTTCAGAAAAGACTTCCTGACACTTAAATCTGTATTCGAAGTTAATAAATTTCTCTTCTTCAGAAACGCTTTTCTTGCCATTGCCAGTCTACATTTCCATTTCGTATCGCATCAACTTCGGCCATCATCAGTTATTCTGCTGCAAAGATAGCAAAACTTATCTCCCACTTTAAGTGTCCTGATTTTGACTACGTTTAATTATCCTTATTTTCCTTTTGTTGATGTTCATCTTACATTCTTCTTTCAAAATCCTGTCCATTCTGTTCAACTGCTCTTCCAAGTCCTTTGTTGTCTCTGACAAATTAACAATGTCATCGGAAAACCTCAAAGTTTTTATTTCTTCTACCTGGATTTTAATTCCTACTCCACATTTTTCTTTTGTTTCCATCATTGCCCGCTCAATGTACAGATTGAATAACATCGAGAATAGGCTACAACCTTGTCTCACTCCTTTCTCAACCACTGCTACGCTTTCATGCCCCTCGACTCTTATAACTGCCGTCTGGTTTCTGTACAAGTTGGAAATAGACTATCGCTCCCTGTATATTATCCCTGATACGCTCAGGATTTCAAAGAGAGTATTCCAGTCAACATTGCAAAAAGCTTTCTCTAAAACTGCTATAAACTTAGGTTTGCCTTACCTTAACCTATCCTCTCTGAGAAGTCGTAGGGTCAATATTGCCGCGAGTATTCCTACATTTCTCCGGAATCCAAACTAATATTCGCCGAGATCAGCTCCTACCAGTTTTTCTATTCTTCTGAAAGAGTTCGTGTTAGTATTTTGCAACAATGACTTATTGAACTAATATTTGGTAATATTTACACCTGTCAGCATCTGATTTCTTTGGAATTAGAATTACTATATTCTTTTTGCAATCTGAGAGTGTTTGCCTGTTTCATAGTTCTTGCTCACAAGATGAAAGAATTTTGTCGTGGCCGCCTTTCCCAAGGCTATCAATAGTTCTAATAGAATGTCATCTACTCCCGGGGCCTCATTTTGACTGAGGTCTTTCAGTGCTCTGTCAAATTCCTCTCGCAGTATTACATCTCCCATCTCGTCTTCATCTTCGTCCTCTTCCATTTATATAATACTGCCCTCAAGTACATCTGCCTTTGTATACCCTCTTTGTACTCCTTCCACCTTTCAGCTTTCCCTTCTTTGCTTAGGACTGGTTTTCTATCTGACCTCTTGACATTCATAAAGGTGCTTCTCTTTACTCCAAAGGCTTCTTTAATTTTCGTGTAAGGTTACCTTTCTCCTAGCGAAATATGCTTGTAAATCCTTACCTTTGTCCTATAGCCATTCCTGCTTAGCCAGTTTGCACTTTCTGTCAATCTCCTTTTTAGACGTTTCGGACACATTTCGCCTGCTTCATTTACTGCATTTTTTAAAATTTTTTCCTTATATCAATTAAATTCAATATCTCCAAGTATTTCTATTAGCCCTCGTCTTCTTACCTGCTTGATCCTCTGCTGCCTAGACTGTGTCATCTCTCAGAGCTACCCATTCTTCTTCTACTCTATTTCTTTCCCCTGTTCATCTGAAACGTTCCCAAATACTCCTTCTGAAACTGTCTACAACATCTAGTTCTTTCGGTTTATCGAGGTCACATCTCCTTCAATCGATGCTTTTTTGCTGTTTCATCAGTTTCAATCTACAGTTCATAACCAATAAATTGTGGTCAGAGTCCACATCTGCCCCTGGAAATGTCTTACAGTTTAAAACTTGGTTCCTAAATCTTTGTACAACCATTACATAATCTGAAACCTTTCATTGTAATCCAGTTACAACATGCGAACACGTACAAAAAAATCTGTTGCGGAACCAAATATTTAAAAATTAACACTGAAAGTTCCATAACAGAATAATTCAGTAGACAGTACTTTATTTAGTCTTCCACAAATTTTCCGGGTAATAAGCCAGTTGACAGTGATACTTTGAGGAACAAATGAATGGTGCTCTCATCTTCAGTTAAAGAAAAATCTTCGTGTGCCAGATTATTTTCGCTTATTTTGTGCCTTTCATGATATACTGACGGCACGAAATAAATAAAAAAATGAAATCTCATAAATGGTGTAAAGGAGTTTGAAAGTCGCAGTACGTCCAAGAAATGAGTTAACAAACTGGTTAACGAGCAAGTCCTTTTCAATAAGAACGATTTATAATCCTCGTTCACCGATCTTCTCTAAAGCTGTCACTCTTCTATTACATATGTAATGTACGATTAGCTATAGTTTATTTCTTATTATTCATACCTTACATATTGTCTTTGTCACGTAATCCTTAATTTTTATATACAATGAACGTATTTCGACAGCAATAGTTGTTACTTTCTTAACATCTTTAATATGTAGCATAGTCTCGTCGTCCAGCAACATGCGGCAGCCCAGTGTAACGGCGGTCGAGTTGCAGCTGACGTCAACCACGTCGACAAGGAATTTCGTTGCCTTGTGCGCAATACGAAAAGTCGTCGCTGATGACGCCATCACTTAGGAAAGCTATGCAACCCAATCAGCGTACATTTCATGTCAGTTGCAAGCAATAGACGCCATCTACATTTACGAGTACAAAATACATCGCTGGCTTCTTCATCTGCAGCAAGACAATAGGATATAACAGGAATTATTAAGCTGTTTTACCTTTGAAATTGCAACTGATTCCTTGTCAACACCATAAATCGCTCTATGCTTACTTGCATATTGTTTCTTATTTCTTATAGAGCTGTTGATAATGACTACTCAGTACAAAACCTTTTAGCCGTTAACGAATTTACGTGACTGTCAGAAATAAACTTTATTGTTCTTAGATCAAAATGACAGTAGGAACGTTTCTTAGTGCTAAACGATGGTAACAAGGTGTTATGGCAAAAAGGTAGCACGTAGCAGAGATATGTAAGTGGCGTAGGAGACAGTAGAAATGGGAAAGTATATTTCTGGTTTTAAAACCAATCAATTTCAATAAATAGCACTTTCAATATATAAGAAACGTATTTATTGTCATAACCGGTTTCGGTCCCTGAGCTATTAGTTAAACTGAATACAAAGACATACAACAAATACCTTAAAAAAAGATAGTAGCAGAAACAAACAGTAAACATAAGAACAATGTTGTATAACAGCTCGTCATAATGATGAAGTACAACGTTTCTACACTCAAGAAAATAAAATTTACGCAACAAGAAGTCATACTGCAAATCTATGACTATTTGGGGCACTCCTCTGGAGTAGAGCAATGATCTTCTTCACCAGCTGTGCATCATACGCAACGAACTGGGCAGTGTTATGTTGTTGCTACAGTATACAGTTTCTTCTTTTCAAGAATCTTACTCATGGCTGTTCTCGGATGTAGCTCCAGGCTCTTAGTATTGTTTCTTCTCTTGTGCCGACGTAGCGGATTTCTGGTGTGACAGGGCTGATCTTTCCTTTGCACACATTTCATTACCACCACATGCAGACAGGGGCCGGGCAGCAGCTACATTGCTGCTCTGCAGTGTTCTTAAAAATAGTGACGTAGTTTATTTGTAGTTAAAACCAGTAAAATAATGGGGTTAAAATAGAACAAAGAGTGTTCCTTCTATCTTTTTTTATAAAGAAAATTGATAAAGATTGTGTTGAAGATGCTACACCATAGGTGACTATTTCGCTTTTGGTAATTCCTCTTAGGAAGGGAGCAGGAGAAGTTGTTGCAGTTATAAGGATCGAGGTGAGCAAAAGAGAGAACAGCAGATTGCACACTGAACAGTTGTGAAAGGCAAATCAAATCTTTGACTCTAAATTTAAGTGAAAAAGACACCACAAGGTTTTATGACCATGTAAGTAAAATAAATTTGTTTTATTCCTTTGCTTAAATTTAAATGCTCCCTAATATTCTATTTTCATTCATCCAAAATATATAATGTTGCGAAATCCGACGAATCTCTTTGTAACATCGCCCTTAACACTGCGTTGTTATAATTCCAGAGACTGAATCAGAAACTTATTGAGTGTCTACATGTAGCTATTAGTTATGGAGGAGTTGCGACTGCTTGATTCTGTCTAGCTAATCACCGAGTGGATGGTGACCCACGTTTAAAATATTTTGATAGGTACTTAAATGCAGAATATTGTACTAGGAACTCCAATAAAATGTTCGTTTTAGTGATGATGTCATTAGCACACGACACAGTGAGGTTGCGTGATACGGTTTCACTGCATCGTATATTCGCGACAGCGTCTCTGAGGCAAATATTTTATTGAAGTACATCCTTTCGCACCTTCGCGCAAGGAAAAAAGAGTTGAAGTTTTATGTGACTGATGGTGTAAACAGCCAATGGATAGATAATGACATAGCTAACCAAAAGAATGCAGAAAGTTGCACTTAGTTATTCAACCAATATAGTCTGTGAATGACATAATTCTTACTGAGGAGAAATCACGTATGATGTTTCCCAAGGCTCAACCTTAGATCCACTATTGTTCTTCATATATGTAAACGATCTTCTGTCTAGTAAGCAACAAGCAGAATTAGTTCTTTTTGCAGGTGACACTAGTGCTGTAATCAAACTAAGCATACATACTGAAGCAGAAGAAATAGTAAGCAAAGTTCTTAAAAGAATCATTGATTGGCGTTCTGGAGGAGATCTCACACTCTGCTTATAAAATACACAACGACAACTGCAACACATGACAAGAAAATAATAAATAGGGTGGAAATTTCAAAATTACGTGATGTCTACTTTGATGAGAATTTAAATTGGAAAAAGCACATTCATGTAATGTCATGTTCTGAGATAACTCATCTTTAAGAATAAAATTTTTCATTACACAAAAACGCACTGTAAGAATATTATGTGGTGTTCACCATCGATGGTATTGTAGACATCTGTTTAAATAGTTGGGCATTCTGACAACTGCTTCACAGTATATTTATTCCCTCATGAAGTTTGTTGTAAACAATCCACTTCAGTTCAAAAGGAACAATGATGTGCAGAATTACAGTACGGCAAGCAAAAAAGACATTCATTATTCCACATTAAGGTGTCTTAGCATAAGAAGGGGTGCACAATGCTGCAACAAAACTTTTTGATCACTTACCCAGTGATATAAAATGTCTGACAGACAGCAAAGTAAAATTAGGAAACAAACTGGGAAAGTTTCTCCTTGACAACCCTTTGCATTCCACAGAAGAATTTCTATTACTGTAAGTTGTAAAAAATGGTGGCTCGGTCTTACTAACTCACAACATCTGTACATTTTTTTGCTTTCGAAACAAAATCTTGGAAATGTTCAGAATGCAACCATATGTAAAAATTAATTTGCGATGCGAATATAATGACTCGCTCCATGTCTTTACGATCTATCGTGCAAAAGGATCCATGGAACACGTAACCAACTAACCAACAGAGGAATGAGTCAGTAAAATCAGATTTAAAAAATTTTCAGTTAATGACAAGATAGAAGACAACTTAATGAAATGGAAGGATGGTGTCCATAGAATGATAGGAATTAGATTATTAAAAGA
Source organism: Schistocerca piceifrons (assembly GCF_021461385.2). Lineage (NCBI taxonomy): Eukaryota > Metazoa > Arthropoda > Insecta > Orthoptera > Acrididae > Schistocerca > Schistocerca piceifrons. The sequence continues at coordinate 847,574,850 of NC_060139.1, forward strand.
AAATAAGTAAATTATCGGCCGAACAGAAAGAGGAAACTGGAGAGACCTCGTAAGGGGTTGATAGATGATAGAGACGGGAGCAGGTGAGTATAGCACCTAATCTCTAGAAGGAGGTGCTGCTGAACTGTAGAGCATCTGCGGTAGCGTATTGCTCCTGGTGGAGGGGAGCGGCTACCTCATTCTGGAGGGCAACGGTCTCTCGCAGAAGAACGGCAGCGCGATGCCGCAGTTGATGTCGTTGAGCAGGCCAGACGCTTTCAGCTCCACGCAGTCCTCGCCCCCCAGGAAGTGCAGGAAGTCATTCGGCTCGTCCGGAGCCCAGTTGTCAAACGCCAACTCACCCAACGATTGGCCTGTGAAACGAGAACTGAAATGAGGAGTGCATTCTCAGATACTACAGTTAACACAGCAGTTAAAAGGACTCCCTTACAAGCTAGGCAAAAACCACCCAAGGAATGTCGAAGGGGTTGCTTAAACCCCAACCCCAAGTTGGAATGGTGTCCAAATTTTACAAGCAACATTTGTAACGTGCCTAACAAGGTTGCGTGGGTGGCACCGAGGGTGTTGCAGAACTGGAACCCTTTGCCGTTTTATTCACGCACATGTTAATGTCGCACTACCACGTCATTACGCCACGAGAGGGCGGAAAACGGGACATTTGAAAAATCAGGAGTGTCCTTTGCTGCTTCGGATCACATTCAGATTTCGTTGAATGGTTATGAACAGTCCCTAGTGGTTCCAACCTGTACACGAGAGCAAAAACTGCGTTTGCGCTGCCTTCAAAAGGGGTGGGATCGTGATCCGTGGGGATGCAGCCTCACAATGTGTTAGAGATGGGCTGAAACGTGCCAGGCTGTCATCTACGTGTTGCTCGTGGCACTGCGAGCTGTCGTTTTCAACCGAGAAATGTGTGTGAATCAACGCCCCAGGGAGAGGAGTGGTCTCATTGACGCCTCTTTATGCCACTCCCTGGCGCCGGTGTGTCTGAGAAGTTTTCCTCGGCCACACATAACAAATCTGTGTGATTTCAATTCTGGGTGTCCCGGTTCTCACCTCCATCAAATGGTTCAAATGGCTCTAAGCACTACGGGACTTAACATCTGAGGTCATCAGTCCCCCAGACTTAGAACTACGTAAACCTAACCAACCTAAGGACATGACACACATCCATGCCCAAGGCAGGATTCGAACCTGCGACCGTAGCAGCAGCGTGGTTCCAGACTGAACCGCCTAGAACCGCTCGGCCACAGCGGCCGGCTGACCTCCATCATGGGGTGACATGTGGGTAAGACGGGCTGTGGCGACCTTCTCATTGTGTGAAACGTCCGCAGTGGTGTTAGGCAGATGTGGTGAGCTTCAGTGTCAATGTAACATCATTAAACCCCATTCAACTTACATGAACCTCTAAGTTGAGGTCTTTTTTTTTTTTTTTTTTTTTTTTTTTTTTTTTTTTTTTTTTTTTTTTTTTTTTTTTTTTTTTTTGTACGTTGTCTGAAACGTTGCCGAGCCCAAGGGCGACGTCGCAGGGCACTACGCTTTTGCGCCATTACAGAGGAAGGCTCTAGACATCTCTGAGCCACACTTCAAACTTTTCCTTGCAAAGCAGGCAATTACTAAAATTAAACTCCGTCGTACAGGCCTTAGAAGGCCCAACGGTACCGATGGTACCGACCGGACCCCGTGTCATCCTCAGCCCACACGCGTCACTGGAGGCGGATATAGAGGGACATTTGGTCAGCACACCGCTCTCTCGGCCGTATGTCAGTTTACGAGACCGGAGCCGCTACTTCTCAAACAAGTAGCTCCTAATTTTGCCTCGCAAGGGCTGAGTGCACCGCGCTTGCCAACAGAGCTCGGCAGATCGGATGGTCACCCATCCAAGTGCTATCCCAGCCCGACAGCGTTTAACTTCGGTGATCTGACGGGAACCCGTGTTGCCACTGCGGCAAGGGCGTTGGCAAGGAGGCAATTTCAGTTATTCGAAAATGTGACCCTTTACTTTTGTTCCGCAGTGTACATCTGCATGACTAGTCCGCAATTCACACTTACGTGCTTGGAAGAGGGTTCATCGAACCACTTTCATTCCAATTCTCTATCGTTCAACTCTCGAATAGTGTGTGAGAAAAACAAATAACTAAATCGCTATAGGTAACATAACCACTGCGTCAGAACAGCAACTGTATTGGTATTGGATTCCAGTCTCACTTGCACATTTTTAAATTCGTGACGTTTCGGTCTCTCTGGAACATCTTCAGATCCAAGTAGTTGAGTTCAGAGTTCAAAACAGTTCTCATTTATTCCTCAGTCACAATTCCACGTTTTTAATACATGACGTGTTTCGATCTCCCTGGATCATCTTCTGACGCCACTACATAGGTCTGAAGAAGATCAGGAGAGGTTCAAACATGCTGTGAATTAAAAAATGTGCAAATGAGACTGATAAATAAAAGAGGATCGTTTTGAACACCTACATCTGTCAGTGTTAGCTCTGATTTGTCTTCATTTATTAGGATGGTAATTTCTTTCCATGTTCGGAAGGTGAGGGGCGAGGGAAAGTTAACAAAACATTTTTGCCTCCAGAGGAGAAACGCAGTGCTCGAAATTTCTTGAAAACATCTCGCCACAACGAATCCTAGCCTTTATTTTAATAAATTCCTCCCCATCTCTCTTGTTATATCCGTGACATTCTCTTCCTTATTTCGCATTAATACAAAAACCTCTGCCCTTCTTTGAAATTTTTTGATACCTTCCGTCACTCCTATCTAGCAACGATGTGTTATCGCGCAGCACTATTTCAGAAGAGGACGGAAAAGCCTAATTTAGACAGTCTCTTTAGTAGATTTGTTGTAGCTTCTAAATGTTCTGCCAATAAAATGCTGTCTTCGATTCACCAGCTTCACACCGGTTTCTACTTCATGATTCCAGGCATTTATCTGAATCGACAATCTTTAAACTTGTGTATTTTGTTGTGTAACCGAAATGTTGTGTTTGTTCGGTTAAAGTGCTGACATCGAACCGACGACACATTAGATTCTTCTGAAACACCATATTAAGGGTTTAGGCAACGATAAATTGTGCTAACAGTCTGGCTGTAGCGTCAAATCAAATGGACTCTATGTTTCACCATAGCTGAAACGATAATTAAGTTTACATATCAGAGTGCCTGCAGCAGCCAGCCATACCCAAGGTAGAGCGAACTCGAAGTTGCCAGTCGAAGTTTAAACACTGGTTCAAACGTCCGATTAGCCATCAAGATTTGGATACATGTAACTTTCCTTCAATCTGTTCATGCGCATGAATGCTATAATTTTATTCCAACAGACCGCGCTAGTTGTATTTCAAACTTTTTTACAACTCAGTTACTGTTCTGTGTGTAACAAACTGAACACTGACACCATGATACACTTTCAGTCTACCAGTGTACCGCTCATATTTTACATGTCCCAAGCACGTTTTCCTGAATAACAGCAAATAGCTTCATGCAAGGTAAAAATTTCTTCTGGAGAAATTTTTTTGGGCCTGCTGCTAGACAAGAAAAAAAGGAAAGCAGAGGAACGAGAAAAATTGAAACAAAATTTATATCTACGTCTATAATAAGCAAGCCACCGTGAAGTGGCGATTCTTGACCTTTTCCACTTGTATACTGAATGAGTGAAAAATTACCTCGTGCGTGCAGCCTAATCTGTCTTGTCTCATGATCTCTATGGGAATATACGATGGTGCCAGCAGACTGTTTACACAATCTTCATTGAATAAAGAGTTCTCTAAATTTACGTGAGAAGATTTAGTACCAAGTACATCGTCGAAAGATTCACATTTAAGTCCCCTGAGCAGTTGTATTACATTTTCATAAGACTATACTGTTGTATGATGGGGTAGATCACATAACACGTTTAGAAAAACTCAAGTTTTATGGAACTTATGGCTTTATGCACGACTTCTTTGGATCATGCTTAAGAAACAGAACGCAAAAAGTAGTGCTGAATAATTCACAGCATGTTGGAAGGGAAGAAAATGTTAAAGACTGAAGAGAAATCATAAGGAGAGTTCCACAAGGTTCAATTCTGGGTCCGCTCCTTTACCTTATACATGTGAATGACCACCCAATTAAATTACCTTGGGGGAATATAATTATTTGCAGACTATGCTAGTGTTAAAATAAATCTCATTAGAGACAAACCAACAAAAGAAATTGCTAATGATGTTTCTAAAAAAAAGAAAATAATTATGTATTGATTCCCTGCAAATGGACTCTCCTTAAGTTCTGAGAAAACACGCTATACTTAGTTCTGTACAACAAAATGGCATACCAACAATCGATGTATCACATGAAGAGGAATCTGTAAATAAGATAGAATGCCCCAAACTTTTTGGGTGTAAATACTGATGAAAACTTGAACTGGAAGAAGTATGTACTGAGCTTCTCAAACAATAAAGTCCAGCTTCTTTAGCTCCTTGCATTATTGCTACTCTTGGAAACAAATGAATCAACCTCTGACATATTTTGCATAGTTCTATTCAATAATGTCTTATGAACAATTTTCTGGGGCCATTCATCACTTATGAAGAAGTACTGACTGCACAAAAGCGAGTAGTAAGTGTAATATGTGGTGTTCACCCACAGTCGTCATATAAATATGTCTTCAAGGAGTTTGGCGTTGTAACTGCACCCTCTCTAATGAAGTTCTCCACAAATGGTCCATCATAATTTGAGAAGAACAGTGATGTCCATACCTACAACACTAGGAGCAATGACCTTCAGTACGCATTATTAAAGCTGTCAGTGGATCAGAATGGAGTTCAATATGGAGCAACAAAAATTTTTGATCATTTGGACAATAACATGAAATGCTTGACAGGTAGCAATTCAAGTTTTAAATCCGACCTAAAATCATTTCTCCTGAACAACTCTTTGTATTCCATGGACAAATTCCTATTTCAAAACTGGTAGCCTGTATAAAAAAGCACCTAGTTTTTAAGTGTAGTTTTATGAGTATGAACTAAAAAATTATGTCTTCGACAAGGATAGAAGCTGAAGCAATGAATCACAGTTTGTGCAACAGACAAGACTTGAACCCGGGTCTACTGCTTACTAGACACATGTGCTAAACACTACACCACTATAACATTCGGGCAATCACAGCTGCAGAGACTGCCATAGTCTAGTTCCGTCCTGTATCTGTACCAATACAAACTTCAGTTCATGTCTTTAGTCTATCTTCTTCTTCTTAAACCATCAGGCTCTCCGTGCAGCTGTATTTGCCCTAATGGTACAATGGTGTAGTGGTTAGCACATACAGCTAGTAAATAGGTGACCTGGGCTCAAGTTCCAGCTATAACACAAATTTTAATTCATTACTTCAGCTTCTGTCCTTATCATAGGTAAAGTTGAGACTCATATGTCTCGATAGAAATATAATTCCATCAGATAAAAGATATTTTGTTTAGTGTTAATACTAATAGTGGGTACATATCCTATAAACGACTCGTTCCACATAATCTCGATACAAGAATAGTGCAAATGATGTATGGAACACCTAACTAATTCTGATGGAATTACATTTCCCTGGTAGCTAACTATCACGACCATAGAAATGTGTCTCGATTCATTTGATATCTGTTGTCATGTCTAATTGCTAAGGACTACAAACAAGCAATAACACTCTTGAAGTCGTTCCATTAGCGACTTATATGCAATTTCCTTTACGTGTGTACTGCACTTCTCTATACCTCAGTCCCTACATCTCTGTCTTCCAGTAAAAACGATTTCGATTTTGTTGACACGACAAGAAGTAAAGTATGGGATGTTCAATATTTGGCGACTCGCACCCGTGACGGTGACGAAGCTTCCTTCTCTCTCGATATCACTGATGCCGACGTAGGAGGAGCGGCCGTCACCAGCCGCCAGCTTGAGCAGCTCCTCGGCCTCCTCAAACGTGTCCGGTACTGCGAGGTGCCCGCCGCCCCCTTCGCAGATACGCTTCGCCTCCTCGTATTTCTCTGGTTTCGTGTATCGCTTGTAGAAGCCCAGGCCTGGTATGTACCTGCAAGAGATGAACATATATATGTTTAGAAACTCCACTTGGCGCTCCGCTTTTTCGGAACATCAGCACTACTTCTTGCTTAGGACGAAATGGGCCTGTTTCTGACATTTGTTCTTTTGTGCACTGTGGTGACATAAGACATGGGATAGTGATATGTAAATGTACAGATGATGGTAGTATCGCGTGCACAAAGTATAAAAGGGCTGTGCACTGGCAGAGCTTTCATTTGTATTCAGGTGATATGTGTGAAAAAGTTTCCGATGAGATTATGGCCGCACGACGGGAATTAACGGACTTTGAAAGAGAATGATAGTGGGAGCTAGACGCATGGGACACTCCATTTTGGAAATCGTTAGCGAATTCAATATTTCGAGATCAACAGTATGAAGAGTTTGTCAAGAATACCAGATTTCAGGCATTACCTCTCACCACAGAGAACGCGCTGGCCGACGGCCTTCACTTAACGAACGAGAACAGCGGCTGTTTTGAAGATTTGTCAATGCTAAAGACAAGCAGGAATGGTTGAAATGGCTCTAAGCACTATGGGACTTAACATCTGAAGTCATCAGTCCCCTAGACTTAGAACTTAAACCTAACTAACCTAAGGACAACACACACATCCATGCCCGAGGCAGGATTTGAACCTGCGACCGTAGCGGCAGCGCGGCTCCGGACTGAAGCGCCTAGAACCGCTCGGTCACAGCAGTCGGCTTAAAGACAATAACCTCAGAAATCAATGTGGAACTTACGACTAACGTATCCGTCAATATAGTGTGGCGAAGTCTGGCGTTAGCAGTGTATGGCAGCAGACGACTCAAGCAAGCATCTTTTTCTAATAGCACATAGCCTGCAGCGAGTCTCCTGGGATCGTAATCATATCGGTTGGTACCTATGCTGAAGTTAAGCCACTGTTTAAGAAGGGAGATAAAGAAATAGCATCAAATTTCCGTCCAATTTCACTGTTGCCAGCATTCTCAAAAATTTTCGAAAAAGTAATGTACAGTCGTCTTTATAACCATCTTATCTCAAATAACATACTGTCAAAGTCACAGTTTGGATTTCTAAAAGGTTCTGATATTGAGAAGGCTATCTACACTTACAGTGAAAATGTACTTAATTCATTAGACAAAAAATTGCAGGCAACTGGTATATTTTGTGATCTGTCAAAGGCATTTGACTGTGTAAATCACAATATCCTTCTAAGTAAACTAGAATATTATAGTGTAACAGGAAATGCTGCAAAATGGTTCAAATCTTATATCTCTGGCAGGAAACAAAGGGTGTTATTAGGAAAGAGACATGTATCAAGCTATCAGGCATCATCCAACTGGGAACTAATTACATGTGGGGTCCCACAAGGTTCCATTTTGGGGCCCTTACTTTTTCTTGTGTATATCAATGACCTTTCATCAGTAACATTACCAGATGCCAAGTTTGTTTTGTTTGCTGATGATACAAACATTGCAATAAATAGCAAATCAAGTGTAGTCTTAGAAAGATCAGCCAATAAAATATTTGTAGACATTAATCACTGGTTCCTAGCCAATTCTTTGTCACTAAACTTTGAAAAAACACACTACATGCAGTTCAGAACTTGTAAGGGGTGTCCCAAGAGTATATGTCTAACATATGATGACAAGAAGATAGAAGAAGTGGACGGTGTTAAATTCTTGGGATTACAGCTTGATAATAAATTCAACTGGGAGGAGCACACCACAGAACTGCTGAAGCGTCTTAACAAATCTCTGTTTGCAATGCGAATTTTGTCAGACATAGGGGATATAAAAATGAAAAAGCTGGCATACTATGCTTACTTTCATTCCATAATGTCATATGGGATTATTTTCTGGGGTAATTCATCAAGCCAAGCTAAAGTTTTCCGGGCACAAAAACGTGCAGTAAGAATTATATGTGGTGTGAACTCAAGAACATCCTGCAGAAGCCTGTTTAGGGAACTAGGGATCCTAACTACAGCTTCCCAATATATTTATTCCTTAATGAAATTTGTCATTAAAAATATATCACTTTTTCAAACCAACAGCTCAATTCATGGAATCAATACTAGAAATAAGAATAATCTTCACAAGGATTTAAAGTCACTTAGTCTTGTACAAAAAGGTGTGCATTATTCAGGAACACACATTTTCAATAACTTGCCAGCAGCCATAAAAAGCTTAACAACCAATGAAATTCAGTTTAAGAGAAGCCTAAAGGATTTATTGGTGGCCAACTCCTTCTACTCCATTGATGAATTTCTGAGGAAAACCAACTGATTTGTATATAAGTACAACATAACTTCTGCACAATTTCAGTGCAGTAATGTGTTCACTGAAAATTTGTGTGTGTGTGTGTGTGTGTGTGTGTGTGTGTGTGTGTGTGTGTGTAGGTATAATCTAACTTCTGCACCATTTCAGTGCAGTAATGTGTTCATTGTAAATAAGTATTACAGTAGTTGTATTACATGTTTCTTACCTTATAAATAAATATAAAACTTTTTTATTTTAAATTCAGTGCAATAGTATTTGTAAAATGACTCTTAGTGTTCATTAAAAAATGACGATCATTCCACTTGGGACCTGTGGAATGGTACATTAGCTTATTTGTTTTAGTTTAAATATTTGTCATGTATTGTTGTTTTTCTGACATGTTCCACATCCTGGAGGACCTCCTCACTACGGATCAATTGGAATGAAAGTAAATCTAATCTAATCTAATCTAGGCAGCTGGAAAACAGTGGACTCACCAGATGAGTCCTGATTTCAGTTGGTAAGAGCTGATGGTAGGGTTCGACTATGGCGCAGACCCCACTAAGCCATGGACTCAAGTTGTCAACAAGGAATTGTGCAAGCTGCTGGTGGCTCCATAAAGGTGTGGGCTGTGTTTGCATGGAATGGACTGGGTGCTCTGGTCAAACTGAACCGATCGCCGACTGAAAATGTCTATGTTTGCCCACTTGGAGACCATTTGCAGCAGTTCATGAACTGAAAGTGCCCACACAACGATGGAATTTTGATGGATGACAGTGCGTCACGTCACCAGGCCATAATCGTTCGTCACTGGTTTTGAGAACATTCTGGACATTTCGAGAGAAATATCTGGCCACCCAGATAGTCCGACTTGAATCCCATCGCACATTTATCAACAGGTCAGTTTGTGCATAAAATCCTAACAGGCAACTCTCCAACAATTATTATTAATGGTTATACAGGGAGCACCACTCAGTATTTCTGCAGGGGACTTCCAACTACTTGTTGAGTCGATGCCACGTTGAGATGCTCCACTACGTCTGGAAAAAGGAGGTGTGGAGGTGTGGCATGATATGAAGAGACATCCCATGACTTTTCTGCCCTCAGTGTACAGTCCCGTACATGCAAACTTCGTAGTAATAAAGAGGAAACTTCATGTTGTGTGAACGAAATGGTTCAAATGGCTCTGAGCACTATGGGACGTAATTTCTAAGGTCATCAGTCCCCTAGAACATAGAACTACTTAAACCTAACTAACCTAAGGACATCACACACATACACGCCCGAGGCAGGATTCGAACCTGCGACCGTAGCGGTGCGCGGTTCCAGACTGTAGCGCCTAGAGCCGCTCGGCCACCCCGGCCGGCTGTTGTGTGAACGGAATTAGTTCCTTATCACTCGCTTTTCGTGCAGCTGGGCTCGCTTTCACGTCTGGAAGCACTCGCCGACGGCGGTCCAACAGGATAACAAAAATGCTTGTTGATTTTTTATTCAAAAATATTGATTAGGCCCTACTCAGAGTACGTGTGTCTGCATATTTCACACATGTGTGTGTCTTACGAGCTATGCATTTGAGAGTGACACGTTTCAACTATGTTCCATGTAAATTTTGTATTATTACAAGCTAAAAACAATTCAAACATCTTCGTCTTCACTCAATGAAGTCCAATCAGGCTTTGTGGATTTGAGGGCTTGGACATCGAGATTCCAACTCGCAAACTGCCATAATCTCTCGGAATTCCATTACTCCCAATGAGAGTTCGAACAGGCCTTGTAGTCCCAACGGTACCGACCGGCCGCCGTGTCATCCTCAGTCCTTAGGCGTCACTGCACGCGGATCGGAGGGTCATGTGGTCATCATTCTGCTCTCCCGGCTGTTTTCAGTTTTCGTGACCGGAGCCGCTACGTTTAGTCAAGTAGCTCCTCAATTAGTCTCACAAGGACTAAGTGCACCCCGCTTGCCAACAGCACGCGGCAGACCCGAACGGTGACCCATCCAAGCGATAGCCAAGCCCGACAGCGCTTAACGTCGCTGATCTGACGGGAACCTGTGTTACTACTGTGGCAAGGTCGTTGGCTATTCCTAAAGGTAACTCAGACAAAATTATTCTGCGGAATTTTAAAGATTTTCTCAAATTGGTTGAATATGGAGGTAGTAAAAACTTCTTCGCAAACACGAAAGATACCAAGGAGGAGACAAACGTGCTCTCTATTACATACTTAGTAGAATACGTTAGGTTTCATCGCATGGCATTCTGTGGACTCATGTCCGTTTGGTACTGCTTGTAAATCAGTGTGAGAACTGAAACTTCCTGGCAGATTAAAACTGTGTGCCCGACCGAGACTCGAACTCGGGAGCTTTGCCTTTCGCGGGCAAGTGTTCTACCATCTGAGCTACCGAAGCACGACTCACGCCCGGTACTCACAGCTTTACTTCTGCCAGTATCTCGTCTCCTACCTTCCAATCTTTACAGAAGCTCTCCTGCTAACCTTGCAGAACTAGTACTCCTGAAAGAAAGGATACTGCGGAGACATGGCTTAGCCACAGCCTGGGGGATGTTTCCAGAATGAGATTTTCACTCTGCAGCGGAGTGTGCGCTGATATGAAACTTCCTGGCAGATTAAAACTGTGTGCCCGACCGAGACTCGAACTCGGGACCTTTGCCTTTCGCGGGCACGTGCTCTACCATCTGAGCTACCGAAGCTGTGAGTACCGGGCGTGAGTCGTGCTTCGGTAGCTCAGATGGTAGAGCACTTGCCCGCGAAAGGCAAAGGTCCCGAGTTCGAGTCTCGGTCGGGCACACAGTTTTAATTTGCCAGGAAGTTTCATATCAGCGCACACTCCGCTGCAGAGTGAAAATCTCATTCTGGCAGTGTGATAACTGCTCGATTCAAGTGCATTGATTGTACTCTGCGTCAATTTTGTTCCCATGAATTTTTCATATTTTCTCACATTTAAAGGTGACCTCTGAAATTTTCCCTATGGAAGATGATTAAGGTACATTAATTTCTGCTAAATTTATTGTTCGTAATAGTTGTTAATAACATGTGAACTCATTTGTCTAATTTCCGTTGCGTTTTTAGCATTTGCAAGAAAGAATCTTCTAGTCACTAAGATTACAAAGCCTACTCATCTACATCTACATCTGTACTCTGCAAACCACTATCAAATACTTGGCAATCAGCGGCAAGAAGCAAGACGATTCAAAGCAGAATTACATACTCATTCCGTGAGGGCATGTGATCAGGTTTAATAAGAATTCTGTCAAACGCTGCTAACATGCAGTTCTCCATTAAATTCGAGAAAGCACGGGAAACGGATGCAAATAAAGTTAACGTAGAATATGAGCAATATACGGTGTATGTCTGAAGACTTACTACAATTATCAATATTTATTTTACAAAAACTGCAGAACTTAAAAATTTGTAGTTTGTGACAAATGAAAGAATGAATCGTCATGTTTTCGTTATGATGTCAATAAAATTCAACATGCGCACTGTTTGTTGTTTGAAGAATGTCTGATCGATATTCGACTTCACGCCGTATGTTTCACGACGCTCAGTGTGTAGCATCAAATCAGAAACAGCATCTGTCAATATCCTTTTTATGTATCCAGATGAGGTACTTGTGTAAAATAAACCTTGTCCTTAAAGTAGCCCCGCAAAAATAGATCTAAAAGCGTTATGTCTACCGATATTGCAAGCCAGTCGGTGGGACCATCACGCCCAATCCATCTGCACGGAAATGTTTCTTTAAGAAAATTTCTAACCATGCAATCCGCAATGCGGTGGTTGGAAAATCACATCAGACTGCAAGTCCCTCAATTGAGGCTCCGCAAATTATTCTAACACATCCAGGTAAGTGTTAGCCGTTACTGACTTTTCGCCAAAAAGAAAAGACCAACGATTCTGTTGTGCGCATTAAACCGCACCACACATTCATGTTAGGGGAATCCGTAACGTGATCTAAGGCAACTTGTGGACTTTCTGGACACCATTTTGTCCCTGTTAACTTTACCTGATTTGTGGGAAAATGCCTCATGAGAAAAACAATTTCGTTGAAGATAATCGTGTTTGGTATCGATTTGTCGTAATCAGAAACACAATGATATGAACCCAGCATCACTTTTGAAAGGAAATCTCTCGAATATGGAATACTTTAAATCACTCAATAATAAAACGGGATGATTAAGGGTGCAATGTTCCAAGTGGCGTGGCAGTGAACCAAGGTTGTCTTACCGCAAATCTGAATGCAACTCTCACCCCCACCTTAAGTGCGATGGGAGCTACAATTTCAGCAAGACCACCAGACACTACAAAGAAAATGTTCGTGTCTACAGCTGGCTGATGTAGTTAGATGCTCACAGTGTACCATGTGGTCTAAATTCTCCAAACTAGCAAGATTAGAAGGTTTTTCACCTGCAAATATAGCCTATAAATGCAGGTAAGAGATCGGTAAGACAATACAATGAAACTTTAATCAGAGAAACGGTTTAAATCACTAAGAACTGTTGTTGTCGTGCTTACAGTTGTTGTTGTTACCTTCCGTCCGAAGACTGGTTTGATACAACTCTCTACATTTGTATGTTCCGTGCAAGTTCCTTCGGTTTTGCAGAACTACTACAACTTGCATTCATTAGAACTTCTATATTCAAGCCTTGGTCTCCTCTACACTTTTTTGCAGCCTCCGTGCGTTATTCCATTACCAATGTAAAATTCATTGATGCCTATAGATGTGTCTAAACAATGGATCCCTCTTTTTAATCATATTGTATCACAAATTTATTTTCTCTCCATTTCACTTCAATAGCTCCTCGTTCATTAAACAATCTACCATTCTAATCTTCAGCATTTTTTGTAACACCACCTTTCAAAATCTTGTGTTCTTGTCTGGATTGTTTACCGTCCACATTTCACTTCCGTAAAGAGTTTACTCCAGTCAAATAGCTTCAGAAAAGAATGCTCTGATACATAAATTTAAGTGTGGTATTAAAGAATTTATGTTTTCCAGAATCGTCTTTTTTTGCCACTGCCAGTCTGCATTTTATACACCCTTACTTCGGCTAACATCAGTTATTTTACTGCCCAAGTGGCAAAACTCATCTACTAGTCTTAATCCCTCATTTCCTAATCTAAATTCCTCAGTACTTTCTAGTTTAATTCGACTATATTCCATTAACCGTGATGTAATTTTGTTGATATTCATCTTGTAACCTCTTTTCGAGATACCATACACCCCGTACATATGATCTTCAAGGGGTTCTTTGCCATCTGTGAATTGAAGCGCCATCTAATATGAAGAAGACAGAACAAATACGTGTTGCATAGAAAGAGTTCATCAGCTAAGTTGGCAGGTGGTACGATAGCAAATAACGGGGATAAAATTGTGCATCCAGTCAAATAATCGTTGTTTGGTTCCTTATACTCTAAAAGTAACCACGATTTCAGAAAAAATTATTTTCCATTTGTTTTTGCAAAACACTTATTTTTCTTAGCTTTCTTAGCAAAACTTGTGTCTTCATTGGTGAGCCCTTATTTTATTGAAAATCCGACAATATATCTTTTATTACTAGATCTAGGTATTTCATTACATCTGTTGCAATGTTTACCTTATTTACTTGCCAATCAGGTATTGTAGAACACCACTTCAATTTTTTGGCAGTTTGTCGTCTGAAACAATATAATATTTTTACGAAGAAAGTCGGAAAATTACGGAAAACTATTTTCCACTGTAATTTATTGTACGAAAACCTTTATTTTTTACCGACGTAAAAATTTTTGTTGTTTTGTCATCATTTACGTGGTTTTTTTTTTTGTCGTGAAGAAGGAGGCATAAAACCTTTCCACTTGTTAATGTTATTAATAGCACTATAGTTTCGTTAAGCATTGGCTTCAGAGCGCAACACTTATGATTATACAGCACAAATAGGAATCTGTCCGGATAGCCGTGCGCGTTAGCACGCCGCTACGGGGATTTGGAAATACGAGGCAGTCCCGCATCCAATACACCCACTGAATTAACGCCGACAGCTAGTGTGCCAACCAGTGTATACGTGGTTTTTAGGCGCTTGCCACATCCAGCTAGGTGAATATTGCGCTGGTAGCCACATTCTACCTCAATTACACCGTTCGCAAACACTTAGAACACGTTCTCATACTTTTGAATGGGATAACACTAGACGCAGACAGTTGGGATACACAAAATCCATCTTGAGGTAGAAGGGGTGGCGACAGCAAGGGTATCCGGCCATCCTCTACCACTAACATTGCCATACCCAAATAACTGACATACTGACGCCGTGGAGATACGCAATAAGGTCAGAAGGAGAAGACAGAACACGCATAGGTACAGCCGATGTTCGACTGGATTTTCCTCGCTGTGTCACGTTATTTGAACTACTGCTTTATTACTCTTTAGTGTCTTTGTGTCTGTCTGTCTGTCTCTGTCTCTCTGTCTCTCTCTCTCTCTCTGTGTGTGTGTGTGTGTGTGTGTGTGTGTGTGTGTGTGTATGTGTGTGTGTGCGCCACACACACACACACACACACACACACACACACAGAGAGAGAGAGAGAGAGAGAGAGAGAGAGAGAGAGAGTGTGTGTGTGTCCATCCTCCCTCCTTTCAATCTATCTGTATGATTCGTTCAATATATTGTACTGTGCTTATTAGCTTACAACAGATTCTTCCCTTCTGCTGTAGCCCTCTGTATATCAGTATATCGTCATAGACTGTGGCTCGATTTAGGCGTTTTTAGGTCACTTTCTATTTTTTGTGTAGTGGTTGTGTTACTAAGCGATCAGGAAATGTTGAATACAATACGTTGCTTTTCGAAACACTCAAACGTTGAGAGCCTCTTGTTTTAAAATTTTCGTATGCCTAACCTGTAAGTATGATATCACCGAGTCGTACATTAGTGAGCAAATGTCCCACTTTAATTTTTAAGTGTCAATTTTTAGTTAAGACTGGATAATTTCACTGTCTCCATACATTATGAGGCATCTATGTTTCCTTTTACTTTTATTAGATGCGCTTATAGATTGTGGAAAGAGAATATCCGAATCAACATCCGACATTAAAATTTTCTCATAAATAACCGAAATATTTGATATGTGCTAATCTTAAGACCAATGAAATGATGTACAGCTGGGCTATAGTTCATAGGTCTTCAAGGTATCACCTCTTGACGTGTAGTCGATATCTTCTCAAGAGACTAACTACATGACAGCCACTGGTGTCCCATACACAAGTGTTTGCAGGACCGTGATTTCCATGACTGTATGGATCGCATGGGGCTATAAGCGTCTTCCTTGGACAGCATATGTTCCACTGATGGCTCTAAAAACTGAATGTATTTCACTTTGTTTCTTTTAGAGAGCACATTTGTCTGCTCCATAGAACCTTTCGTGTTTGTGAAGGGCTTTGCACTACCTCCATATTCAATCGCTGTGAAGTCACTAGAGATTTTTAATATGGTTAATAAACCGAAAGTATCTACAATGAAAATGGTTTAATTCCGAGAGATTATAAAAGTCCGTGAGATGGAATCTCATTGCCTATGACTCCAAATCCACAGAGACTCATTAGAGTTCCTTGATTCAAGACGCAGATGTGTGAACTGCTACAAGTTTTTATTTTATATTACACAAAAACAAATATGGAATCATTTTCCCCAACCAATGTTACAGATGCAAGCATAAGTTTAGTAGAACACGTGCAATGTATTCACAATGGAATTCAAATAGTGCAGTATCCATAAGGAGCTTCTGTGCTATGTCTTGTCATACGCTTTTTATGTTTTTACGCATGCTAAAGCTTGATTATTTCCACCTGATATGGCCACTAGGTCGAAATTACTTTACTGTGTTTCTAAAATAAATAATCTTACAGCGGAAGGGTGACCACGATGTCGTTCACAAAATTTTGCATGACCATGGAACCCCAGCTACGAGAAGTGAATCTTAGTTTTTGATTTAGATTTATCGAATGTAAAGTACACCAGCGGAAAAACACAATCAGTACCCACACTAAGCGATAGCAATGGTGATGTTACGGATGACGGTGACACTAAAGCAGAGTTACTAAACACAGTGTTCCGACATTCGCCAAAGGATAAGAAGTAAATATTTTAGAATTCAAATCTAGATCATAAGTAACGCGGAAGTAGATATCTTCGGTGTAGTAAAGCAGCTGATATCACTTAATGAAGGTAAGACCCCCGATCCAGACTGTATACCACTCTTGTTTCCCACAGTATGTTAGCAGTTATATACAACCGCTGCCTCGTCGAAAGGACTGGAAAGTTGCACAAGTCACTTCAATACATAAGAAAGGAAATAGAAGTAATGCGCTGAACTACAGACCCATTTCACTAATCTTGATTTGCAGTAGTATTTTGGAACAAATATTGAGCTCGAACACAATGAATCACCTCGAAGAAAATGATTTATTGACAAATAGCCAACACAGATTGAGAAAATTGTCACGAAGTAATTAGTGGTATCCCCCTGGCGGGGGGGGGGGGGGGGACTGGGAGATGACAGTTTTCATGAAAATATTTTATTGTGCAAACATTTTCGAAGCTTAATCTATGAAAATTTGTATTTGGTTTCTCCGTTAGAAGTAAAAGTTACTTATGTTACTGTTTCCAGAAATTCAACTCTTACGGCAGTTAAATAGGGTTGAAACATTTTATGAAAGTATTTCATAGCGAAAGCGCTATAAAAACTAAATCTTTGAAAATTGATGTTTGGCTTCTCGGTTTGAGACGAAAAGATACGTGTTTCGCCGTTTTTGCAAATTCAACCCCTAAGGGAGTGAAATGCTCTAACTCATGATTACCCAGCCCAAGCCGCTAAGGTCAGAAAGTTGAAGTTAGGAGAGGGTGTGGATCTTATACTGTAGGCATCGCTTAAGAAGGGATTATCCGCAATTCCACTCCTAAGGGGGTGAAAGGCTTTTTGAAAATATGTCACTATGAAGGGAATTTTGAAGCTAGAAGTGGTATCTGGTTTCTCAGTCAGAAGATAAAAAAAACTTGGTTTAGCATTTTTGAAAATTCACCCACAAAGGGGGTCAAATACTGAGTGAAAGTTTTGTGAAAATAAACAGCTACTAAAGAACAACAAAAGGATTTTTAAGGCTACGTCTATGACAGCTGATATTTGATTTCTCGGTAAGAAATTTAAAAAAATACATGTTTCAGAGTTTCTGGAAATTCAACCCCTAAGGGAGAGCAATAGCGGATGAAAATTTTTGAAAAAATATTTCGTTACGTTAAAACAATCTTAAAGCTAAAGTTATGTAAATTGGTACTTCACTTTTCGTTTAGATTATAAAGAAATGTTTGTTAGGCGATGGAAGTTGCTATGGAAATATCTCCACAAATCTCAAAAGGCACGCTTAACAAAAACTTTGGACTCTAGCTCCATAATCGCTTTTTTTTTTTTTTTTTTTGCCAGAAGTGCACTCGGAAAAGAACATGCTTATATGGCCTTAATTAGCATGAAAAGCTTAGAAATTGTTGCAAATTGGCGAACGACATAAAAATTACACACTTAAATGAACACAAAAAAAAATCTCTGCGGCCCAGACAGTCTACGCGAGGGAAGCAGCGGGCGCTAAGCTAGTATTCGCAGAATACAAAGAAAGAATACTGCTTTTCGCGCCTTGTTTTCCAGTAGTCGAGGTTCACTGGCGTACCACTAGAAGCGCTACTGTCGTTCTTTGTTTGAGTAACGTAACACGGTCCTTCCACTCGCTATGATTTCGTGTGGCGTACTACTCACTGGTAGCCGGCTGGAGGCACGGGGTAGAGCGGCAGCATGCAGACGAAGGGCAGCGGCTGGTCGCACGGCACGTCGTTGAAGAGCGCGCCGCTGCTCAGCGTGACGCAGTCCTCGCGGCGCACCGACAGGCCGCCGTTGTCCGGCTGGCGCGCCTCCCAGCGGCCGCGCAGCGCCGCGTCCAGAGACCCTCCTGTACAGCCAGACACACAGTTTCCTAAATCACGTTCTTCCTGACGGGCCATGCTCCTTAGCCTACACACCTGCACCGCTTTGGCCTTAGCCGAAGTGTTGATGTGAATGCGGCGAACATGGGTCCACCGAACACATAACACTACAATGCGACACACACACTGAGCCATGGAAAAAATTGCTGTTTTGAAGAGAGCGCCGCAGCGCGTTGTGTGAAGCAGTATCCCTCCGTTTCTGGCGGTGGGGCCGCTGTGGCAATCGCAGCTTTGGTGTCTCCCTCTGGTGGGAAAGGGGAAAGGTAGCCTGTTCACTTGCATTTAAGGGGCGCTGTGAGCTCGCTAGTCGTCGAGTCTGGTCAGCTGGTCAGCCGGGTCAGTGTGGGGCAGTCAGTGTCTGTCTGTCGTCCGGAGTGCTAGTATGTGTTAGGCCGCCAGTCTGCTCGAGTTTGTTCAGGCAATGGTCATTGGCGGTTGGATCGATCGGTTGGTCGGTCGCGCACTGGAACACAAGATGACTTGTCCGTCTTGAGCGTCGGCGCATGTGAGGTCGCCACGTCAGTCCAGTGGGCCGCGCCGTATAGCGAGCGGTAGGGGCTTCGCGGCCGACACGGGAGCAACAGGAGTCAACCCACGACATCGGTCTGGCCGGCGCGATCTGCGACGCAGTGAGGCGGGAGATCGGCGTGACTTCCTGCGTCCGTTGAAGCGGCTGGCAGAGGACGGTTCGGGAGAGCGTTTTGGGGGTGCTGCGCCAGGTCTTCGCCAGACATCGCAGTTTATTAGAAGTTAAGTGATTCGTGATATGTTGTTTCATTTACTTGTTAAATTCTACTTGTTTTCTTAGTCAATCTCTCGTCCCCAGCTTGCTCGTCTGTCTCTCGTCCGCATTTGTTAGGCAGTTAGTGTCTGTCTGTCTGTCTGTCTGCCTGTCGGTCGGTCTGCCGTACGTTAATAGCTGCCTCTGTCATGTTTGTCAGATTCGGTGTGAACGAATTTATTGCTTGAAGTGTAACGGCCGAATTCTTGAAATTTGTTTTTATCTTGCCTATCATATTGAGAGGCGGTATATGTGTAATGTAGAGCATATTTCTATATTTTATGTAAGACTGCATTTAATGGTTTTTTTATTTAAATGGTCATTTTAGTACATAAAGTTGCCACCCTTCCACCATAAGAGTTTTTTTTTTTAAATCAAGTTGCACCTTCGGTGGCAAGTTAATTTTTTTAATGTTAGTGTTTTGTACCATTTCCATCCCTCCTACGGGGTTCATAGTTTATGTGCTTGTGTGACTTGTTAAAATTTTTAGATTAAAGTAATCTGGTGTGTTGCAGATTAGCACCAGTGTAGTCTTTCAGAGGTTGTTGTGAGCGGTCGTGACTACGGCCATGTCAAAAGGGAACGGCAAGGTTCTCAGCCCGAAAGCTCGTACTGTCAAAATTTGTTCTTTCTGCCTCTGAATAAATTGTAACTTGATATTCAGAGGGTGCTTTCTGATTATAATTTTAAATCTGGTTCTTTTTTTTTAAGGGCTCTTTAAGAATAAAATCTCCATTTGTTGAAAGAAATTTAATTTGTTTTCATCAGTTACCCACTGGCAACTACTTCCACGCTCACATAGTGTGATTAAATGTGTTAATGTTCTTGATGAATGGCTGGTAAATAAAGCAAATTCTTAAGAAAAAGTTTTGAAACTAAATTCACGGTTCACACACACACACACACACACACACACACACACCACATACACATGTGCGCGCGCGCGCTAGGCCGATGACAGAAATCGAAGACATAGGGCAAGCTTTAAGAGGCCCCGATAAATGTACCACGCTTAACCGCAGCAGTAATGAAATATCAACAGCGCTATACAAGACTTAAAAGTAGCAACGACCATATATAAGATTATGACCAGACACTTTCCTATGCCGCAACACGATACGTGGGACAACAAAAAATAAAATTATAATGAGTACATGACATTTTCAGCTGTGTTGGAGCCGATTTCAGAATCTAAACAACGTTGCTCTTCTTATTAAAGAAATTTGTTTCCCAAGATCGCATAACAATACTCAATGATTACTAGTTTCAGCGAAATTAAATCGCCATTTTCGGATCATCTGCACAGACAAAATTTTTACAGGACCAATCCATTTCCGCGACAGTTCACATTAGTTGGACACACTTTGCTGTGCGAATAAAGCACAAAACTCACAAATGACATACATGAGACGTATATACAATCTTTTCGTCTAGTGTCCTTGCTGATATCTGATAGGAAACTATCAGATGTGGAGAAGGACACAACATGAAAGGATTTTGTACACGTCTAATGTATTTTATTTGTGACTATTGTGCACTGTTCGCACAGCTTTCCTCTTATTGTACGACGAGAGACGGTACTACGGAATATCGTCTCTATAATGTCCTTCTGATTAATGTGAACAATCGACGAAATGGATTGGCCCTGCACGGCGATTCTATTTCACTGCAATTAATAGTCACTGCGTGTTTTTATATGCTCTGGGCAAATAAATTTCTGTAATGAGAACGACGGTGATTAGAAATTCAAATACTGGTAATGGAAACAGATGAACATAGGCCTACAGACACAGATGAATTGGTTCAGTATCGCCACATACAGATATGTGTAGGGTAAAGTAGCAGATCACACAACTGCAGCAATACTCCAAGTAATACAGTGAGTTTCAAAACAAAATGATCTGATTTCAAAACACCGCATTTATTGATAAAAACATACTGAGAACATGGGCCGAACCCAAAAATATTCACAAAGTATTCAAGCTTTAGCTATGCTATTACAATGCGCTCTGTGCCCACCACCAGCAGCACGAACATCATCTAGACGATAGCTAAATTCATCATAAACTTTACACAATGTATCTGCTTTTACAGAAGTTATGCTGACTGTTCTTCATCTATGTCACGAGGTAAACGGGAAATGAACACATTTTCCTTCCAATATCTCCGCAAGAAAAAATTGTCATGGGGTCATGTCTGGCGATCTTGGAAACCAAGAATTCAGGGCAGTGTCTCGTGGTCCATTGCACACTATCCAGCGTTGGAGCAGGGTGTCACTGACAAACCGATGTACATTGTTGCGTCACTGTGATGGATGTCCATCCTGTGGGAAAATGAAGTCATCGGAGTCCTCCAAGTCGTGGAAAAAGATAATTCTGCGGCATTTTAAGTTAACTCATTTTTGCTCCGAAAAAGTAGGGACCGTGCATTTTTTCTCGGGAAATGGCACAAAAGACGTTCACTTTAGGTGAGTCTCTTTCGTGCTCAGTGATGTTTTGCGACTTCTTGACTCTCCATTAACATCGGTTTACTTTACAGCCAACACGAAATGATGCTTCATCACTGAAAATTAATCGCAGTAAAATGTATTCTCTTCAATGTCTTGTAGCAGAGCATTGCTGAAGTTAAATCGCTTCCTTTTATCACCAAGTCAAAGAGCTTCCCAAACGACATCTTAACACTCGCCAGACAGTCGTAAGAACCACTGCCAGTTATTTGCTTGCGCAGCGAGTAGACTTCCGTAGATACCAGTCAAACGCTGGCCGAATTCTTTCCACCATGTAATCGGAAGTGTGGGGTCTACCTGGACTCTTAATTTTGCACAAGCATCCCCTCTCCTCAAATTGGCAATACCAACGACTAGCATTTTTGGGTGCAGCCGAATCAGTGCCAAAACGCCGACGAAAAGCACGCTGGACCGAAATCACTAACTGTTTGCAAATTGCAGCATAAAAAACACTTTCTGTTGAGCGGAGCCGCCCGCTGTGGACGAGTGTTTCTAGGCGCTTCAGTCCGGAACCGCGCAGCTGCTGCGGTCACAGGCTATAATACTGCCTAGGACATGGATGTGTGCGATGTCTTTAGGTTGGTTAGTTGTAAATTGTTCTAAGTTCTAGGGGACTGATGACCTCAGATGTTAAGTCTCATGGTGCTTGGAGCCATTTGAACCATTTTTGTTGAGTGGACACTATCTTACTTCTAACTGATGAGACATCTAACGGCGATTTTTTGAAACCTTAGGCCACACCCATTCAAACAACACAAATTTCCCTGCCGGCATGTCCCATGTTTCGTAATTATTACCGTTCAGAATGAGGTTATTCTTTTTGGAACAACCTGTACATACGTGGAATTTAGAAATAAGTTTGCAATAAGAAATAAGACAACGAATTTTCTTGTTTGCACAAAGTAGTAATTCTTTAGACTTTGGGATCATTATTTTCTAACATGTAATCGTGTAATATGTAAACTGTATGAGATGCAAACTGAAAAACGTGTGAGCTTTATAATATGGTGCATTAGATTACACATGCAGTATAATAATACCCAACTACAGAAACACGAACGCACAACATAGGTAAAAAGTGCCCTTCAGCGAGACGAGGCGCGAGGTCACCCTCTCCCGGTTATGGTGCGGCCAAGAGGAGGTAGTAATTGTAGCAACAGATAGTACTGTCATACATCATACAGAATAATGTACAGCGAATATAGAAAACTTGTTTTCGTTTTCCAGAATCTAGTTTATGTACCACATGTTTTTTAATTAACAATGGAAT
This sequence comes from Schistocerca piceifrons, assembly GCF_021461385.2. NCBI lineage: Eukaryota > Metazoa > Arthropoda > Insecta > Orthoptera > Acrididae > Schistocerca > Schistocerca piceifrons. The sequence goes on from NC_060139.1 coordinate 847,597,707, forward strand.
TATGTAAACGATAAGAAAAATAACAGCACTGAGAGAAACTGTAGAAAAGGACGACCAGTCTGTCTTTGGAGCTTGTTAGTAGTTTATAGTAGCAAACGACCCACCATAGTTACCAAGGCAGTGTGTCAGTCTGTAATGATAATAAACAAATAAATAAATAAATAATAATTAAATCTCACAGCTCCTCTCCACTTACTACAGCCACACCTTTTTCATATTGTAATACCCATATCAACAAAAACTGCAGTACAAGGTGTGTTTCTATAGGACGTATCATTGTTAATGGAGAGAACTTCCACGAGTTAAAATATTCGGCAGAAGAAACAAGTGCGTTCCACCAAAGATAGCCCTGCAATCAGTCGTTCACGCAGTAATTGGAAACGTGTGGTTACCCGCCGCCACTAACTTCAGTACGAAAAATTGTTCTGGTTAACACAAAGGTAAATAAAAAAAATAAACTTTTAGATTACGTCCAAATATAATTAGACTCAACTTTCATCCATAGTCTACGATAACAATAAATACAATACTCCTCCAGTATGTTACACGTTACAATTTATTACACAACGGTACCTATTAAGGTAGATGTTCGACAAGTCTTCCACACTATCTCCAAATGAGTAAAGTACGAGCGTACGGAACAGCACAGCTTCTGTGTTATTCGACTGAAGACCTTCTAGCCAACAGATCACAGCAGGTCATCCTTGTCGAAGAGATATCACCATATATGAAAGTAATTTCTGACGTTCTCCAAGAGAATGTTACAGGACCATTATTTTTCGCAACATCTGTAAACGGCCAAGTGAATTACATCGGTAGAACCGTGATGCTTTTCCCGGCCGAAACATTTGTTTACGGAGAAGTCGCAACGTTACAAAATTGTAGTGAAGTGCAGAAGCTTGACGCTTGGTGCAGGGAACAGCAGTTGACTTTCAACATAAACAAGTGTAACATATTGCTTGTAAATAGACATAAATGCTCCAAATGCCGCTTCTTCTAGGTATCAAATGAAAGTTAACAGGTCGAAGACGAGTGACGCAATGCATTTAAATTACTGAAATGAACCAAATGAAATTTATGGCTCTCCGGTTGTTTGCTGGAAAAGCCGGATACAAATTTTGAGTTACACTGAACCTTTGTGTAGGTCCTGGGGATGTGACAGTCTAAGTGGTTAAGGCTTGCGTTCATTTTGTTATTTTGCCGCCGATAAAGACGAATGTTACTATCCAAAATCAGAATATTATTTTTTTAGCAAGCACTATAGCATCACACAAATTGTTGACAATCTTTAAGTGAGGGCTTTAACATCGATATTGTGGTGTAGAAACGTAAGGGACACTGAAAGAATAGTGTTCACTCAAACAAAATTTATTATTTTGACACTTTCACAATAAGTATCCTAAAACCAACCGTATATGAGATTGCTCCAGTTTCTCTGCTTTTACGATAGTAAATCAATAAATATAAATAAAGAATACAAAGACGTTTAACTGCAAATATTATAAACGAGCGATTCCACAATCACACCGAATGGTATGATTGGTGAATTGGGCGTTTGAGAAGGAAAGTCTGTATTAAATATACGTGAGTGAAAATAGTCGCCACTTCGTCTTCCTGTTTATGTTAGGTAATTAGAATACTGTAACTGCTTTCATTTTCACATTTCAACAATTTCTATAATGTTCATTTCTTGGATAAGCATCCATTAAAAAAGTCTTGGGGTGTCTTCTCAATTACATGTAGCGTGATCCAAATGGAGCACCGAACACACCTGTGCCAAGTTATTTACCTGTACCTACTTCACCACAAATACAACATAACCCATTAGGGTCTTTACTACGTGAATGTAGTGATTTTAATATGCCAATAGTTGGTCATCGAAATCATCGCCATCTTCAGAAATGCTGGAAACGTCCGCTATCTCTAGTAACTCTGGTGTTTCCTCCTTAATTATGATTTTCTCTGCTCGTTAAGGACTCCACATACAGTTTTCCCATTCTTGTTTTTCAACTCAGTCTGTTGTTTATGTTTATTGCAAACTTCCATCTTCATTTTAGCTTTACTTTCTCAGGGTTGCAGATCTTGTCTTTCAGCACACAAATACACCATTCTGCGTTACATACCAACAAGATCATATTCTGTTTGTTAAAATGGTATATTTAGAAACCAAATCCGTGCAATGAATCAGGTTTTAATAATACATTCAGCAAATAAACCAGTAACAACTGTAATCTCACATTTTTATTTTCCATATTCTGAAAATAACAAAAAAACTGGATTGTTTTATTTGTCTCACACTCACGCATTCCATTGTTTAAACTGTATCTAGAAGAGGCTAGCGGTAATCGGAAGTCGTTATCTTTGTTGCGTCCTTCAAATACTGAATGCTTACGATTGCCAACTGCGCAGAACTACCGAAATTCTCCTTACTGATCGAAGACGCATGACACAATGTTTTATTTCCACATTTTTCCTGGTTAATATCCGTGCTAAAATTAGAGTAAACATCCACATTTTTCTTAGTTAATGTCCATATCACTAAAATTAGAGTAAATATATCAATAGTTTTCTTCCTGTATACTATTAATCGATTACATAGGACGGGGATAAAATGAAGAAGATTAATTCTTTTTGCCCTAAGCCGAGTATTTGTCGCGATTTATTTAATAGTATGGTGATTTTTTGCAATATACAGTTGATATAAAGCAAGTGATTCTATACAATTTACATATGATATAAGACCAGATTAAACCTTAAAGTCCGTGTTTTTCAACCAATTAATTAAGCTAGGTGTGAGAGTGAACAAGTCGTCGGGAGTTACAGGGTATGAATGAAATGGACAGCGTTGGACTAGATGCTCAATTGTCTGCTCTTCTTGATTACATTCACTCATTGGTGAACTGATCCAGCCCCATTTGTACCTGGATTAGCTACAACAACCATGTCCAGTCCTTAACCTGTTGAGACGGCACCAAAGGTTCCTCGGTAGGTCAAAAACATTTGTCTTCTTCGTGGGATCAAGGTGATGGGCTCTTGTTCCCAATGTTTTTGTTGACTATTCATGCTTGCAGCTTTCATTTAGATCTTGCTGTAACACTTGCTAGTCTTCTTGATCGCAATCGTTGCTGTGGTGGATGACTGAATTCCTGGGGCAGTGGTAGAGAGGGTGATGCAGGGAGTCTCTTGGCCTCCCTCAGTAGAGCTTGTTTCCACCTTAAGTGAGGTGGAGGGATGTGACTCAATACAGGTAACCAGTGGCATGGGGTTGATTTGATGGAACCAGTAATTTAGCGCATTGTGTCGTTCAGTTTTCGTCTACCTTCTTCACATGTACACTTTCCAACCAGACAGGTGCACAGTACTCAGCAGCAGAGTACACAAGACTGATGCCATCTAAACACAGACAGTCAGCAGAGGTTCCCCAGGTGGTACCACTCAGCTTATGTAGTATGTTGTTCCTTGCAACAACTTCATGAGAAAGCTTGGTGATGTGCTCTTTGTAGCCCAGGGTTCTATCTAGAGTGATTCCGAGATATTTTGGGAAAGGATTGTACCTTAACGTTTGTCCATTGAGCAGAACTCTTGGTTTGTAGTTCGCAGCACGATTCGCTAGATGGATGTTGCGATGACTGTACGTGGCAAGTCAAAACTGTGTACCGCCCCGCAAGTCTGAACCAGATCCCTAGTGAATGGGTTGGTCGGGAGAGCTCAGTGACGTCGATCGTGGACTAAATCACTGAATGTCACCTGACTAACTTGTTCACCAGGAATGACACAGTTCTTCTAAAGCTGCCCAAATCGACTATTAGTGATCTGACTGTGTAGTGGGAACGCGAAAGAATAACTACAGCCAAACCAAGAACGGACTGACCTCATGCACCATTGGAGAGGGATCGTTGAATATTGCAGAAGGTGGTTATAAAAAACAGTATGAAATCAAAGAAACCACTCATGAGTTACACGGTCAGCTACGACAACGGGGTACAACGGTCGAGTAGCTCTTCATAAGACAAACATTTCTGTTGTCAGCACTAAGCGACGCCAGTGGATGACTGGTAACTAGAGGTTTGAACTGATGACTCGTGGCAAACTGATGGAGGGGTTTGAGATTGTCAGATGCCTGAAGAACGTTACTGGCCATGTGTAATGCCAGCAGTGAAGTACAGAGGAAATGGTGAAACTTGAATCGACTGGCTCGGGCTTATTCTGGGTGATCACGTCTACAGTTCAACAACGGGTTACACGAACTCAGATGGGCCAAGAGAATGTCATCGATCTGAGAAGATATCATACAGCAGGGGCCTGAACTAAATCTCCCAGCATTTGCTAACTATATTAGTTAACTAGCCCTGAAATACGCTCTAAGATAAAAAAGATACAACGTGAGGGAATTAGCAGAATGGAGCAGAAATCAGAAGACGTGATGTACACGTACAGACGAATGATTAGGATTTCAGAAAAGTTTTATAATTTGTTCAAGAGAATGAGCTTCACTAATTGGTTAAGTCTATAACATGTTGGTCCTTCTCTAGCCTTTATGCAAGCAGTTATTCGGCTTGGCATTGATTGACAGGGCTGTTGTATGTCCTCCTGAATGATATCGTGCCAAATTCTGTCCAACTGGCGCATTAGCTAGTCAAAATCTCAAGCTGCTTGGAAATCCCTGCCCATAACGCTCCGAACGTTTTGAGTTGGGGAGAGAACCGGCAGTCTTGATGGCCAAGGTGGGATTTATAAAACATGTAGACAGGCAACAGAAACTGAAGCCGCATGCAGGTAGACATTATCTTGATGAAATGTAAACCCTGGATGGCTTTCCATGAAGGACAAAAAAACGGAGCGTAAAATATTGTCGATGTACTTCTGTGCTGTAAGGATGCCGTGGACGACAATCAAAGGACTCCTGCTATGAAATGAATTGGCACCAAAGACCATCAGTTCTGGTTTCAGGCCGTACAGTGAGCGACAGTCAGGTTGGTATTCTACCGCTGTCTGGGGCGTCCTTGCATGTCATCGGGGCTCACTTCGAAGCGGCATTCATTGCTGACGACTATTATGTTCCAATGAATGAGATTATAGGCCGAAGTGGTGTCTAGAGAGCCCGTAAAGTAGTGGGATACAAAATTGGCTCCCGGAATACGACCTGACAACCAGGAGCTATGGTGTAGGGTAACATTTCATTTCATAGCAGGACCCCTTTGGTTGTCATCTGCACCCCCACCCCCCGCCCGCTCCACCCCCATCCCCCACAAACACACAGTGCAGCGGTACGTCGATGATATTCTAAGCCCCGTTTAGTTACTCTTCATTAAGCCACCCTGGGCTTACATTTCAGCAGTATAATGCCCGTCTGCACAAGGTGAGAGTTTCTACCGCCTGTCTTCGTGCTTGCCAAGCCCTGTTTTGGAGTTCAAGGTCGCTGGATCTCTCCCCAATTGAGAACGTTCCGAGCGTTATGGATGGCTCGTGATTATGAAGATCTAAATCGTCAATTGGACAGAATTTGGAACGATATTCCTCAGAAGGTCTTCCAACAAGCCTATTAATTAATGTGAAGCTGAATAACTGCTTACATAAGGGCTAGAGGTGCACCAGCGCGTTATTGATTACTCAATTTGTGGAGCTCCTGCTGTTGAATAAATCATCCATTGTTTTAAAAGTGTAGTGATTTGTTTACGTATACATGTACAACACATCTACTGATTTCCGTCTCATTTGGATAATTAATTCGTGGTGCATCTTTTTTCTGTTTTTGTTTTAGAGCATAGCAAAAATAACTCGTAATACGGCAGAATATGAACACATTTTACAGCATTATGAATTGGGTCCAATGGAGGAACAATCAGAAGTGATGGTTGTTTGCATCAGCATGTAATTTCAGCCGGTGATAAAGCGTTGTCTGGGAGGCAGTAGTGTGTGGACAGCAAGATTCCTAAAGTGGACTGTGTAATGACTTTATTTGAGCCGCTACATGGTTCTATGAATGTTATTATCGTTGTAGCCAATCACTGTGTAGAGTTTAGAATACTGCTACGTTGGGTCAGACAGGCATTAGTGGCGAATGGTCAGCACCCATTGTGAGGTTGGTACAGGTAGAAACCGCTTACGCTCTCTGGGCCCTAGTCGGGGTAGACGATCAGGTTACTCTTCCATAGGACGCCGGTGAGTACGGATGCTCTGAGCAGCATCTCTGTTTGCGGAGCTGAAATGTGTGAAAGGTTTGTTTGAGTTCCCGGTAGTCACTCTGGTGCGTGGCATTGATAAAATGCCGCAACAACTAATTCAATCAGGGAACGGTGTTAATTTCAGTAGCATTCAGTTTATTAGATGAGATCTTTTGTGCAAATGTAACTTGGCGTGGGCGAGCGGTGACACCACATGTTTTACTGCTTTAGTTAATTTAGCGTATTGTGTATGAATGTGTTGTTACTTTGTGGAATGCTTGTGCTAAATTTTCTTTGATTTACCGTTCAATTTGTATTTAATTCCCACATTTCATAATGCTGTAATGCACCTCTCGTGTTCGAAACTGAAGCCTCAGTTTCATGAGTGGAGTAGATGTGTTACAGTTTAGTAAATTTGTTTTCAAAATTACGGAGTTGTACGGTATTTTAGATGTGGACTTTGTTCTCTAAAATTGACCGTTAAAGACAGTCGCGCTATGACCCAGTGGGCTTACATGTGGGTTAGGGAAGTTTTTTTCTAAATTCTCTCTTTCGTTATGTGAGTGACCAAGGTGAACGTGGTGTCTGTGATCTTGATAAATCGTATCCAGTAATTTAGCAGTCTTGCCCCACATGTGTCGGTTCAGATGCTGCGTTGTATAATGTGCCATGAGTAGATGCACGCGCTAGCATCTCAAGTAACTGTATTTTAACTTCTGTGTATGTGTGTTACTGTGAATTATTGTTAAATTCTTTACTATTACATCTCACAGTGCTATTCCGCTCCTTAGTCAGGATCCTTAAAATCAGTCAGTTTTCACCTCCACTTAACACTGTTTTAATAAAATTTATCATGATTATTGGACTGGTGTTTCATTAAATTATCAAAAGATCTGTGAGGTGGCGATTTTTCAGTTTAATTAATTAATATTTAAATAAATTTGGCCCACTAATCATAAATTTTGTGTCTGGTACTTGTTGCAGGCAAGGAAACGTAGCCTCTAATTGCATAGTCACTTCTGGGAGTTAGGGAGCCAGTAGGAGGAGGAGGAGATTAGTGTTTAACGTCCCGTCGACAACGAGGTCATTAGAGACGGAGCGCAAGCTGGGGTTAGGGGAGGACGGGGAAGGAAATCGGCCGTGCCCTTTCAACGGAACCATCCCGGCATTTGCCTGAAAGGATTTAGGGAAATCACGGAAAACCTAAATCAGGATGGCTGGAGACGGGATTGAACCGTCGTCCTCCCGAATGCGAGGCCAGTATGCTAACCACTGCGCCACCTCGCTCGGTAGGGAGCCAGTAAAGAGATATTTTGCGTATCGGATCTTACCAGAACCTTGCCGTAGTAAAAGACGACAGGTATCATCCAAGTGGCCCGCTGAGAATCTGGATCAGAACCCAAAGGAACGTCTCTGGGCTGAGTTAGGATCTTTTCCAGGTGCCAGCGTCAACGTTACTAAGTTCTATGGTTTTGCTGTTGAGGACGATTGGGCTGCCGTTCCTCCACAGACATTCAGACATCCTACTGATAGTGTCCACAGCGGAGTTCAAGCTTTCGTCAAGGCAAAGGATGGACACACCCCACGTTAATGTGAATTTATAGGTATGTGGATACTTCTGATCAGGTAATGTATGTCGTTCACGAAGTGCCGGTGCGAGTTACCTAGGTTGGACATGAAGTGGCCCTCGTTGCCGCGGTCCGTGATGGCGGTGAGCGCGGCGGCGACGTGCGCGCGCCTCAGCAGCGCCGCCAGTGCGTCCGCCTCCGCCGGGTCTGCGGGCACCGTCAGCTGGCCGCCCTCCAGCCAGCAGCGGGAGGCCGCCGCCCCCTGGTCGGCGGCCGCGCGGTGCACCTTGTACACGCCCACGCCGGCCAGCAGCTCGTAGCCGCGGGGGATGAATGCCGTCTCCTCTGCACCACACACAGACCACGCCAGCTACTCTCATACGTCACTCTATATACAGAGAGTCCAAATGCACAACATTATATCTTCCACATGAAAGAAGATATAAACTAGCGGCGAATTTTAAAATATGAATAGGACTATGAACTTTACCTCGGCGACAGTTCTAAGTGTCTGGTTCGTAAGGTTTCCAGCAGGAACAACCCTCGTGCAGCTAGCTTGCTGGCTCTATCGTTAGTTACCCATTGTGCTACGGGAATAGCAGAACAACAAAAACCGTTTTCCGTTTTCTCCTGAATAGGTTCAATTCAGCTACAACTTTGCCTTTAAAATTTTCGTGGAGCACACACCACTGAGCCTCGTGCAGTTCAAAGCATTCAGTGACAGCATCAGCAGTTTCAAGGTACCTATTGTTATACAACAGGGTTAAACAACAGCATGGAAAGATAATACACTACTGCCCATTTAAATTGCTACACCACGAAGATGACGTGCTACAGACGCGAAATTTAACCGACAGGAAGAAGATGCTGTATATGCAAATGATTAGCTTTTCAGAGTATTCACACAAGGTTGGCGCCTCTGGCGACACCTACAATGTGCTGACATAAGGAAAGTATCCAACCGATTTCTCATACACAAGCAGCAATTGACCGGCGAAGCCTGGTGAAACGTTGTTGTGATGCCTCGTGTAAGGAGGAGAAATGCGTACTATCACGTTTCCGACTTTGATAAAGGTCGGATTGAAGCCTATCGCGATTGCGGTTTATCGTATCGCGACATTGCGGCTCGCGTTGGTCGAGATCCAATGACTGTTAGCAGAATATGCAATCGGTGCTTTCAGGAGGGTAACACGGAGCGCCGTGCTGGATCCCAACGGCCTCGTATCACTAGCAGTCGAGATGACAGGCACCTTATCCGCATGGCTGTAACGGATCGTGCAGCCACGTCTCGATCCCTGAGTCAACAGATGGGGACGTTCGCAAGCCAACAACCATCTGCACGAACAGTTCGACGACGTTTGCTGTAGCATGGACTATCAGCTCGCAGACCATGGCTGCGGTTACCTTTGACGCTGCATCACAGACAGGAGCGCCTGCGATAGTGTACTCGACGACGAACCTGGGTGCGCGAATGGCAAAACGTCATTTTTTCGGATGAATCCAGGTTCTGTTTACAGCGTCATGATGGTCGCATCCTTGTTTGGCGACATCTCGGTGAACGCACATTGGACGAGTGTATTCGTCATCACCATACTGGCGTATCAGCCGACGTGGTGGTATGGGGTGCCATTGGTTACACGTGTCGGTCACCTCTTGTTCGCATTGACGGCACTGTGAACAGTGGACGTTACATTTCAGATGTGTTACGACCCGTTGCTCTACCCTCCATTTGATCTCTGCGAAACCGTCCATTTCATCAGGATAATGCACGACGGCATGTTGCAGGTCCTGTACGGGCCATTCGGGATACAGAAAATGTTAGACTTCTGCCCTGGCCAGCACATTCTCCAGATCTCTCACCAATTGAAAACGTCTGGTCAATGGTGACCGAGCAACTTGCTCGTCACAATACGCCAGTCACTACTCTTGATGAACTGTGGTATCGCGTTGAAGCTGCATGGGCAGCTGTACCTGTACACGCCATCCAAGCTCTGTTGACTCAATGCTCAGGCGTGTCAAGGCCGTTATTACGGCCAGAGGTGGTTGTTCTGGGTACAGATTTCTCAGGATCTATGCACCCAAATTGCGTGAAAATGTAATCACATGTCAGTTCTAGTATAATATATTTGTCCAATGAATATCCGTTTATCATCTGCATTTCTTCTTGGTGTAGCAATTTTAATGGCCAGTAGTGTAATTTCCTTTCGTGTTTAATGTGATGAGGCTACCCTCCATTTAAGTGGAAAATTGAACCACCCGCTACAGCCTAAGGTCGTGGGAAACGACATAGCTAAGCTACATAGTCGAGTACGAAATAGAGACTCTGCGAAGCTTCCTGTGTTTCGCACGGTTTCCCGCGAAAACCTTTACGGCCGTGTGTTTTTTGCAGAAGAGACGGTCGCAGTAGTCGTTTACCTGGATGTAATGTAGATCTGCCTCTTCAAAACTGCCACAACATGCAAAAAATTTCAGTTTTCAACATTAGAAAGCACCTCTATATTGGCACCTGGGTGTAAGAGCAATTTCTAACAGTAAGCTGCCTCGTTGGTGGTTCGGCCGCAAGGGCGAGCGGATCTCGCATAGCGCCATTGTCTCCATGTTCGCCTATCCCAACGGTATCTTACTTTTTTGGTGAGAGTTAGTAAAACATTCCGTCGTTATTACCCCCCTTCCAACAAGTAACTTTGGGGAGACCACATCGCCATATTGCCACAGTAATGAATGCAGTATCACCAAATATGCTCGCAAAAATAAGGGACCAGTCTGACTATCGTCTGAATGTTTGTCATGAGTCTAGTGCAGGCTCATCCAAGAACTGCGCCCGGATGCGCGCCCGCGCCCCGTGGGCGCCAGGCAGTGTAGTTCAGCGCCCCGTCCGCGACCGTCTGTCGCTAGTGTCGGCATAGGGGAGAGAGAGAGAGAGAGAGAGAGAGAGAGAGAGAGAGAGACCGCACACCACTGCTCTGCGGTGGACTGTCCCGCAGTCAGATCCAATGCAAACAAAATAACAGAGGAAGCGCACCTCTGTAAAAGAGGCCGATGAAGGGTAAAACAAGCATACCATTTACCGTTTAGGTAACAACTAATGTTCATGTGGCAGAATTACTACGCGAAGCTTTAGACAACAATATCCAAAACGAGAATCGAAGAACATCTTAGTTGTTTTCTGACCCACAGGCTCTTTCTATTAGTACTGCACATGCACACTCGTCATAGGTGCAATAGGCGTCTTCTGAAAAATATATCAGTTTCTTAAATTAAATAGAGTGATAAATATTCTATTTTAGAAATAACTTTATGTAAGGGATATAGAGTCTCATTCTTACTGTTACCAGTTACAAGTAAATATTTTTTGTTATACTTCGGGCCACATCTTTTTTTTTTTCAGAGTTTAGAAATCGGATCCTTAGTTTGCTGTTTTGTACGTAATAATTTTAACCGACCAAGTTTGATAACATATTACAAAATAGAATTAAGGTTATAAATCTCTTTAATTCTTACAGTCAACATTGTTAAAGAAAACAATTAACATTTTACACTTTTTTCTTTTTCGAGGAAACGGTTTTGTCGATGTTTGGCACAATAGTCCCTGAGACTGATAACCTCAAAGAATTACTCAAATTTTTATCGCCAAGCAATGAACGATTCTTAGTTTTAGCAAACTTTAAAAGAGAGAAAAAGCGCTCACAGATATACGTGGAACCAAACATTGAGAGAACTTAGGCCGCGTGCTTGTGCAAAAGTGGAGATTTCTCTCGTTGAAGACAGCTCTAAAAGTAATCCAAAGTTTTACACATGAGAAAGTGGTCCTTCAGGCGGATATGGCACCGCAGGTCAACCAGCTCTAGTTGAAGCACTTGTGAGACGTCCTATGTCGAGGGGAAAACTGGCAAACAAATATATCTAAGGCCGATTGAAGCTCACTTATCTCTAAAAATCTGTTTTGAAACCGTTCTTGTAATTCGTAAATGATTGCAACATAATCTGAAAAATCCACATCTTCTTTAACGCTGTCTAGTGCAGGAAAGTGTCCACAAATCTTCTCGGGCAATTGTTTTTCCCACAAAATAAGTTTTTTTTTTTAAATGCTTCAATCGTCTGCACTAAATCAACGACATAGTGATTTTCGCGTTGGGGTGAAATGTTCAAAGTATTTAAATGACCAGTAAGGTCACTCAAAAAAGCCAAATTCGCCATCCACTTAAGATCACAAAGTAATTCTTCTGGACGTCCTTTCATTTAAAAGAAGGTATTTATTTCGCCCCTCAAGGAGAAAAACCGATGAAGCACCTTTCCTTTGCTCAGCCATCTTACTTCGGTGTGGTAGGGGATGTCCGGGTATTCTGCTTCGATATCAGCCAGAAATTCTTTAAATTGGTGATGTGTGAGTCCATGCGAGAGAAGATAATTAGCCATTCGAAGAGCTGTGACCATAACATTTTTTACGTTGACAATCTTCGCACAAAGAGCCTTCTGGTGTATCAGACAATGGACTGTCGTGAATAAGGAACAGCCAATTTCAGCCATTTTTGACCTCACGTAACTCAGCAATCCAGTACGTATCCCTCGTAGCGCAGGGGCTCCATCCCTTATTACACTGATCAGGCGTTCCCATTTTAAACCCATTGACTCTAACACGTTTTCCACGGCTAGAAAAATATCCAAACCCATGGTTGTGTCTTTTAATGGTATAAGATAGAGAAAGTCTTCGGTGACACGCAGATTGTCGTCGACACCTCGAATGAATATGACGAGCTGAGATATGTCCGCAACGTCCGCTGACTCGTCAAGAGCGATAGAAAGTGAAATGTAGTTTGTCGCTCTCTCCATTAATTGCTGCTCCATATCTGAGGCCATTTCTTCGACTCTGTGAGCAACAGATTGAGGCGAAAGAGGGGCACAGTTTGGACGAGCCTGCTCTAGTGGAAGTGTGAAAGATAATTGAAAACTTTGATCCTTCACTTGGTTGCAAAAAATATTCAAAGTTTGTATATGTATATACATAAAAGATGTAACCTTGTTAAAGTGAATGTTCGCTTTGAAAATGAAATCATTGTGAGTCAAATTCACCCGAAGGTTGTATCTTCATTGATATAGTAGATACAGTTCTTTGAAATAGGATGAATCTTTTCCAGTCACTCTGTATTATCTCTGCACTAGCAGCTCAGCATCAAATTTCGGCTGGATGTCAGCTTCATATATTGGCTCAGTGGATACTTATAGCGCTATAGAACCATAGGCCCTCAGTGTCAAACTCAGCTCGCTCTAGGATTAGAATTTTTTTAAATTGTTGATGTGCTTCCATGTGTTTTTAGGAGTGACTGTTTCGATTTTGTGAACATTATTACGACGATAGGCCTACCCGTCTTCTTTATGTGCTGCGAGTTTTGCTGTAATGTCTGCTCGGTGCCTGAACTCAACTAGACTAACGGGGTAATAGTCTGGTTAGAGTCCAGTGTCTGTTAAACACAGGAGATGTATGGCAAGAGTACATTGATGGTTTGTAAGGCAGAGAAGAGCTATGCCAAAGTATGATAGGAGAAGAGATCCTTGATGTGCAAGAAATAGGTCAAATAAGGCCAGAATTACACACAGTGCTTAATGATACGGATTCTGACAAATCTCGTGGTATCAGCGAAACACATTCGTAATTGTAGAAAACTGCGGGAGATGTAGGAAGCAGTTGGCTATCTGGGTTGGGTAAAGAAAAAAGAAAAAATCTATGAACCCATTATAACATCAAATTTCCAGAAAACCATAATCATCACATTACCAAAGAAGGCGAGTACTTGGAATAATAGGAACAATAATTTAAGAGTTAATGTACACATATCTATTGAATTTGAGGTAGGGGAAAGGTGCCAGTGATATGAGTACCAGTATGTAACTTGACACTGCACTTAGAAAGGGAGGCAGATTGAAGAAATATCAGTATTTTCATAGTATTTGTGGATTTAGAAGAAGCCATTGTCATTGTATGGCAAAATAAGACATTCACAATTCGTAGAACATTGTACAGAGACGACCAATAGTATAATCAATTTATAATCTTTGTAGGGATGGTAAGTTACCACTATTATTCCACAATCATTGTACAGTTTGTATATACAAGAAGCAAAACAGGGGGTAAAAGAAAATTTCGGAAAAAGCATGAGTGTGCAAGGGGAATAGACAGAATGCCAATGGCTGTAACGAAAACCCAGAAAACCTGTTGAGAGGAATGGACACCTCACCTTGCACAGAATATGACTAAAGCATAAACAGAGCAAAGAGGAAGGTGCTGAAGAGTAGTTGGAGATTAGCGTCTTGTTGTTGGGAATTACACTCTAGTGGAAGAATTCGCCTATGTAGGAGACAGGCTTATCTAACATCCAGTTTTGAAATACTTTCCATTGCACACAGGTTGCAGACTTCCGCAGCGGTTACGCAATTTTCAAAACGATGTGCCGTTCTCATTCATTTGTTAAGGGCTCCGAACAGATTGTTCCTTTTAGATTTGATAATAGTTTATTTGGTGTTCGTATCACACCAAAATATTAATAATGTATCAATCTGTTTCCACCTTCTTAGCAAATCATATTGAGTTTCTATGTTGATGAGTTACAAAGCAGATATAAATTCTAAGGTCATAGTATCATTAACATTTTTTGTATGATCTGGACTGCATTCCGTCTGCTAAGCAGCTGTAAAAAAGATTACGTACCGGACGAAAAGTCGTACGAGTGCTGACAATAACGGTAACAAATCTAGAGAAATTTGTGCAACCCATATACAGTAGAGTCAGTGGAAAAGAATCACTGACGGCTGGTAGCACTGTTGCCAGCTCTCAACTGCGAAGTGCAAACGGTTGCAGGCGTAACAATACTCGTCTATAGAGCTGCGACAACACTTCGGCTTTGATATATGGACGAATGCACATTCGTATTCCGTTATAGAAAATCCATCACAACTTTTGTGTTGATTTAAATATATTTATACAGATGGCCAACCCATTTCTAATTCATAAGGCAATTTCCAGGACCTTTTCAGTTTGACATAGCGCGTATGACTGACATATGATTTCTGATTTAGCCTGATAGGAGTATTGTAGGACACATTTATTAACACTGAGGTATTGTTGTGTGTAGGATGTTAAACAAGGGAACTATGTACACAAGTAACTGTTCGTTTTCTACATCATTTAGCAGTATTTGTAGCTGTTAAATCACTTCTTTGTGAATGTTCGTTTTTTTTATGCCATTCTGGGTGCAAAAACTTCGTGGATGAAGCATTCTCACCTAATATTATCTTTTACTATGTTTGTAATTATTACGGAGACTACCTTAAAACATAAACGAGGTACGTTAGGTTTTCGCGTTCCGTCGACATGATGGTCATTAGATACAGAGCAGAAGCTGTTATTACATAAGGGTGAGGAAAGAACGCGGCCACTTCCATTGCAAAGGAAAAATCGTGGCATTTGCCTTATGCAATTTAGAAAAAATAAGAGAAAACTTACGTTGGAATGCCTAGTGGGAATGTTATGAATATGAAGCGAAGAAAATCAGGGATTAATGTCCCATCAAGGACTATTTATAGCTGGAGCAGCAGCTCGGATTTCTAAGGCGCTGTAGTCATGGACTGTGCAGCTGATCCCGGCGGAGGTTCGAGTCCTCCCTCAGGCATGGGTGTGTGTGTTTGTCCTTAGGATCATTTATTTAGGTTAAGTACTGTGTAAGCTTAGGGACTGATGACCTTAGCAGTTAAGTCCCATAAGATTTCATACACATTTTACACACACAGCTCGGATTGAGAAAGGATAGGACAGGAAAGTGACCGTGTCATTGCCTTAAGCGAATAACACAGAATCTAAAAGAGGTTGGCCAGGTGGAGAGTTGAGCTGCCCTCCTCCTGGATGTGAGGCCGCTGTTTTATTCATTAGGTCATCTTGCGTTTTGAAAGTCTGTTTAAAGAAAAGTGCATGACATTTTTTGAACCAAGGAAAAGTTGTTTTCGATTCCTTATATCTAGACAGTTGCTTACAACCTCTGATGTAACAGTTTCACCAGAATACCACTTATCCCTCAGTGATAAAATCGGTGTTCCACAGCCGCACTCACATTACAAACCAGTAGTTAGTATCTGCAATTTGTTAAGATGAATAACCATACAAGTTGGTGTCGTAATGTTGAGAATGCATTTACCTTTCCTGCAGGTAATGTTCCTCCCTTCTCTTCCGTGCGAGTAAGCATTTGCCTGAAACACAGAGATACATTGCAGCTTAATGTGATAAAAGACTACAACTAAAATATTAGTGCCTATATAGGACTTAACAAAAAAGAGGCTTGCATGACTAATAAAGTGGTAGCTTTACTGGCCACACTGCTGTATAAGCAATCGTTTTGTCATAAAAGACATGTGGCTCTCCATACTATGTTTCTATTATCCAACGATAAAGATTAGAATTCCTCTGTCGACTTTGTATTATTTGCACGCTGAGTTATAATATACGAATAAATATCGATTATCGATTATGGAAGCAAAGTTCGATTGGAACGCTAGCCACAGACTCTTTAACCCTAATCCAAATTGCAAATTGTTATCACGTAAATTCTGTTTTCATTCACAAGATATATTTATAACAACAGCACAGCATTGCTGTTTGCTTGATGATTCCATAAATACCACACAGTCCTTCTAAATTTTGTTTGGGATTGCTGTAAGAATTCCATATTTAGAATGTTCAAGCTCGTTAAATTCATCGGGTTCCGTTTTGCTACCATGAACTAAGCATCTATTACAATTGTAGATCATAATGGGATAATAAGTTTCATGGAAAATCATGTATAAACGATGGAAACTGTGGTATAATATTAAAATTCGGTTAACGACTGCTTTCATAACTAACGTTTGTTCAACTAATGTTAGAGGTCAAAAGATCAAGTTCTACAAATACATTTCTATAAATACATCTGCAACCCAAACACAGCAGCTGCATTATTATTAATAAAATATGAATTATAATATTGAATTCTCCATATCTTCGTGAATATTACACAATTGCAAAAATTTAGACCAGTTTTAGAATCAGCACGAAAATTTCCTTACGATAGAAATATTTTCACATCATTTCGCAGTCGTTTCAAATTTCGTAAATATGACGTTTATTTAATTTTGCTAAGGTGGCAGAACGAGTTTTGGAAAGAACAGTTGTAACTTTAAATCCCAACTAATTCTATATACAAAGGAAAAACTCTTTTGAGTAACAAAAGTATCGCTATCCTTCAGCCAGCTTAATTCTACAATGCAATTGCTAAAGTACACTGGTCCTGCGCTTTGATCTGAAAGACTACAGACGACTGCAGGTTCCATGCGTCTCCTAAATTAAATCTGCCCTGTAACAGCAATCACCATTGCTACCCTGCATTGGAGATATCACTTTTATCAAAATCTTAAATAAAAATTGAATTCTGAGAAAAATTAATAAAATTATGGCCCTGACATTATTCTATTCAATTAGTGAAGGGTGATTAATATACCATTACGGGTTTAATCTCTTATAAAAATGGCAATATTTACACTCGTGTTTATAAAAAAATGGAACACCTTGAACAACTAGAGATAGGACATTCATATTCACAGGACATGTGCGGTAGTATGTTCTGCAAAAATGATTAGCATTGGAACAATGTCGGACCGCGGGTTCAAGATTAGCTTCGATATCACGACGCAACACCACCTATCGGTAAGATGTGCCTGCGTCTCTCGCTGTTGCTATAAGCCGAAGATAATGGATCAGTGTGAGTTGAACAGACGTGCAGTATGCCTCGCAGATGTAGGCACGAACCGTACCGTCAAATTACTGAGTTTGAAAGAGGGGGCAAAATTGGTATGAGAGAATATGAAGCATCCATCCGGAAAATTGTTACTCATGTGGGGCGAAGTGTGTTCAACGGCTGTGTGCAGAATGGTTCACGGAAGATAGCAAAAGACGACGAGATGGAAGACGTCGTACCACCAAGACCAGCCCCCGAGAAGATCGACGTCTCATCCGAACGGCATTGCAGGACAGATCTGCGTCCTCCTCGGCTCTGTCGCAACAACGGAACAGTGTAACACACCGTACATCATCAGGGTTGACAATCCGTAGCCATCTATTATGGCATGGGTTAAGTGCGCGTTGTTCACTTCTCCGCCTAGCTTTGACGAATGGCAATGGTGTATGGAACGACTCACTGGGGATAGTAATGGCATCAGATAGTGTTTTAGGAGGGAACCAGTTTCTGTTTGTTTGGGTGCTCTTTGGTTCGTTGTACACAGGGGGAGCGGCTTCTCAGTGACTGCATTCGCACAATACATACATCACCAAGTCAAGGGTGCGGTTCTAAGCGCTTCAGTCTGCAACCGCGTGACCGCTATGGTCGCAGGTTCGAATCCTGCCTCGGGCATGGATGTGTATGATGTCCTTATGTTAGTTAGGTTTAAGTAGTTCTAAGTTCTAGGGGACTGATGACCACAGATGTTAAGTTCCATAGTGCTCAGACCCATTTGAACCATTTTGAACCAAGTCAAGGCCTTACGGTGTGGGTTGCTATTGGGTACAACCACAAATCACGTTGGTGTGTGCCCAGGGCACTGTGACCGCTGTGACCTACGTCAATAACATCCTGCGACCCGTAGCCATACCCTCTCTGAACAACACCCCAGACGCCATTTTTCAGCAAAACAATGCACGATCACATGTTGCTGCACGATTATGTGCATTCTTGGTGTAACAGGATGTCACTCTTTTGTCCTGGCCAGCTAAATCACCAGACTTGTCACCAATCGAAAATGTGTGGGACATGGTGAAACAATAGGTACTGCACTGCGGGCCAGTGCCAACCACAACAGATGAATTTCGGAACCAGGTGAATGCAGCTTGAATGGCTTTACCACATTACGCCATTCGCGCCTTATACACGCCTGGCTCATGACGCATGGCGGACCCTCTGTCTGCTTGGCAATAGGACACATGCTGAACCGAAGCGACTGAAGTGCTAATATCTGCTGAACATAATAACGCACATGTCCTGTGAATATGAACGTCCTATCTCTAGCAGTTTTTTTAATTTCTTAACATGAGTGTATTAATCATAAAATAGAACAAACAACACACTTTAAGAGAGATGACAAATTAATCATGAAGAGAAGCAACACATAATTACCATTCCACTGGGTGGCGTTTGGTTGGCAAAGACTAAGGTTTATCTATGTAAGCTATTTACCCTGGCTCAGAACATGGATAACGCAATCTGAGAGTATCTAATGCTGAATAGACTTTGACGGATTTTGTATACACAAAAGTTACTCTACATCGGTGCAGCTGAGGACAAGTGGCGACACGGTGATTCTGTTTGACCTAACAAGTCGGAGCAGCAACTCTATACCCCTCTCTCGATGCATAGCGCTGTCCCGGGGGTGACGGTCGCTGAGTAAGCGGCGGCAGAGCAGCGATGAGCGGCACCTGTAATTCGTTACCGCGGGCACGAAGTATGCAAAGTCGTAGGCAGGCGATCTGTCAACGGATCGCAATTACTCTCTAAGGGAGCCCTGGCGTCTTAGCAGATTCCATCGTGTGACATTCCCCTTTGCCGGCCACACATGGGTCAATCTCACTTCTACGGCAGTACGCACAAGGAAATCAAACGTCGAAGCGGCAATACTATACAAATGAGGTTGTCCTCGGCCCAGCGAGTTGTCAGAGATGATTGAGAATCAAACTGTCGGTACACCGCAGGCTCCCCACTTAACACTTTGCCGTCCGCACGTCCGCTTGGCGCCGGCAGCGCTAAGTCGGATTACTTGCCTTGTCGCAGGCCGCTTGTCACCTTTCCGTTGATAACAAGCTTCAGATACATTGACTTTTGCCCGCTTTAATTTTCCGTAAATCCTCTATTTTGCCGTATCGTTCCACAAACTTGAATTTTCTTTTCTAGTAACTTCTCTGCAAGTTCTACACTGTTATAATAATTATCCATGCAGAGGTGATTCCACTTTGCATCAGAAGGAGTCAATAGTTCCATCACTATTTTTCCCAAAGGCTATCCAGCGCCGTAATATACCTTGAATGAAGAAATGTATCCCGTACTCGAATCACACAGCATCCGAATGAGTATGCTGTATTTCGTAATTTTTAACAGATTGTAAACTTTAAATTTTAACCGTCCACGCCACGGTATCATTCCTTCATCAATTGAGATGTTTTGACTTGGATTAAACGTTTGTGTAAATTTTTTGGAAAAACAATCAATTACGAATTGTACTTTGACAAGCCGGTCGGCATTATCCGGTTTACTGTTGCTGTCGGAAAAATGTAAAAATTATAATATTTGTCTGAATCGGTTGCGGGTTATCGTTTTGCGAAATATCGGTGTGTCTGTCGACGGATTCGTTGACCTATAATAATCGATCCTTGCTTTTTTTTCTACAGTTCCCATAAGGACAGCAAGCCCAAACCATTTTCTAAGTTCGAGTCCCGTAACGTCGACAAATTTGACATTTTCTTAATTCAGTTTTCTTCTATTGCAATTTTGACTATAGTACTTGTTGGTTTCGTTGCTAATATGTTCAAATAGATCGTTCCCAACATATAATTGTACGATATCCTCGACGTTCTGTGTATCGTTGGGAAATATGTTTGGACCTGGGAATCCTTCAAGTTTATTATTGGTTCTCAGCAAATCAAAGTCTGACCACTGTGCACTGTGTTCTTCGTCTGATTCAGCCGAATCAGTTAGCAACCGTAGCGTTCAGCGAATTCTTCTTGGACGTATTTCGCTCTCTTCCTGCGATTCTGCTTCGCTTTCATTATTTTGATATCTAATGTCTTCTTTCCAATCGGTCAAGTCGTCCGGAACGTCAGACAAGATGTCCGCCCATTCATCGTAAGTAATCCTATTATCTCTTTCGTCCACCATGATGAAAGGGCACAAGTACTATTAAAACAAAACACTTGTTGACGTGTGTAATTTATTGTTACCTAAACAAAACACCAACAGAATGCAAAACATACTAACGTGCTGTCGCTGGCCACTGAGCGATACTACGCACACGACACCACTGTAGTGTCGCCGACCACTGTGCGATACTATGCACACGACACCACTGCGGTGTCGCCGGCCATTGACCGCTATTTCACGCACGACACTGTTGTGGTGTCGCCGGACGGCTTAGTGTTAAGATCAGTGCTAGTGGGAAGTCACGTTCAGGGTGAGTATCCCAGGTGAAATCCACTCATAAACAGAGTCAAGACTAGAATTTCCTGTCCAGACCACAGTCTGAATGATATGAAACTTTTCTCCACACATCACTTTTCCATCAAAACTCGGTAAACTCGGAAAGGGCACCAATGCAACCGCTCCCACACGGCTTTCGTGCCAGTCATACGACTACACCAGCGACACGTCTCCCCTCTAGCTAGTATCCTCAGCCTCCCGACCAATACTAACCAAAGTTAATAACATTCTTTTCCCTGCTAGAGAAGTAGTCAATCCCTGACTCGTAAATGTCGGCGCTGGGAGGAAAAGACTTTATCCTTCCGAATTGTGTTTCCCACGGCCACTTTAGACGGCATGTTTGATAGTTTTCTTTTAGGCCTAAAGTGAACAACACAGAGATCATTATCCTGAAGGGTCGAACGTTACAGAATGTCTGATCAGGAGCCTTGGCTCAACCAAGAGAAGTGCTTTTGTGTCCCGACAGAGATCATTTCAGAGTCACCACAAATGTTACGTTCCATCATAAAATTCTTCCCAAGAACTCGGCAGGCAAAGGGACGATACCACCTAATGACTCCATCTATAGCGTCCAGTCCAATACAAACATGGGAACTCGTGGATTTTTATGGACGCCGGCTGTAAACACAATGGGCGTTTATGACACTGTCGAAACGCCTCCGCCGGGCGACCTACCTTCTCTCCTGCGCTCCTGTCACTGCCGTGGCCAGAAATGCCTAACAGGTAGATAGAGGTAGGCCGTTTTCCGCCTCTTCAGTCAAAAGCATTGTTTCGCAGTTTCTGAAATTTGCTATAGTTCTTCAGAATTTCTTACTGACTAATCCTGTGCAGCTCTTTTCCATTTTCTCTTTGAGAAAAGTTACCCTTTAAAATTTGAGAAAAATAGAGCAGTCCCACGTAACATAAAACTGAAAAATTGTTGCATTTTCCTGCTGGTAGATTTCATCATGCTGAGGAAAAACAAACTGCACGTAAAGATGGACGTTGTCCCCAAGGATGGATGCATGCTCGTGTTCTTCCACTTTTCCTTCCAGAGAGACGAGATCACCCAAAGAATACCACGTAAACATACCCCAGGTCGTAACGCTCCACCGTCCGGCTTGGACCCATCCGATGATTGATGCAGGGTGTCAGCTTTCAGATCTTTCACGCTGTACACAGCGACGGCCATCTGTCTGATGGACCATAAACGTGATTAGTCTGAAAAGGCCGTCTGTCACTACGCAGTAGAAGTCCATTTGCGGTTTTGGCGTGCAAGCAAACTCCAGCCTTCGTCGCCGAAGAACAGGAATCAGCATTGGTGGATGAACTAGTTGCACGCTCCGGATGCCCATTAGCAGTAATATTTGCTGAACGGTCGTTGAGGAGACACTGTTCGTAGCCCCGTGGTTCATCCGGGCGGTCAGTTGCGTAACAGTTGCACGTCTATTCTGTTATCCACACATCCACTGCCGTCGTTCACCCCTGTCATCTACGCCCCTTGGTGCAACAGAGTTGCCTCGACGCCGGTTTCTGATAGCGCCACTTTGCCATGCACAGTATACTCTAACCGCAGCAGCATGTCAACAGTTTACAGAGTTAGCCGTTTCGTAAATGACTGGGCCGTTGTCCCGAAAGGCAATGATCATGCCCGTTTGAACGTCTTATAAATCGCTCCGTTTCCGCATTACGACAATGGCAGCACTGTGTTCCGCTGCGTCCCCCGACACACTCTCCACTGATAGTGCCACCACCTGCTGTCTGCGATTGCTAAGGGACGTTGACGTCGAACGTTAATGTGGGTGGACGTGTAACAGGGCCTTTGGACTATTGAACACAAGGACTGAAATGTCTGCCTTGACATCAGTCAAATAACTCCTACTTCTGTCTGTCAGTAACCTGCAATGTCTTCTGCACATCTGACTACACCAGGATAGACACATCGATGGTTAAATTGAAATAATCTTGGCGTCCTTTGTAACTTTATGAACAGTGGTTAACAAGAACGAAGGAACCAAATCAATGGAGGCAACTAAACGCACCACAAAAGGACAGCCGTTTCATATGAACAGAATGAGTGACTGAAACTTCCTGAGATATTAAAACTGTGTCCCTAACCGAGACTCGAACTCCAGACCCTTGCCTTTCGCGGCCAAGTGCTCTACCGACCTTTATTTTTTTAAAATATTAGGAACCGCTGCAGGATCAGGACGGCGGATGGCGCAAGGGTCGACACCCGAGACCTGGGCATCCCGCCGCCATGCCCAAGCAACGCGTTCTACGATCGAAGGATCAGAGAGAGGATGTAGCGGGAGTGTCTATGTTTTTTCATTTATTTATTTATTTATTCAATTTTTACAATGTTTAAATTTCTTTTTTTAATCTTTATTTATTTTCTATTGTATTTATGGATTTAATTTTGTTTCATAAAAAAATATCCTACAGCTGCCGTAGCAAAGGGTCCGAGTCGTCTTCTCGTCTGTTGGGAGGGGTTCCCCCCTATTCCGTCCGTAGAGGATCAATATGCTCGAGGATCCTTCTTCATTTTCAGCGTCTCATACCCGGAACGCCCCAGTGAGCAGGAGGATCCGCAATTATTGAACCTACACAATTTTCGAAACGGGTTCTGTACTTCGGGTGGCGGGTGAAAGCTGCATGTGTCGTCATCAGTAGGGACCAAAAGTCGAGTGTGCCTTTGTGAGCATTGCAAAATACGTAGTAAAGGGCCATGTCTTTTAGTCAGTTAACGGCGTTCGTCCTGGTCGATGGAAAGCATACGCCGTCGGGACGCAATATGTCATCAGGGGAGATAGACTCCGGCAATCACCGCAATAGTAATGCCAGCATGAGGTGCGTCAGTAGCCAGCATACGCTGGTCGCGGCGCAAGTCAGACGGTATGCATCCGAGTCAACGACTGAGCATGTCGGACACAAGGGCTCGTCAATCAGATGAATGGAATGTAGCCTCTGACGATTAGCGAAGTTCTGATTCACAGCCACGTACCACAATGGACGCACCGTCGTAGGTAGAAAAGGCCTCTGTACCGCTCGCCAGACAGTGTTCCAGGCAATTTCAGGATGTCTGTGTGCGACCGTACTGATAGGTTGCTACTGTTGATAGAGGCGATAATAGTCTTTCCTGCTGGGCACCCGTGTCGTCGGAAGGTCTGACCCTAAGTAGCAGAGGTACTAAAGAAGTGGACGAGTGCCGGTGAATTGTGTCTTACAGAAACCGGGGGATGCAGAGAGTGTGGTGCCACTTCAGTTATCAGGGTGCCCGTCAGAGCGGCGTGGGTGGAGATCCACGTGCGACGCATAGTGTTGAGATAAAGCGATCGCACACGCTTATAGACATGAATGAAACCGATACCTCCCGCCCGCTACGGTAGTGTCAGGGTGGCGTATCGGACTTTAAAAGCAAGGCCGGCGATCACGAAATGTCCATATGCTGCTTGAAATCTGTCGGCCATCACAACCGGCAAGGGAAGGACATGTGCAAAACAGTTCAGTTTGGAGACTTGACATAACGTGTTCTGAGGAGCATAGCCATGCGACGCAATTTGGTGTCTCGTATCAGAGCATGTGTCTGGTGTAGGAGCCGGCGGTGCGTAGCCGCTGCCGTGCGGCGAACATTGCTATAGATCTGCACTGCTGCCGACTGAGCTACCGAAGTACGTCGCACGACCCCTCCTCACAGATTTACCTCAGGCACAAAGTACCTCATGTCCTACCTTCGGAACTTCACAAGCGTTCTCCTGCGAACCTTACAGGCGAACTTCCAGGAGTGATAGTTCTGCGAGGTTTGTAGGAGAACGCTTGTGAAGCTTGGAAGGTAGAAGGCGAGGTACTGGTGGAAGTAAAGCTGTGAGGTGAGGTCGTGAGTCGTGCTCAGGTTGCTCAGTCGGCAGAGCACTTGACCAGAAAAGATAAAGGTCGCGAGTTGTAGCCTCGGTCCGGCATACAGTGTTAATCTGGTAGGAAGTTTCTCATCACCATCCACATCGTTGCTGTGTGAAAATTTCAGTCTGAAAAAGTTTGATTATTTTAAAAGAATGAGGTAAAAAGCTCACCATCAAAAGAAGGTAGTATTCCTTCATATTAGATTATCCTTCACTGTTCGGCACCGGCACCTGAGTGGTCAGCGCGACAGAATGTCAATCCTAAGGGCCCGGTTTCGATTCCCGGCTGGGTCGTAGATTTTGTTCTCTCAGGTACTGGGTGCTGTGTTGTCCTAATCATCATCATTTCATCCCCATCGCCACGCAAGTCGCCGAAGTGGCGTCAAATCGAAAGACTTGCACCCAGCGAACGGTCTACCCCATGGAAGGCCCTAGTAACACGACATTTACATTTATTTATTTATCTTTCACTTTGTCCACAGGATGACTATACAACCTGCCAAGATTGTACAGAACAACTTCGCTATTATATGTACACTTCTGTTAAATATTTATGTTCAAATGGTTCAAAATGGTTCAAATGGCTCTGAGCACTATGGGACTTAACATCTTAGGTCATCAGTCCCCTAGAACTTAGAACTACTTAAACCTAACTAAACTAAGGTCATCACACACATCCATGCCCGAGGCAGGATTCGAACCTGCGACCGTAGCAGTCCCGTGGTTCCGGACTGCAGCGCCTAGAACCGCACGGCCACCACGGTCGGCTAAATATTTATGTATCGCCATGTAACCTGAAGATGAGGTTTGTACCTCGGAACACATTACTTTATTAAAAAATTAAATTAATTGTACAGATAATTTTGTGACTGGCAGCGGCCCCTGAAAAACTTTCCGCATTTCCCAAACAGTCACGATCGATCAACTGTCAATACGGCCTTAAATTTTCATGTAGACGCTTGTCCAGTGAAGCGCCGGACACTTGTGAGACTGCTGACCTTGCTGTAGCCGCAGCCGATGTCTATCTGCACGTGGCCGAAGCCGACCACGCGGCAGCCGCAGCGGATGCGCTGGTCCAGCCCGCCCACGACCGCGGCTACGGAGGTCACGCACAGGGCGGCCACGGCGATGGCAGCAGCGGTGCGGAGTGTCATGACCTCAGCTGTTCGCCACCAGTCACAAAGAGGCCACCGCCCAGCCTCCTAGCTGACCAGCAGCGCCTCCAAGCCACGTGCACGTCTTTGGCGTGAACTCACTGTACAGCAATACATACTTGGCATAAACAAAAGTCTTGAAGGGTTGTAGGAAATGTAGTGATTATTGTGTAGTCCATCTCGTTTTGGACAACAGGCTCTGCTGATACCATTTCGTAAATACACTCATAGTCATAAGTGTAGCTGTGCCTACGTGGCACCAGTCTCAACTTCTGAAACTTAGCTGGCACATTTGTCACGAATGTTTTGAGGTTTATTACTAAGTTAAGCTCATCTGACGTCACTCATATTAAAAGAGCACACCACTCGCTTTGGAGCGCTTAGAAAGTGTACAAACGATAGCAGACCCGCCACCGGTGACGCAAAACACAGCAGTGAAGTATGTGCCAGTCGGTTGCGCTAAATCAGCAGAGTAAGATTCGTCGACGTGCAGACGTGACACAGTAATTGCGGAAATGAGCTGTCGCGTTTGGATACGCTCAATACCACACTGGAAGCTCGATTTGGGGCATCGATCCGGCCGCTGTGGCCGAGCGGTTCTAGGCGCTTCAGTCCGGTACCGCGCTGCTGCTACGGTCGCAGGTTCGAATCTTGCCTCGGGCATGGATGTGTGTGATGTCCTTAGATTAGTTAGGTTTAGGTAGTTCTAAGTTCTAGGGGACTGATAACCTCAGATGTTAAGTCCCATAGTGCTCAGAGCCGCTTGAACCATTGGGGCATCGACCCGGACTGTTCAACGCGCCTACAAGGAATGGCCTACCACTTGCTGCCGTGCAATGTAGCATTAGAACAGCGATCGTAAAAAGACCCTGGTTGACTGGAGCCGGAAATGAGTGTCACGCCTCGTCATGATAACTGGTTTTAAACACTTCAGCACCTGCTGCTACCAGTGAATGCAGGCAGCCCCAGTCAGTTTCCGATGGAAAATTGCAAAGGGAACTGCATGCATTGGATATTCGGATTCAGGTACCTCACAGTATGTATTACTCACTGTGAAACAAAGAGTTACATGTCTTTAGTGGGCCACACAATATAGATACTGAACAATAACTGACTGCGTATTATGCAAGGCATACAGGCAACCGACGGTCCACTGAGACGCTTAACCTGCAGCGTGCTGTAGATCATGTGCTGTTATCATTCAGTAATTGTCGCTTCCTTCCCCTCTCACAGATATGTAAGAGGGGTATCCAGATCAGTCGTGAAATGGAAACCGCACTGAAAAACCGATGAAACTCTGCACAGATCTGCTGCCAGTGTCTCTGTTACGCTCATCGATAACGTCACGTTGCATTTTGCAGTTTCGAGTGCACAGTAGGCGCGTAAAGATGTCTAGAAAATAGTATCTCCCTCCAACTATAGGTGCCCGTCGAGAGATTTCGCCTGGTTTCATGCAACCTCACGTAATGTAACTGTCATACATTTCCTTCTTCATGACAATACTCGGCCACACACTGCAGGGACAATAAAGATGCTCCTGCAGTGTTTTCAATGGGAAGTATTCGATCACCCATCACAAACCCGGACGCGACTCCCTCTAATCACAACAACCGCTGTCTATGAGGACAGAATTTTAACAAAGACAAAGAGTTGCGGACCAGCTTAGAGAGTTGGCGGAAAACACAGGAGGCTTCTTTCTGTGACGAGGGTACTGGAAAGTTGGTTCAACGGTAAGACAAATGTCTGAATCGGAGCAGCGACTATGCAGAGAAATGGCTGGAAGGTGTAGCTAATTGTTGCAGATTAAAAATTTCTGATTTTCATTGTGGTTTCCATTTCTCGTATGATCGGAACTTATTTTCTGAACAACCCTTATAATTTCTTACTTCCAAATGTTTTCTCATGTGCTGTGGCCGAGACAGCGTCGGACTTCTAGTTTTAGTGTCTAAGATAGCCGTTCGAATAGGCCTATATTGGCACAAGTAGTAGTTTAGCTTGATCTGGTTATATTTTTCAATATGTACGGAAATTGAGCCAGACATCCTATTTTGAGGAGACACTAATCTGTAGTACCAAATTATCACTGAAAAATTGTTAAGATAGGAAAAAATATCGAGAAGATAGAAAAGTTGACTTAGTCCAGCCGACAGCATGTTATTAAACGTAGCGTTAGGATGACCACTAACTAACTGACTACCAAGCACGCCTAAGAAACAAACAAAATCGTCCGAATGTCGAACGAACTCGGGAGAAAGCTATGCTGAGGGAGAATGGAAGTTGCTAACAAGCCTTGAGAGTCCTAGGGATACGTTGTAATTACGGGCATAGTCAGTAGTGCGTATCAGAGTATCAAAGCACGGAACTGCACGTAGCGCCGGACCCAGGCGTGCGTGGTCTCGACTCTGCCGTCTGTTGATGCCATGACTCGCGATTCGACGGAATTTACAGCAATTCTCGACTCTACAAGTCAGAATACATTGTACTGGACGTCTGAGCATCCAGCTAGTGTAGTGACAGACTTCTGCGCCAATCTACACGTTTACACGAAACGAGTGAATGAACTGCGCGAGTGATCCTAGCGAGAAAGTTGAAAGGGTACAGTACCGCCCGACATTGAAAATAGGCACAACATACTTCATTATTTTTGTCATAACAACACATTTTTTTGTAAAATAACTCAATTTCAATTAATACAGCGAAGCCGGATACCAGTGTGGGAAAGAATGACAATTTATTTATTTAATTGATCACATGTGCACTCCCACAAAATAAATCCCTACATCCTGTTTGGTGAGATCAGTGAAATGAATGAATGTATGGTCGTCTGCTAACCGCAGATAGTGAATGTGGATATATGATCATCTCTGAGTCGATCCTTTGGCCACCTTTGGTGGGACCAAAGAGATGAAATTTACCTGAGCTTTGAGCGCCTGAAATGTGGCTGACCAATACGGTAGCAAGGTGCTCCCCCACTTCATCAGAGGTGCGAGAGGACCTGAAGAACGGCCATGTTTCGGCACTCTGCCGCTGGATCTTTTGTTGTTAAGACCTGTTTTAGGTGTGCTCCGTAATCTTCGGAAGTGACCAACGGTCACAATGAAACCACGTGTAGCAATAAGTTGAAATACTTCCGTGTGCTTAAATTAAGCTGAATTACTAGCGTGTGTACAATAAGTTGAAATATTTAAGAAATAGTGTGTGTACCATAAGTTGAAATATTTAAGAAATGGCGTGTGCAGGACTTGAAATTAGAGACGAGTACTTCCATGTGGTGAGTACTGTGTGAGTCTCAATCTGTGTATGAGACAAAGGATAAAGAGAAGTACTCGTCCATGGTATCAGTTGAGGACTCGCGTGTGTGATGAATATGTTCTTAATATTACTTTGCGTGATATGATTCCGTGTGACGCTAGATTCAAACTCAGAGAGAAGCAAGGTGAGTCGGCCGTCTATCCAGCAATGCCACTTGGCTTGCATTGCACAGGAAGACGTGCATATATCTCCAGAGTTCATAGTAGGAAAGTAGAATTACAAAGTGGGGCAGTGTCGTGTGAAACTGCGATAAATACTAATTGAAGTGGGAAAGCTGAAAGTGATAGTGTTGTGACTATTTATTGTATTGTATTCCATGTTGTAGTGTGGTGTATGTCATGTAATTTGGGTATGTGTGGTTCGCATGGGAGAGTAACATGGTAGTTTCAAAAGATTAGTGGGTTATGCTTGTTCCTTCTGTACCGCTCGATCTGGAGGAAAGTTTCGTGATAATGATTGTGAGAGTCGAAGTGTGAGATATAATAAAAGATCCACCATCCTAGCCAGAAAGTGCACTGTAGCGTTAAATAATTACGAGACCATAAGGTAGAGAATCACCAATGTAAAGCCATGCCCACTGGGCGGAATTTCTCATGTGTTATTGTTGTAGGTTATAGAATTTGTATGTTTAGGTTATAGAATTTATCGGAATAAATAAGATAGTGAAAAGAAAAAGATTGGTGGACTTTTCCTTCGAATTGTATGTTGTCATGATGTCCCGAATTTATAATGTGTGCGCCATTCATATTCAGTGCGGTGTCCACGTGTTCATAAAAGCCGTTAAATAAAAGAAAAAAGAAAGTGTGGTATTGCCAGTGCATAGTGAACAGTCAGAGTTCTGTAAATTACTGATAGTCAGATGTGCGTTTCCGTTGCGCATTATTCATACAGGAGGATAATTTGTAACTTTATTGTGAGTACTAGAGTTCATGTTACTCGACAGATAAGAATTAATCCGCTCGCTTGGCAGACCACTCATCATGCAGACCTGACTGCTTGATGCCACAGTATGAGCAAGGCATGTGGGTGCCTCTCAAAGTAAACGAATGCAGTCCCTCCAGAAGTTTCATAACTAGCATGGTGTGCCTCCACGACTAAAAACATAGTTCACATACCAGCTTAACAGGATGGCTGCATCCCCTAACCTTGTTACGTTATTAAGGCTGTAGTGAGAACTTTTTTAACTCCAAGGTTCCTCTATTCACGTGGCACCAATGCGAAGGTAAACATCTCCATCTGCGACCGTGTAGCCCATGCATAAATTTTGTACATAAATGGTTTTTCCTAACGGCCACTGTCATACTGGGATTTTAAGTGAAAGTGATTTCCTGATGTAGGAAGATGGGACAGTCCATTTTGTCTTAATGGCTCAATGTGTGAAACAATACATGAAATTTTTTTTTCCGCTTGTAAGACTTCCTTGTGTAAACAACTGGTACTAAAAGTTAACTGTGACAAATTTTGTGAAATTTTAAACTCTTTAGTGTCCTGTAGTAGATCACAGAAAAATTATAAATCTACTTCTGTGTTCTGAATGTAGTCGTATACTTCATATCCAGAGTGTCCCAGAAATGTGGCGACAAACTTCGAAGTGCTCTAGAGGGTGTCTTGAGCAACAAATCGACAATAGGAACTCGTGTCCACAAAAGTCATTCAACGACGCTACAGTGCGTCAAAGTAAAAGGCTCCAGCGCCTGGCAGTAGGCCACCCCTTCTGCAGCAAACCTGTCTCTGTATGCTAGTAGATTGGGACAGAATGTCTCACAGTGTTGTTTGTTATTTAGTGATTGTGCAACAGAGAATCATATTCGTAGAACACAGGACCTCTCTACCCAGCAGCTAGCTCCATAGGTGATCGTGGCAACCAGTCATGACCACTGAATAACAAACAACATTGCGAGACGTTCAGCCTATGGATCTTCAAAGTCAAGTTTGCTGTCGAAGGGGTAGCCTAGCGGCAGGCGCCAGTACCTATAGTTTCGACGCTATGTTGAGTTGTTGGAAGAAGTTTCTGGACACTGATTCCATTCATAGATTTGTTCCTCAAGACACCTTCTACAAACCCCCAAAATCTTGTTGCAAATATGACAGTAAATCATGTACAGTCTAAGCATTGTTTTAATCTAGAAGTAGACTGCACAACAAAATTAGAGGATCACTTTTTTCGAAACCCAATAATCGTCTCCCAATGTGGCTTAGAAGTTTAAAATTTGGCTCAAAGTTGTGAACAACTTTTCTCTGTAATGCTGAACAAGCGCGGGATCCCAAGACGTCACCCTCGAGCTCAGCGACGCTTCACTTTCCAACAACTTGCAAAGTAAAGGCCAGAAATCGCTAGTTTATGCGGGGTGTAACATGGCTTAGTTATATCACATTGGCACCAGATTTCACCACGATTCTGCCCATCGGCGCTGTGGAAGTATCACACGATGGAAAGGTCGTCTCACACCTTTCTTATCCACATTTCACCCATTCTTTTCACTCCTCTACGATGGAGATCAGAACCCCCAGCGTTAAAGTCACTCGGCTTGCTTACGGGTGGCCGAGGAAAGCGTTACAGACACACCGGCGCTCATTAGTGACACGAGAGGGCTTCAGTGGGTGGAATAAATTGTGTCAGTGAAACCACGTCTTCCCTTGGGGCGTTGATTGCCACCCATTTCGCGGTCAAAACAACAGTTCTCAATGCAGTGACCAACAGGACGACGTTCTCAACAACATTTGTCTCTGTTGAAATCACCCAGACGATTTAACCCTTCTCTATGGACATCGTTGGGCTGCAACCCCACTGAACGTGATCGCACACCTCTGGAGTGTGGCGCGACCACCATTTTTGCTCTGGTACGCAGGGTGGAACCGCAAGGGTTCGACGAAATTTGAAGTTGGTTCGAAGCAGCAAAATTTGTTTATGCCTTTTCAGCCATCATTTTCCAGCCATACTGTGACGTGATCACGGGGGATGGGAACGAGGAGGGTGGGACATTAAGACACCCGTGAATTAGAGTCGGCAACAACCTCGCTTTCATCCGTGCACCTTTTTAGAACAGTTTAAAAATCTACCTGAACAGAGACCGCTAGTCACTGATTACTAGACACCAGTGGGACGGACAACAGTTTCGATACCCCTGAGCTGCGAAATCTAAGGAGTGAATAAAAACAATTCCTGTCACGCTTATTCCTAGTAATCAGTGATAAGACGTCTCTGTGCAGCTACATTTTTAAAGTGTTCAATAAAGATGTGCACGTGGCACCAAGGCTGTTGCCGAAATGGGCTGTCTCAAGGGATCCTTTTCAGCTTTATTCACCCATGTATGAATGTCGCGCTTTCCTGTGATTGTACCACAGGCGAGGACGAAACAGGAGGGCTGAAGAAATATATACACTTTTTGCCGCTTTCTACAACTTTTCGAATTTCGTAGAATGATTTTGAACTGTGCCTAATGGTTCCACCCTTCATATCAGAGCAAAAACTGCTGTTACGCTTCACTTCAAAGGGGTGAGTTGACGTTCAATATGGTTGCAGTCCCAAGATATCCTTACAAAAGGTCTGAATCGACCGAGGAGTGTCAGCAATGTCAAAGGTTGTGTAGGACGAAATTCTTCTGTGTGAACCCTCGTTTTCGACTGTGAAATGTGTGAGAATCAACGCGTCGCGGGAAGGGATGTTTCCATCGGCGCCTTGAGGTCTTTTCGTGTAGATTCTGAGGGGCGGTGTGTTTGAAGTGTTTTCGTGGACCACCAAGAAGAAGATCGCGTGATTTCAAAGCTGGGTGTCGCTATTCTGACCTCCATCGCAGGGGTGTCAAACGAAGACCTGAAATTTGGGTAAGAAGATGTGTGACGACCACCCATCGTTTGACGCTTCCACGGTGGCATTGGGCAGAACTGTGATGAAATTTGCTGTCAATGTGACATCATGAACGCACGTTACACCTCACATGAACTTCTGAGCTCTGATTTTTCCTCTTACTTGTTGACACCTTGCTGTTTCAAGCGTCGTCCAGCTCGAGGGTGACGTTGCAGGGCGCCGCGCTTATGCACCATTACATAAGAAGGCCACAGGCACCTTGAGCCAAATTTTACACTTCTGCGTCGCAATGCGAGACAAATAGGGGGTTCCGAAAGAGTACCATTTAGCTGTGTTGCCCATTGTAGCAAAGAAGAAATGATGCGACAATTGTTAGCACCTAAGTTCTCTCGTCCAGTCTCTTGCAATGATGTAGCCGGTGATGTGTGAGAAAATTCTGTTTCTAGTAGAATTTTTGTCCATGCTCCCGACTTCATGTTCTACGCGGGCAATCCCAAAAGTAAGGCCTCCTATTTTTTTATAAGCACATAGACCTGTTTGTTTCTACAATGGTTTACATCAGTTTACAGCTTGAACATTTAGCTATTTTTCGTCATAATCATCATTTCTGTCGATGCATTTTTGTAGACGCTGTGGCAGTTTTTGTATGCCCATGTCATACCAGCTCGCTGCCATGCTGTTCAGAAAGTTATGAACCTCTTCTTTCATCTCGTAGTCGGAGCTGAATCGCTGGGACCACAATTAACGCTGACAGGTACTGCGAGACTCTGAAAAATCTCAAACGGGCAATTCAGAACCGGAGAAGAGGAACAGTGAGCAAGGGCGTACACATTCTTCATGACAACGCTCGCCCACACATCGTTCGGCAAACCGTTGCTCTCTTGCAGCAGTTTCAGTAGAACATAATCACCCACCCTCCCTATAGTCCTGACTTGGCACCCAGTGACTATCACCTGTTCCCTAGGTTAAAAGAACATTTGGCCGGAAAGCGATTCAGCTCCGACGACGAGGTGAAAGAAGAGGTTCATAACTTTCTGAACAGCATGCCGGCGAGCTGGTATGACATGGGCACACAAAAACTGCCACAGCGTCTAAAAAATGCATCGACATAAATGGTGATTATGTCGAAGAATAGCTAAATGTTGAAGCAGTAAACTGGTGTAAACCATTGTAGAAATAAACAGGTCTATTTACATAAAAAAAAATAGGAGACCTTACTTTTAGGATTACCCTCGTATGATGTTTTACTGCTTCAGTAAAAATGTCACCATCTTCGACAAGCCATAGACCACAGGAACGTTTTGCTAAAATATCCAAAATATAAACACGAGAAATTTGTTCAAATTCTGATAAGATTCAAGATTGAAGTATAAGGGAAAAGTTTGACGTACCATAAACACAACACTGTCGTTATAATCTGTAGGCTATAATATTCATTTCAACACACAACACTTTGAGAATCGATGGAATTACAGGAATTATTTCTATTGCTTAGAACATTGCAGTCTAGTATGCGTTATTGTAGTTCAATACGCCCAGTCATTACATTAAATCCATTTCTTTCGTTTCAAAAGCAAAACGACGACATATTCGATACAACCCTGTTAAACATCGTAGTCCAAGGCTATAAAAAGTGAAAATTAGTACAAACTGGTATTTTTCCACCGCTAGTACCTCTCAACATCCCTCTCACATCTCTGTACACTTGCGAGTACCTCTCTCGGCATGTATTCTACAAATAATATTCTTAATATACACTTTAAAATTTACTTTGCTCTTAATTACGGTGGGACATCCAATGTTGGCAAATAAATTATAATTTAGTAATACGTCTCAAAATAAGCACACCGGGTAAATTAGCAACCCTCAGAAGACATCACACTAATACAGCATACCACCACCTATAATCGTCATGGTAATCTCATTTCCAAGTGGTGATTCCTTAAGTTTCTGCAGGTATGTCAGGTCAATCTGAAGCTGGTCACTGCTAATTAGTTTACGCAGAGTAGTAGGGCAGTGTTGATTGCTACACTTCACTCACTGTTCC
Source organism: Schistocerca piceifrons (assembly GCF_021461385.2). Classification (NCBI taxonomy): domain Eukaryota; kingdom Metazoa; phylum Arthropoda; class Insecta; order Orthoptera; family Acrididae; genus Schistocerca; species Schistocerca piceifrons. The sequence goes on from NC_060139.1 coordinate 847,632,894, forward strand.
ATATAGTTCCAGACATTATCTATAGGATTCCATCGGATCGTTTAGCTGGCTAGCCGAGGTCTGATAGGGTGCTTGAGTGTTCGTCAAACCAGGAACGACTGCTGTCACCTTGGAAGATGGGAGTAACCACAGAGTACTCAACATGAAGACGTAGAGGAATGGAAAACATATATTCTCGGCAACCTGAGTGAGTGGGCCAACCTCGTGAAACGAAACACACTCCAAAAGCTTCGCAGGGATAACTCTGGTCGGACCTGCACCCTACACTCTGCAGACCATAGACTCCCCCTGGGCGCCTCACGCTCTCTTTAGCAAGATCAAGCCAATCATCATATCCAATCCATACTAAGAAAGGATCTTTCATAAATTCACTTAAACTCAGATCACAGATTCTCATGAATTTACAAATCGGTTAATGGTATTCACTGGCCGATTACGTATTAATCTGTCATTATAGAATTATTCCAAAATTGGGAAAAATGAGATCTCACTCTATAATCGGTTATGTTAGATAATTGCGCATTTATTTATAGAAACGCCTTCTTAATGAACACAGTGGCCTCATTTATAATCACATTCGTAATGTTCGTTTGTTTAACTACAGATTGTCAAAATTGAGGGAGTGTCTACTACAAGCAGCTCTGAGGTTTCTGGTGTAAGGGAAAGGAAAGAAGGACAGAGGAATATTAATGAGTATAAGTCTAATGTTATAAAACATGCACAGTAAAGGGATGGGAATACACAATGTATTCTAGAAAAGATGTAAGCATCAAGAAACTCGGAGAGTCTTGCAGCTTCGTATTGTACCCTAATTTCTGTTAATTAAGGAAGTGTGGATTTATTATTCATATGATCACACTAAAGTTTGTTCTTATTTTGTCTTAGGTTCCGTGAACTCTGCTTTAAAAGAATATTGGAGGAGAAACGAATTAATATGTTCTTAAAATTGTACAATTTCAACACAAAAAATGAACAAAACATCTTTTAGAAGAGTCTTATTAAACCTAAAAGTGTAGTTCGACGACGAATATCAGGAGGCGATGAGCCTCTTCCTAGAAGATGTTTAGGTTGTGTGCCCCTCTAGTGAAACAGGGATATTGCAGAATGTGAAACTTCTTTCCTATCTCCTTCTCTTTTAAAGTTTGTGACAGATTTTGCTGTGATAAAATTTGCAGTAACAGAACTGTGAAGGAATATTATGAACTAATAGCGCACGCTGCAAAAAGCTGTCACTTTACTGTGAACTTGGTGAATACGATGATAACTATGATTTTTCGAAATGATGGCCAAAATACTATGTGAAAGGATGGCTGTCTCTTGCGGGACGTGGTAGAGGTGTTCCACACAATATAAAATATAGTTTTAGCCAACAGCTTTCATGTATTTTGAGCACTTATCTCCAAGTCATCAGATTACACTATCTCCTTACATTGGAGGACCTGTAAGGCATACTTTTGATATGCGACTCCCTGCAACTCAAGGTCATTTCTCGTTAAAGAGGGCATATCATGGCCAAGTCCCTATCAATGTGTTGCAAATTAATGATGTACGTGACCTAAACAGATACATCCGTGAAGAATATAAATCCTTCTGTGATGTAATAATCCGTTGGCTAGTGTGTGAGAAAGGATTTTTTTTTTCAATTGACCAATTTTACGTAGAAGATACATATGGGCTAAGGTTAATGTATTCTCTGACATCTGCCTTAGTCTCAACTTATATTTGGTACTATAAAAACTGTTCAAGTTATTGCACGTACAACATACATATTTTTGACTCCTTCAAAACAATGATTTAGGAATAAGCTCCCTTCTAAAACGACTGGTTCATAAGCATTAAGCAAGTAGATAAACTTAATATGCAAATCTCTTCCAGGAAACCAGTTATGTGCCAAGTTTCGAAGCTACCAACGTACTGTGGAAGGACTGAATTATCAGACAGTGATGTCGGAACCACTATGTGATTATCACAAATTACTTTATTTTTATTCCCAAATGACGGTGGGGGTTAGGACACGCCATTTATGTTCAAAATTTGTGCGTGGTCCACACGGTCGCAGACAAAGATGTTTATCTCCATATCTTCACATGGGCTCCACGTGAAGAAAAAACTGAATGCAACTAAATCAAGAACTGATCTTCGTCGGATCGATGACGGTACCATAATGAATTGGACAAAGAAGCCTCTGGGACTATTCTTGTTAAAGATGGCCATCCTCCTCAACTGATCGATCTATGTGGTATTCATTATAGCGACATCGACGGCCTCAGAGAACTTCAAACGCACGTAATTAGTCTCCAGTACTTCAATATTCCACATCTTTGGACGCTGATTGTTCTTGTTGATTCTCTTAAACTTCAACGTTACTGAATTGTGATTTGAGTCTATATCTGTCCTGAGCAAGCTTTACAACACATTATCTGATTTCTGGACCTCTGTCTCAGCGTGCTGTAATCCAGCTGGTATCTTCAAATGTGTTCAGCCCTCTGCAAGTATACCTCCGTCTCTTGCGATGTTTGAGCGGCGTGTCTGATATTGCTAGATGAAATTTACTGCAGCCGTGCCACGAATGATACTGTTTAGTGATTAACGGTGTCCTACATGAAGCCTTTGCCAGATTGAAATTGTTATCAAACTTCTCTGGCATTCGGTAGGACGACTGTTCAAATCCGCCTCCAGCCATGCAGATTTAGGTTTCCGTGATTTCCCTAACTCGCCTAGGCAAATCCGGGATGATTCCTTTGAAAGGGTATGGCTGCTTTCCTTCCCCATCCTCGACACAATACGAGCTCTAATGACCTCGATGTCGACGGGAAGTTAAATCCAATCTTCCTTTTTTTCCGACCGAGCGGTGCTCGGAAGCTGTGGCCAAAAACAAAGCTACGGTTGCTCGTGGTCGCAACTACTCGGAGAGCGACTCGCTGGGCCAGAACCCAGTTACAAAACGGAGATGTCTCATACAGCCATGGGTATAATTTAGAATCTTACACTTGCAGATCTAGCATGAATAAAGGAGTAGTTGCCATTTATAGACAACAAGGTTATAAGTACAAAACTGTAGAAGTAAGCAAATTTTGTGTCGATCAGCACTTTGAAGTTTGTGCATGTGAACTACAGCTAGATAATGTAGTTTTGATATTAGCAACAGTGTACAGGTCCCCATTAGGAGATTGAGAGCTATTCATAAAAAAGTTTGGCTCCCTATTATGGTGTCTGTCAGACGAAAAGAAGTCATTAATCTGTGGTGATTTCAATGTAAACTTTCTAAGCAATTTGATTGGAAAAGTGAACCAGAAGTGTTATTAAAGACATATAACTTAGAATCAGTGACCAATTACCCTACACGTATAGCTCAAGAGTGTCGCACTGTAATAATAACGTATTTGTGCTGCAAGAGGATGTAAAACTAACACATGCTTTCCCTGTGATAAATGGATTATCAGATCATAACGCACAACTGATTAGCTTACAAAACTTAGCAGGATGTACAGTTCAGAACCACTGAGTAAAAGTGTAAGGCTGGTCAACCTGGTATCTACAGAATACTTCAGTGAAAGTTTAAGAAACGTTAATTGAGGAGATGTATATAATGAACCAATTGCCAATGATAAATGTAACATATTCCTTGATCTAAGAATATCCCTTTCTGAACACTGTTGCCCCCCAAAAAATTACTAAATGTAACACCAAACAGCTTTCAAGGAAACTTTAGATCACCGCAGGGAAAATGTATTTAACAACCATTTCTTGTTGTTATTGTGCTCTTCAGTCCTGAGACTCGTTTGATGCAACTCTCCATGCTGATCTATACTGTGCAAGGTTCTTCATCTCCCAGTGCCTACTGCAGCCTACATCCTTCTGAATCTGCTTAGTGTATTCATCTCTAGGTCTCCCTCTACGATTTTTACCCTCCACGCAGCCCTCTAATATTAAATTGGTGATCCCTTCATGCCTCAGAACATGTCCTACCAACCGATCCCTTCTTCTAGTCAAGTTTTGCCACAATTCTTCTCCCCAATTCTATTCAATACCTTCTCATTAGTTATGTGATCTACCCATCTAATCTTCAGCATTCTTCTGTAGCACCACATTTCGAAAGCTTCTATTCTCTTCTTGTCCAAACTATTTATCGTCCATGTTTCACTTCCATACACTCCATACACTCCACACAAATCTTTCAGAAACGACTTCCTGACACTTAAATCTATACTCGATGTTAACAAATTTCTCTTCTCCAGAAACGCTTTCCTTGCCATTGTCAGTATACACTTTATATCCTCACTACTTGGACCATCATCAGTTATTTTGCTCACCAACTAGCAAAACTCCTTTACTAATTTAAGTGTCTCATTTCCTAATCTAATTCCCTCAGCATCACCCGATTTAATTCGACTACATTCCGTTATCCTCGTTTTGCTTTTGTTGATGTTCATCATAAACCCTTCTTTCAAGACACTACCCATTCCGTTCAACTGCTCTTCCAGGTCCTTTGCTGTCTCTGACACAATTACAATGTCATCGGCGAACCTCAAATTTTTTATTTCTTCTCCATGGATCTTAATAAATACTCCGAATTTTTCTTTTGTTTCCTTTACTGCTTGCTCAATATACAGATTGAATGACATTGGGGAGAGGCTACAACCCTGTCTCACTCCATTCCCAACCACTGCTTCCCTTTCTTGCTCCTCGACTCTTATAACTGCAATATGGTTTCTGTACAAATTGTAAACTAGTCTTTCGCTCCCTGTATTCTATCCCTGCCACCTTCAGAATTTGAAAGAGACTATTCCAGTCACCAGATGGTAGAGTTTTGTCAGGACTGGCTCTCCCAAGGCTATGAGTAGGTCTAATGGAATGTTGTCTACTCCCGGCGCCTTGTTTCGACTTAGGTCTTTCAGTGCTCTGTCAAACTCTTCACGCAGTATCATATCTCCATCTTCATCTACATCCTCTTCCATTTCCATAATATTGCCCTCAATTACATTGCTCCTTCCACCTTTCTGCTTTCCCTTCTTTGCTTAGCACTGGGTTTCCATCTGAGCTCTTAATATTCATACAAGTGGTTCTCTTTTCTCCAAAGGTCTCTTTAATTTTCCTGTAGACAGTATCTATCTTATCCCTAGTGAGATAAGCCTCTACATCCTTACATTTGTCCTCTAGCCATGCATGCTTAACCATTTTGCACTTCCTGCCGATCTCATTTTTGAGACGTTTGTATTCATTTTTGCCTGCTTCACTTACTGCATTTTTATATTTTCTTCTTTCATCAGTTAAATTCAATATTTCTTCTGTCACCCAAGGATTTCTACTAGCCCTCGTCTTTTTACTTACTTGATCCTCTGTTGCCTTCACTACTTCATCCCTCAAAGCTACCCATTCTTCTTCTACTGTATTTCTTTCCCCCGTTCCTGTCAATTGTTCCCTTATGCTCTCTCTGAAACTCTGTACAGCCTCTGGTTTAGACAGTTTATCCAGGTCCCATCTCCTTAAATTCCCACCTTTTTGCAGTTTCTTCAATATTAATCTACAGTTCATAACCAATAGATTGTGGTCAGGGTACACATCTGCCCCTGGAAATGTCTTACATTTATAACCTGGTTCCTAAATCTCTTTCTTACCATTATATAATATATCTAAAACCTGTCAGTATCTCCAGGCTGATTCTATGTATACAATCTTCTTTTATGATTCTTGAACCAAGTGTTATCTATGATTAAGTTATGCTCTGTGCAAAATTCTACCAGGCGGGTTCCTCTTTCATTCCTTACTTCCATTCCATATTCACCTACTACGTTTCCTTCTCTTCCTTTTCCTACCATTGAATTCCAGTCACCCTTGACTATTAAATTTTCATCTCCCTTCACTATCTGAATAATTTCTTTTATGTCAGCATACATTTCTTAAGTTTCTTCGTCATCTGCAGAGCTGGTTGGCATATAAACTTGTACTACTGTAGTAGGCGTGGGATTCATGTCTATCTTGGCCACGATAATGCATTCACTATGCTGTTTGTAGTAACTTACCCGCACTCCTATTTTTTTATTCATTATTAAACCTACTCCTGCATTACCCCTATTTGATTTTGTATTTATAACCCTGTATCCACCTGACCAAAAGTCTTGTTCCTCTTGCCACCGAACTTCGCTAATTCCCACTATATCTATCTTTAACCTATCCATTTCCCTTTTTAAATTTTCTAACCTACCTGCCCAATTAAGGGATCTGACATTCCACGTTCCAATTCGTAGAACGCCAGTTTTCTTTCTCCTGCTAAAGACGTCATCCTGTGTAGTCCCCTCCCCCCCCCCCCCCCCCCCCGGAGATCCGAATGGGGGACTATTTTACCTCAGGAATATTTTATCCAAGAGGACGCCATCATCATTTAACCATACAGTAAAGCTGCATGCCCTCGGGAAAAATTACGGCTGTAGTTTCCCCTTGTTTTCAGCCATTTGCAGTACCAGCACAGCAAGGCCGTTTTCGTTAGTGTTACAAGGCCAGATTAGTCAATCATCCACACTGTTGCCCCTGCAACTACTGAAAAGGCTGCTGCCCCTCTTCAGGAATCACACGTTTGTCTGGCCTCACAACAGACACCCCTCTGTTGTGGTTGCACCTACGGTACGGCTATCTCTATCGCTGAGGCACGCAAGCCTCCCCACCAACGACGAGGTCTATGGTTCAGGGGGGGAGGGACCATTTCTTAAGTGGAGGTTAAAAATTGGTAAGAATAGTTCAAAATAAAAAGCTAAGCAGTAAATGGAAAGGTCAGTTTTCAGAAACCCTAGTCAGATTAACTTTCATCTAACAACCTCTTGTGAAATAAGGAAAATCATTAAATCTTCAAAAAAATAAATGTTCTGTTGGAGTAGATGACATCTCTAATAAGATATTAAAACAATGTGGACCTGTTATAGCTGATGTTCTGAGTCACATCTGTTATACCACTAACTCAAGGTATTTTCCCAGGCAGGTTAAAATATGTCATTGTAAAGCCTCTCTACAAAAAAGGGGACACCACATATGTCAATAATTACCGGCCAGTATCTTTGCTCACAGCATTTTAAAACATTGTCGAGAAAGTAATGTACTCAAGAGTGGTTAGCCATCTCAACAGTAATGGGATACTTTGTAAATCACAGTTTGGATTTCAAAAACACTGTTCCACTTAGACAGCGATATACAAATTTACTTGCCACGTAATAGAGTCTTTAAATAGTAAAAAGTCACTAATAGAGTTTTCTATGTCTTATCCAAAGCGTTTGATTGTGTGAACCATGTTATTATGTTACAGAAATTACAATTCTATTGCATGAATGGAACACAATATGAGTGGTTGAAGTAATACCTACAGAACAGGAAGCAAAAAGTTTCTTTGTATGGTTTAAGAGATTTAAGGAAGTTTCAGACTTCGCCTAAGTGGGATGAAATTACATGAGGTGTTCCACAGGGTTCGAGCATGCGTCCCCTTCTGTTCTTGATATATGTGAATGAGCTCCCTTCTCATCTGAAGCAAGAAGCTAAACTGACACACTTTGCTGATGATACAGGCATCATTATTAATCCAGTAAATGAAACTCCAATAGAAGATTATACAAATAATGTCTTTGGAAATGTTATTGATTGGTTTTCTGTGAATGGGCTTGCTATGAACTTTGAAAAAACATAGTACATCCAATTTTCTACTGCAAGGAGCACAGTTCCTTCAACAAATACAAATCAACAGAAGTCAGTAGCCAGGGTAGAGCATATTAAGTTTTTGGATGTACATATTGATGAGAATCTTAATTAGAAGATTCATATTTTGGATCTCCTAAAGTGAATAGATTCAGCGACTTTGGCAATCAGAATAATTGCTGAAACTTCCTGGCAGATTAAAACTGGGTGCCCGACCGAGACTCGAACTCGGGACCTTTGCCTTTCGCGGGCAGGTGCTCCACCATCTGAGCTACTGAAGCACGATTCACGCCCGGGACTCACAGCTTTACTTCTGCCAATACCTCGTCTCCTACCTTCCAAACTTTACAGAAGCTCTCCTGGAGAGCTTCTGTAAAGTTTGGAAGGTAGGAGACGAGGTACTGGCAGAAGTAAAGCTGTGAGTACCGGGAGTGAGTCGTGCTCTCCTGGAGAGCTTCTGTAAAGTTTGGAAGGTAGGAGACGAGGTACTGGCAGAAGTAAAGCTGTGAGTATCGGCCGTGAGTCGTGTTTCGGTAGCTCAGATGGTACAGCACCTGCCCGCGAAAGGCGAAGGTCCCGAGTTCGAGTCTCGGTCGGGCACACAGTTTTAATCTGCCAGGAAGTTTCATATCAGCGCACACTCCGCTGCAGAGTGAAAATCTCATTCTAGAATAATTGCTAATTTTTAGGATATAGAAATTAGCAAGCTAACATATTTTACATACTTTCACTCTCTGATGTCATACAGAATAATACTCGTAGTTTGAGGTAACTCAACACTCAGGCAAAAGGTATTCACTGCTCAAAAGGAAGTTGTTAGAATAATGTGTGGGGCTCATAGTCGTACATCTTGTAGGCATATCTTTAAAAGGTTAGGAATAACATGGACCAGTTTAAAAGCAACTGTGACATTCATGATTATAATACCAGATGAAAGAAAGACTTACACTATCCTCTACTTAACCTATCTTTGGCAAAGAAAGGGGTGAAATATGCTGCTGTGAAGCTTAACAAATGAAATAAAATGTCTGACAGACAGCTGTAACAGTTTAAAAAATAAACTGACATCATATTTCCTTGACAGCTCCTTCTATACCACAGATGAATTCTTGAATAGAAATAAATAAATCTATAGGTATAATACATGCATTTTGTGCCATTTAGGGGAATGGAGTAGGTAATAAAAATTTTAAGCTTTAAAAAAACCTTCATACATGCGTGCATTTCTTATGAACTCGACACGTTCCACATCATAACGTTTACCGTGGGATTGATCAATGAAACACGTAACTAACTAACTAACTAACTTACCTCTGGAATTGCGAGATTAGGAGAAAAAGTACTGTTAATATCCTATGTTACGATCACTCTCTAAAAACAGCATGTTTATTACCGTTTTGTAAGCCTTGTGAACACAGGAAAAAGAATTTAGTTTTGCTGAAACACGTGTAAAAATCTTTGATGAACTATGAAATAAACTTGGAGTCATCATTACGACTTTGCCTAGTAAACGAAGAGAAAATAAAATTTACTTTAAGGTTAGTTCTGTTGAAGCGAAGTCTCATTAACAACGCCGTTATTAACGTCACATTATATAACATTTGTAAGTGCATTCATCGGAACACGTATTGTTGCAGTAACTTTATTGACAATATTTCCATTATCAGTTTCTACCGGTGAGAAAGAGCCAATATACTACTTTCCCAAAAACGAAACTAGTTATGTGGGGCAGCCTCGGCGGTAGTATACTGTACGAGTTGGAGGTAACGGATCGACTTGAGAATGCTGTAGTGTTGAATATCGGCGCAGTTATCGGATGACTGAAATTTGTGTGTGTAATATCAGCAGAAAGTAGAAGTGTTGCGGAAATTCTGATGCAATTCTTTAACAACGTTTAGAAAGACTTAGTATGTGGTGTCGCGTCGTTTTCTTGGAATCGTTGACTAAAAATAAAAAATTAAAATTTTCTACCCTGTGAGCACTGTCGCACTTACTTGCTCCCTGCATTGAGCGGATACTTCAAACACAGCTTCTAGTTGTTGACCTACATTGACGGAAAGTTTTGTACCATGAAGCACTTGTTAGACAGTTATAAAACGCTGTAGAGACATTCATCACATATTAAATGATTGAAGATTTTTCCATTCCAAAGGATGCCCATAAACAACATCAGTATGAGATATAACCCACTCCGATGGATACGAAAAAGTTATTGTATTCACCAAATTACGCAATAAGTAACTGAGAACCGTCAGAGTTGCAATATTAGTTTCCTTTGTTACTTGATGCATAGATTCGAGCCTAAGCGTATTATCGAATCGTATAATAAACTCTGCAATTACATACATTACGACAGCAATATGAATGTCCACTGCACTTAAACACATCTTTAGTACAGGGCTGACCTACATACACCTCAGCAACTGTGTCATTCATGATTTAAACAGAAAACCACTCCAACAGTTTTTATGATTATGAGAATTTATTCTCATTGTCAAATGCGAATAACTACATAAGTACATTTTGCGAAATTTGCATGTGTATTCTTCTGTTTCTCTTACATAATAGCCGTCGTTTTGAGGTTATACTGTAATCGTAAAATAGGACCTAATGAATGTTGAGATTTTTTCCATACTAATTCTAATATTTTTGTCTGTCTATTTACAGGTACTGTGTCTCCTCCATTACGCAGAAACCCACAAAACCCAGACATACAGAATTTGAGAAATTGTCATTGACAAACTAAATAGCGAATAAGTTAATTTTTTCAATTGTTTCTCCTGTATGTAACAACTACAGCAAATTCCGTAGATTTGTTCACTTTTTCATATACTGTACTCAGTACTTGCAACGAAATACAGGACAAAGCAAAATGTATAATTTAAAAACCAGTGATAGGCGGTAACAGTTAGAAAAAATTAATAAATGACAACTTTACGTAAATACTGTAATTCACAGAAAATTTAATATCTCTGCCTGCATCCGAACTCTCTGCGAAGCCATCTTTGTAGCATATTTCTGATTTCAATAACAACTATGGTAAGTGATGGTTTGAGCGTGGATTTCTGAGTAATGGAGCGGGACAGAACCTGTAAGTGGACTTGCGAGAATATTATTTCTAACGTTTGCACGTAAGAAATATCTCAAGATATATATTGTCCGATTTTCCGATTGCAGTGTAACCTGGAAAGGAATTCAGTCCAAAGAGGCAGAACATCATACACGTAAACATCACAAAGAATGCTTTCGTACAAAAACATTAGCTTTTGAAAATGAGAATAAACTCTCGAAACGCGTCGCAATAAGCATAAAAAAATACCTACCTGTTACACTACGAGCTTTTATAACTCAAATCATAAAAAAGAGAGAGTTTCATTTGGAAACACGTATGGATTGTATAGATTAAAGGAAATGGTTTCAACAAGGTCATCCGATCTATTTTATGGAGTATTTTAGAAAGACGAGGGTATCAAAGCACTCAATGCAAGTTATTAAAAGCTTACGTCAAGAAAAATAAATCATAATATATAAGGGCAGAGGAATGACTGGAACAGTAGCAATAACTTATCGCCCACACTTTATAATATCTATATTGACGATAGTGCTAGTCACGGAAAATCGCGATGTTCAAAAACCAAACATTTTTATAATAGAGTGAGGACGATATTCAAAAGGTAATACGTTGCCTAGATCAGATATGCAAGGGCTACAGTTTTAATATTTCGCACAGAAAGCCAGATACTTAGGGATTTTATAGGAAAAAGCTGTATATTCTAAAATAGTGCTAAATGATCATGTTTTGGAACAAGTTTCCCATTTTAGCTTCTAAGTTTGAGACGTAAGCTTCCAACTTGAAAATGAATTAAATTAAATAAGTATGTATATATGTGGCACAATGTAAACACCTCTAACCAACAAGGGGCGGACAGAAAAAAAATATAAAGAAATGGCTACACCGGTCTTCACATATTGCTCAGAGTTGTGGACAATAACAAAGAAATATTAAATGTTTATACACACTACTGAAATGTACATAGGACACACGAAAGGTTTCAGTCTGAGGGATCGGATAAGAAATGAAGACATCAGAGTTGAACCAAGAATTTATTTAATTCACGTATAAATAAAACGAAAAACCAGTAAAATGGCTAGAACATACCGATAGAATACATCAAAGAGAACACCAAAACAAATATTTAACTGCAAACCGCAAGGAAAACATCCTGGAAGAGCAAAGAAAAGGTAGTTAAACTGAGATCTGAACAGGGCGACAGTTATAATCCTTGATATGAAGAAGTGGAAGAAATGACAACAATGGTTTCCCTAAAATGAATCATAGAATAACTTGATGGAATTGCTAATTTGCTGTAGTTAGGATAAAGTAGTCAGTGCTTCGAGATCACTGAAATATTAAGGCAACTATTTTAAAAACAAATGAAAAGGTTGAGCTTTCTCGAGGTTTCATGTGAGCAATACAAAGGATGGTTTCATATACTTCGTCGAAAAGTATAACGATAATCCTAACAGTTCTTCCGTGGTGTCCGGGAAATTTCGTTATGGAAATACGTACGTACCTTCTGAATAGCCGTTCAGACCTGTTCGTGCCACACAGGCGCTGCAGCCGAGCAGCGACTGTAGGCACCGCTCGTATACACTCGCTCCGCGTACAGCGTCTCCCCACTTCAGGCACTCTGCTCCACCTGCGGTCAAGGTTCCACGAATTCACCAACGCAAACACTTCGCGCCTTAATACGCTTGCCATTTACCTGTGCCACGAAGCACATAATGGTCGTGACCTTCGTCTTGCACGTCCCTGACTTGCGTCATGGAGTTAACCGAAATTGAGCTTAGACTTAACGCGTCTGGACACTGCCACAATCAAAATTATAACAGGCAGCTCTCTCGCGTGTCAATGCAAGTACGTCATGATTTCTTCCGAGATTTTGCGGTAACGGTATTCAGTGTCGATACGACTGCCCTGTGTTCACAAAACCCATCTGTCCGTTTTGATGCTCGTTATTAGCTCAGGACTATTTGTTGCTAAGAGGTCAAGTGTGTTTTCACAACCGATTACTGTTCGAGTGGGCTCATGAACTAACTGCTCGAAATAATTTTCAGAGAATGTTCTTAGCACAATTTCACATGGTATTCTATGAGCACCTCCGGATTTAAACAAGTATTCTCACCAACGTAGGTTAAGGGCAAATTAAAGTCACCACCAACTATCATTGTATGAGTCGGGTATGTGTTTGAAATTAAGGGTTTCTTTGAACCTTCAGCAGTTGCATTTTCTGAGTTGGGAGATCGGTAAAAGGACCCAATTATTATTTTATTCCGTTTGCCAAGAATGATCTCTACCCATACTAACTTACAGAAAGTATCTGCTTCAATTTCGCTACAGGATAAACTACTTCTAATAGCAACAAACATGGCACCGCCAACTGTATTTAGTCTATTCTCTCTGAATACGGTCAGGTCCTTCGAGATGACTTCGGTTGAACATATCTCCGGCTTTATCCAGCTCTCAACACCTGTAATGATTTGAGCACCGGTGCTTTCTATTAGCGCTTGGAGCTCTGGTACTTCCCTAACACAGCTCCGACAATTTACAACTGTTATACCGGTGGTTCCTATATCGACGATCTTACTGTGCTCGACCTGCACCCTTTGAGAATGAAGCCTCTTTCGCAATTCCCCATGTTTCTCTAACCTAAAAAACTGTCCAGTCCACGCCACACAGGCCTCGCTACGCGTGTGGCCGCCTCCTGCGTGTAATGGACTTTTGATCTATTTAGCGGCAGCCGAGGAATCTGGAGCCAGCAGGGTTGCAGAACCGTGTGAGCCTCTGACTCAGACCTTCCACTCGACGCTACACCAGATGTCAGCAGTTGGTCATGTCGACCATGATGCGAATGGTGAGCTCTATTTTCATCTCGCGAGCAAGACGTGGAGCCTTTACCAGTTCACACAGTCTTCCATTCCAAAGCGACACACATCACTGGTACCGACGTGGACCACTACCTGTAGTTGGCTACATCCTGTGCCCTTCATGGCACCCACAAGGGCCTGTTCCACGTCTGGAATGACTCCCACCGGTGTGCACAATGGCTTTCCTCCCCTCCTTGGCAGCCATGTGCCTAAGGGGCCCCATAATGCACCTAACATTGGAGCTCCCGACTATCAATACTTCTACCCTCTGTAACTCCCCGGAACTTGCAGGCTGAGAGGTTTGACCTGGAACTGCATCCCGCACCACAAGGCAAATAACTGCTTTTCGAATAGTGACGTGACAGAGTAACATGGACTGCTGGTGTATGGACTCGCGTTGTGTTCAGCAATAAATAGCGATTCCGCACATCCCCGGATGGCTGTCAGCTGCTAGTATTGCGGTAACCTGTGGACAGGTCCCATTCTTGCAACGTTTTGGAGAGACACAGTGGCGTTACTCATGTTGTTATGGTATGGATGTCATCAGCTGCAGGTGGTGGCTCACGTTGGTATCAATGATGTATGTCGCTTTGGATCGGAAGAAATTCTCTCTGGTTTCGAGCGGCTAACAGAAGTGGTAAAGACTGCCAGTCTTACTTACGAGATGAAAGCGGAGTTCACCATCTGCAGCGTAATCGACAGGACAGATTGCGGACCTCTGGTACAGAGCCGAGTGGAGGGTCTGGATCAGAGGCTCAGACGGTTCTGAGACCGTGTAGCTGCGGATTCCTCGACCTGCGCCGTAGAGTGGTTGGGTTTCGGGTTCTGCTAATAGGTCAGGAGACCACTACACACAGGAGGCGGCTACAGTGGCATGGACTGTGCGCGTTTTTAGGTTAGAGGGTCTCGGGAAAACACAAAAAGGACTTTATTCTGAAAGGGTGCATGCTGAACACAGGAAGAACGTAGATACAAGTATCATCTGTATAATAGTTGTAAATTGTCATAGCTGTGCTGGGAAAATACGAGAGCTCCAAGCTCTAGTAGAAAGCACTGATGCTCAAATTGTTACAGGCGCTGAGCCGGAGATAAGCTGAACCGAAATTTTTGAGAAAAATCTGACAGTGTTCCGAAAGGATAGGCTAAACTCAGTTGGTGGTGGAGTATTTGTTGCTGTTAGAAGCAGTTACCTTGTCGCGAAATTGAAGTGGATACTTCCTGTGAGTTAGTATGGCCACAGTTCCTTCTTGGGACCCGGAACAAAATAATAATTGGATCCTTTTATTGATCTCCCAATTCAGATGATACAATTGCCGGAAGATTCCAAGAAAACTTTTTAACTTCTAACACGTACTCTACTCTGGCTATTATAGTTAGTGGTAACCTTAATGTACCCTCGATATGTTGGCGAAAATATGTGTTTAAATCAGGAGGTACGCATAAAACTACACCCGGAATCGTGCTGAACACATTATCTGAAAATTATTTCGAGCAGTTAGTTTGTGAGCCCACGCGAGTAGTAAACGGTTGTGAAAACGCACATGACCTCTTAGCAGGAAATAATCATGAGCTAATAACAAGCATCAAAACGGATACAGGGATTAGTGAATACAGGGTTGTCGTAGGGAGGTTGAATATTGTAACCCCAACATCGTCCAAAAAATAAACGAAAAGCATACATATACAAAAAAGCAGATAAAAATTCACTTGACGCCCGCCTGAGGGACAATCTGCACTTCTTCCAAATTAACAACATAAGCGTTGATCCTTCTTGGTTCAGAACACTGTTGGAGAAACAACGAAAAAAACTTGCTAAATTCAAACGGACGCAAAATCTCCAAGATTGGTGATCTTTTACAGAAGCTCGAAATTCAGCGCGGACTTTAATGCGAGGTGCTCATAATAGTTTCCACAACGAAACTTTGTCTGGAAACCTGGCAGAAAATCCAGATATATTCTGGTCGTATGTGGGGTATGCTAGCGGCAAGACAAAATCAATTCCTTCTCGGCGCGATAGCAACTGATATAGTACACACGACAGTGCTGCAAAAGCGGCCACTAAACACAGCCTTCCGATATTCCTTCACCAAAGAAGACGAAGTACATATTCCACAATTCGAATCAAGAACAGCTGCCAAAATTAGTAAAGTAGAACTAGATATCCTGAGTGGTGAAGCAACTTAAATCACTTTACAAAAGCAAGTCTTTCGGTCCAAACAATATACAAGTTAGGTTCCTTTCAGAGTATGCTGATACAGCAGCTCCATACTTAACAATCGTACACAACCGTTCACTCGACGAACGATCCGTACAGAAAGACTGGAAAGTTGCGTACGCCACACCAACATTCAAGAAAGGTGGTAGGAGTAATCCACTTAATTACATGCCCATATCATTAACGTCGATATGCAGCAGGATTTTGGAATATGTATCGTGTTCGAACATTATGAATTACCTCGAAAAGAACGGTCTATTAACATACAGTTAACATGGATTTAGAAAACATCGTTGTGAGTCACAACTAGCTCTTCTCTCACATGAAGTGTTGAGTGCTATTGACAAGGAGATTTCGAATTTATTCCGTCTTTCTAGATTTCCAGAAGGCTTTTGACACTGTGCCACACAAGCGGTTTGTAGTTAAATTGCATGCTTATGGAATATCGTCTCAGTTACTTGATTGGATTTGTGATTTCCTGTCAGAGAAGTCATAGTTCGTAGTAGTTGACGGAAAGTCATCAATTGAAACAGATGTGATTTCTGGCGTTCCCCAAGATAGTGTCATAGACTCTTTGCTGCTCCTAAACTATATAAATTATCTAGGAGACAATCTGAGCAGCCGTCTTAGGTTGTTCGCAGATGATGCTGTCGTTTATCGACTAGTAAAGTAATCAGAAGATCAAAATAAATTGCGAAACGATTTAGAAAAGATATCTGACGGTGCAAAAATTGGCGACTGACCCTAAATAACGAAAAGTCTGAGGTTATCCACATGAGAGCTGAAACGAATCCGTTAAACTTCGGTTACACGATAAATCAGTCAAATCTAAAGACCGTAAATTCAACTAAATACCTAATAATTGCAATTACGAACAACTTAAATTTGAAGGAACACATAGGAACCGTTGTGGGGAAGACTAAACAAAGACTGCGTTTTATTGGCAGAACACTTAGAGGATGCAATAGATCTACTGAAGAGACTGCCTACACTACTCTTGTCCGTCCTCTTTTTAGAATACTGCTGCTCGGTGTGTGATCCTTGCCAGATAGGATTGAAGGAGTACATCGAGAAAGTTCAATGAAGGGCAGCACGTTTTGTATTATCGCAAAATAGGGGAGAGAGTGTCACTGAAATGACAAAGGATTTGGGGTGGACGTTATTAAAAGGCGTCTTTCGTTGTGGCAAAATCTTCTCACGAAATTCCAATCACCAACTTTCTCCTCCTAATGCGAAAATATTTTGTTGACGTCGACCTACACGCGGAGAAACGATCATCATAATAAAATATTGGCAATCAGAGCTCGCACGGAAAGATTTAAGTGTTCGTTTTTTCCGCACGCTGTACCTGATTGGAATAATAGATAATTATTGTGAAGGTGGTTCGATAAACCCTGTGCCAGGAACTTAAACGTGATTTGCAGAGTATCCATGTAGATGTAAATGTAGGGGTATGACTTCAGGTCACGGCTGGTAATGATTGAGGGAACTCTTGACGGTACAACGGTAGGTGACGGACGTGTTTCGTCCTCATGTGTTACCACACATGCAAACGCATCGTGGTGAAATTTTTTCACAGGACAAGGATCGTCCTCACATGGCACGTGTCTATGAACTTTCTGCATGATGTTGGTGTAGCAGTGCTAGGGTCCAGGACATGAACGACCAGTTATAACAGTTGTGGAACATCTCGCCTAAGGAGAGGACACAATGGCTTTGTGACATCCCTGCTACCCCAATCAGAGGATGCATACGGGCCAGAAGGGGTGCAGTGCCATACTGATAAGTGGGCTAATACTGCCAAGTTCTTTGTAATACTCGATTTCTTAATCACTGCAATAACATTGCATAGCCTGTCAACCTGCAACTTTCATTTCCTATGCTCCTCCCCTTCTGAGGTTTTCACTTTTTTTGTTAGACTGTGTATATCAATGGTCTAGTGGATAACGTTGTAGGCTCTGTGATGCTGTTAGTGGACGATTCTGTTGTCTATAAGAAGGTTGCAACACCAGAAGATTGTAACGTAAAGCAGGGAGACCTGCAGAGGGTTGTCCATTGGAACAGAGATTGGCAGTCCGCCCTGAACGTAAACAAGTGTAACGTATCGTGCATTAATAGGCAAAGAGATCCATTACTGTTCGATTAAACTATAGGCGAAAAATCCCTGCAAACAGTATCTACCATAAAATACGAAGGAGTAACGATCCAAAGCGACCTAAAGTAGATTGGTAGGACAAGCTGATCCTTTGTTGAGATTCATTGGGAGAAACCTAATTCATTCAAGAAAGAAGTGGGTTACAAAATACACGTTTCACCGATTCTTGAGTACTGTTTATCAGGCTGAAAGCCTTATCGAGTAGGGTTAATAGAAGACGTACAGAAGATCGGACGAAGAGAGGCACGTTTCGTTACGGGATAGTTTAAACGACTGTAGACGCTCCAACAAAAGGATCCAGCATCAAGGATATGTTTACTGTTGAAATTCCGAGAGCTTACATTTCGAGGTGAGTCTGACGACATGTTAATTGTTCCCACATATATCTCACGAAACGATCGCGACAAGAAAATTAAAGACATGTGATGATATACGGAGCTTTACCGAAACTCATTTTGGCCAGGCGCCATTCGTGAATGGGACAGGAATGGGGGGATCGGATAGTTGTACCAAAATACGATTCTCTACACGCCGTATGGTGGCTTGTGGAGTATAGCTGTATATTGCAAGCGGGAATAAATATTTCAAGTGGTATGAGAGCTCGAAAGAGCAATACTTGTAAGGCGCGGTGATTGTAAACTAGGGATTTTTCATAAAATATAGCTGCCTGCCGCAAAAATGTTAGTGAGGAAATCTTGCTAAACAATGCACAACTGTGTGTGATGGATCCACTGTCGAGTTTACGACTGTTAACAGTCCGTGACTGGATGCCGAAGTTTCAGTGTTAATCTATGTAGATACTTGCAGACATGGAAGTGATGCCGCTCGATATAGTTCCTGGAAAGTCATTGAGGGTACAGAGAAAATTTTCGCACCAGTCATCATCCTAATTGGAAGAAATTTACCTATGTAGGCAGAAAACTACATGAAACTAGTAGTTTAAGTCACAGGGAGCAAGTCAAGGCTGTAAACAAAGAATCGTATATACTCTCAGATGTTGTTGGATCGTGTGAAGAAGATAGGCAACCGTCAATTTATCAGTGACATCAAATGGTTGGTTCAAATGGCTCTGAGCACTATAGGACTTCACATCTGAGATCATCAGTCCCCTAGAACTTAGAACTATTTAAATCTAACTAACCTAAGGACATCACACACATCCATGCCCGAGGCAGGATTCGAACATGCGACCGTAGCAGTCGCGCGGTTCCAGACTGAAGTGACTAGAACCGCTCGGGCACATCGACCGGCTCAATGACATCCACAGTGTAAAGAATACAGTGTGGAGCGTGCTGCTGAACCGGAAGTTATACTCTTGCCATAAATAACGTGTGGAACAGAGGACTGCATCCGCGTAGGCAAGCCGCTTGAGCGTCTTTCCTTCTCCGTCACTTGCTTTACACGCGGTGCAGAAGCATGTGGCCGACAGTTTTGTCATTCTCTAATTTACTCCTAATGCTATTCATTAAGAGAAAATTACCGTGGAAAAAATTGTGACAGGTTGAGATTTCATATCTGTAAATACGCATATATGTATTCTCTTCCTACAATTAGGTATATAGTACATCCTGTGGAGGCCAAATAAAGACTCACTCACCATCAAGCAGGCGCGCACGCTATCAACGCGGTGCAACAGGCGAGCGGTTATGCCATGTGGCCAAGGAAACAAACTCGACCGAGGCCCGCGAGAAGAAAGAAAACAGAAAAATGAGCCAATGGCTTCCTTTTTCATCACGACAATGCGCCGTCCCACATTTCGCGAGTTTTTGGCCGGAAAAAGCGTTCATGCCTGTCCAAATCCGCCTCACTTACCAGATTTAGCAACATGCGATATCAAGCTCTTCCCAAAAATTAAAACCGTGCTTAAAGGAAAACATTTTGACTCCATCCCCAACACTGAGAGGGCCACGACAGAACAACTGAACGACCTAACAAAAGAAGCCTTCCAGAAATGCTTCTAGTCATGGATTCAACGTTGGGATAAGTGCATTGCTAACTTAGGACATTACTTTCAAGGAGATTAAATCAAATTCCATGTAATCTCATTACTTTGTTTCCAATCAAATCATTCAACGTATTTTTTTATCATACCTCGTATAATGAATGACATTCTCTGGTGTTCTATCATCTTTGGCTGTCCCGACCTGGTAAACGGTCACGGAAAACAGAGATTCTCTGGATTCATACCTCTCTAAGCTTTGATATCGTGGAGTAGAGAGCTACTGCGCATGATAACAGGATTGATTTGGTAGTTGTTGGAGGCTGAACGCTTGCGCGTATGTGGCAAGAACGGTAAGCCATATTGTCATACCCTTCATGAACAGAGTGCCAAATGATAAATTCCAACGAGATAGCGCATTATCCAGGTTGTAGTTCGTACTATAATCACTTGAGGCATTTATAAGTCTTGGTGGCTTACCCAGTCCCTTGATTTGTCTTCCACTGATCATGGACGCATTGTCTATGGGTAGCGTGTTTAACAACACGTCTTGGGCCTCGGTTTCGAACCCAGCCACTGCATAAATTTTGTATAAAAATCCTCATAAATGACCGCCGAAGATTATCGGTATAACGAGACACACTCATTCTGCCAGAGGCCGTATCTAAGATAGCGGGGAGCCGACAGACGTTCACGGCATACTTGCTCTTGGGATGGGAGACTGCCCCTAAAAGGTGGAAGAATCAGCAATGATCAACAGCATGAGGGCGCAGAAGCCATCTTTACCACTGCACTAAATATACACAAATAATACCCATAGGATAAGTGGACTGTTACTGAAAAAGTGTCATGATGATTATTCCAGTGGCAAAAGATTCTAGACTAGTCCCCTGTTCGTATCTCTGGCAAGGGACTACCAATAGGGAGGTAACTACGAGAAAAAGAGTGAACTACCAATGAAAGGGTAACGTAATAGTGTCGGAGCGTGAAGGATAAGAAGTTTTAACGTGAGAGGAAATCTAGAAAATCTGGAAAGGGAAATACAAAGGCTCAGCCGAGATACGGTGGAGATCAATGAAGTGAAATGCAAAGTAGATAAGAATTTCTGATCAGATGAATAAGGGTAATATCAACAGCAGTAGAAAATGTTATTACCAGCACTCCTCATGAATAAGAAAGTGAGTTACTGCCAGTAGTTCAGTGGTAGAGTTATTTTCGTCAGAATTAACAGCAAATCAATGACAGCAACAATAGTTCAGTAATAGATGCTGACGTTAGAAGCAGAAACTGAAGAGATAAAGTGTATAAGGCTATTGAATGGATAATTTTGTATGTAAATGAAGATGAAAATCTAATAATTGTGGGAAACTGGAATGAATTAGAAGGGTAGGAATGAAACAAAGTATTTCAGAAGAGTATAGGCTTGTTAATAGGAATGAGAGAGGAGAACGACTAATTGAGATATCCAACAAATTTCGTCTAGTAAAGGAGGTATACGTGGAAAAGTCCTGGAGATACAGGAAGATTCCAGTTTGATTACATTGTGGCCAGATAGAGACTCCTAAATCAAATGTTGCATAGTAAGGCGCAGGTATCGACCGGTACACGATAACGAAGAGTAGACTGAAGTCTAAGAGACTCGTCCAGAAGAATTAAAACCTAACGAAGTGCGACAAATCGACATCTACATTTAAATCTGTATCCACAGCTATACTCTGCGAACCACTGAGAAGTGCATGGCAGAGGGCACGTCCCGTTGCACCAATTATTAGGGCTTTTTCTCGTTCCACTCACGTACAGGCGCGAAAAAAATGATTGTTTAAATGCCTTTGTGCTTCTGAAATACTTACAAAATATTAGATGTGTTTGAATTTCTTAGAAGCTATACTGCGATAGTAGCAGGCAGTTCAGATAAAAAGGAATGGATATCTCTTAAAGGGGCGATCACGGAAGTTGGACCGACAAAAATAGGTACAAGGAAGATAACTGTGAATGAAACCTTGAGTAACAGCAGAAATACCTCAGTTGACCGACGAAAGAAGAACGCACAAAAATTTTCTGGGAAATTCATTAATATAGAAATACAAGTCACTTAGGAATGAAACAAATAGTAAGTGCAGGAAAGCTGAGGCGAAATGGCTGCATGAAAAATATTAAGAAATCGAAAAAGAAATGATCGTCCGAAATTAAACGGCAGGGTGGTAACATCGAGAGTTCAAAGGGAATTCTAGTGTTAAACACAGAGGTGGCAACGGATCGGTGGGAATAATGTATTAAAGCCTGTACGAGGGGAAATACTTATCTGATGAGGTGATTGAGGAAGAAGTGGGAGTAGATACAGAAACCAAGGGAGATCCAATATTAGTCAGAGCTTAACAGAGCTTTGGAAGACTTGCGATCATATTAGGCAGAAGGAATAGATGTCATTCCTTCGGAATTTCTAAGATTAATGGGGGTAGTGACATCACGCGGCTACTCAAGTTGGCACGTAGCGTCTATGAGACTCGAGACATACCATCAATCTTTCGGAAAAATATCATCCACACAGTGCCGAAGACAATAAGTGCAGATAACTGCGAGGATTATGGCACAATCACCATCATGGCTCATGTACCCAAGTTTCTGACACTACACAAAAGAATTGGAAATAAAAATGAGAATCTAATAGATGACGATCAATTTGACTTTGGGGAAGGTAAAGGCACTAGAGAGGCAGTTCATAGTTTCCGCTTGGGATTGTAAACAAGACTGAAGAAACATTAGAACACTCTCATTGGATATGTCGATCTACAAAAAGCGTTAAACAATGTAAAAGGGTGCAAGATTTGTGAAATTCTCAGAAATAATAGGTATATACTATAGGGAAGGCCAAGAACGAAGTTGTCGGATTAAAAACGGAGTCTATCGCCCCTACTGTTCAATCTAGATATCGAATAAGCAATACTGTAAGTGAAAGATAAGATTCTGGTGTGGGAATAAAGTTTCGGTTGAAAGAATATCGATCACAAGATTCGCTGATGAGATTGCTATTCTCAGTGAAACCGAATAAGAAAAGCAGGACATACTGAATGAAATGGTCAGTCTTCTGAGCACAGGATGTGGATTGAGAGTAAACCGAGGAAAGAAAAATGTGATTAGGATAGCAGAAATGGGAACCACGAGAAACTTATCAAAATTGAGTACCTCAAAGTAGACAAAGTTCTGCTACATTGGAAGAATAATAACACATGACAGACGAAGCAAGAAGGACGAGAAAAGTAGATTAGCACAGGCAAAGAGGGCATTTCGGTCAAGAGAAGTGTACTAGTATCAAAGATCGATCATAATCTGATGGAGAAAATCCCTGAGAATGTACGTTGGAGCACAGTGTTGTATGGTAGTGAATCATGGACAGCACCGGAAAAGAAGAGAATCGAAGCATTTAGGATGTGGTGCGTAGAAGGATGTTGAATATTGGTGGACTAATGAGATAAGGAATGAGGAGGTTCTCCACAGACTCGGCGAAGGAAGGTACATATAGAAAACCACTGACAAGAAGAAGGGTCAGGCTAACAGGACATGTGTTAACGCATCAGGGAATAACTTCCATGTAGTTAAAGGGAACTGCAGAGGTTAATATATGAAAGGAGAGGCAGAGATTGGAATACGTACAGCAAGCAATTGAGGACGTAGGTTGCAAGTGATAAGCTAGGTTGAAGAGGTTGGGACAAAAGAGGAATTTCTGATAGCACGCATCAAACCAGTCAGAAGACTGATGACAAAAAAATCGGTCAGATGCGAGTAGGGTTCCCGCACTTAGGGTTCCGTACAAACTTAATTTATGTATACAGACAGTTCATCAATTCCGGGAATCTAGAATCTGGACCATTTCTGCCTGTTATTGGCGTTTATACTGGTAAAATAACGGTACCATGGATTTATAGATTTCTAGAATGTTTAATTTCAATAATATGAATGTGAAAGAAAGTTATTCAGGATGCAGGTGACCTCTATTACAACAATCAGCATTATTCTCCATTCAGGCTGCGTGGATCGCAATGGTAAAAGTCAAACATCAGACGAGAAATTACTTTATTGCTCAAATGACACGTTTCGGAATTTATCCATCAACAGATATCCAGGAGCGATTCCTGCAGGTAAATATGGAATTTCAAGTATGTGAAACAAACATTCGCAGACTAGTCCGAAACGTGTCGTAGGAGCGATAAAGTCATTCCTTGCCCAATATTTGAATTTCGCCTCGGCGGCCCATTCAGCCTGACTGTGGAACTACTGACTAACTGCAAGTTTTACGTCTAATAAAAAATGACAGAAGAAATATTTTTCTCATGTTATGTAGTTATAAACTAACAATTTTCGAATTTTTCCCTTTATTTGTACTGAGAAAATTTCATCATTATGGATCAACGGGAAGTACCCTAAAGGTGTTGATGAGTGATATAAATAACCGTACCTTTTGATTGCGTTCACTTAGGAGCTAAAGTTTCTTATACGGCCAAGGACATCAGTACGTGACACAAATTCCAACTTGACACGTCCACCCGTTCTGAGAAAAAGAGTTATCATCAGTCAGACGGACACACAGATAGAGGGTCTACAAAGCGATACCATACGTTCCGTTTTCACCGACTGAGACATAAAACCCTAAAAATAATGAAATAAACGTGGCTGGGATGCAATGGGGAGGCGTATACTTTCTTACAACTTTCAGACAGCAATCTTCAAGAACTGAGTCAGCATGTGTTTCAAGCGAGGCAAGTTGACATTCGAAGGGGGAGAGCGTCACGAAAATGCTGACAGACAGTTGAAGGCTGTCAGTAGTCCTGCCAAATCCTACTAACAAAGGGACTGACGGTCTTTGTAGTCTGGTCGCTTCAACCCCTACAAACCAACCATCCTACTAAAAAAGTTTAAAGAATTACAGCCACGTATCGCTCTCGAAGGGCCCTTGTTCACAAGTGTGGACTAATTGCATACAAACAGCAAATTAAACAATTGTTAAAATTTTGTGTTTGTCAGGATTCACAGTCTCCAAATTTTTAATAAACGTAAATATGGTCCGTATGACGCTCTTATGTGATTTTTGTTTAATCTTGCGATTGGCTGATTTTGATTACTTTTCATTTTGAAGCACCAGTAAACCCAACACGGAAAAGCACTACATTGTCTGCATACATCGCCATGTATAAATAACACTTTACACACCTGGCTTTAACATGAAACATTACTATTTTATCTTAATGTGAAGTCCGTAGAGTGTTATTTACACATAGCTGTTTTATCTTAATGTGAGATGTGTAAAGCTTTATTTACTATGGCAATATGTGCAGATAGTGTATTGTTTCTCCTTGTTGGTTTTGCAGGTGGTTGACAATGACAAGTAGTCAAAACTAGCTGATCACACGATTAAACAAAAATCACATTACAGCCTACTACGAACCATGTTTACATTTATTAAACAATCATTCATTCTGCGCTCCATAAGAAACCCTAATATGTGGTAAAGTGAGAAGTACCCTTTGTCATGCATTCTCAGTGGTTTCCAATGGATTTAGATATAGACTGCAGTATTTTGCTGCTACAGTAATTCTACCAATAGGATACAACGCATTTACAGCCATACCTTTACAGTAGCACCGCTCAGATAATCACACAAGAATAACATAGCTAACTGGTGCTCGTGACGTGGTTTCAAAGTTTCAGACTTGTCGTCGCACTCTATCTCTGCGTCCAAACGAATATTTAGAAACCATCACCAAAAATGTTCCATAATGTTTACCTTTTTCACCGTTTGATATCCGACTAGTAGGTATTGCTGTATCAGGCTGAAATACCGCTGTTTCACTGAAGGCAGGGGGAAACGTAATGTCGCGTGCGCTCATCGCAAACTACCACTGGACAACGCGAGGTAACGTATGGTCACGTGTGGAAGCAATCTGCGGTCTGCGGTCGCCTCTTCCTGTTTTCCAGCTGACGTCCTACTAGGTGGGCTCTCTGCAATCACCGCCTCTGCATGGACTCTGAATTAAACCTGTCTTTGCACGGGCTTTGGACTAATCCGCCTCATAGGAAGTTCACCTTTTACTGTGAAAGCACATCTCCTGCAAACATAGCTCTGATTTTATTATTTCGCTGGATGTGACAGTGGGGTTTACTTATTTATTTAGTTATAGCACTGTACATGATATACAGTCAAGAATACACAAAAAATACACGAACAGACAATACATTAAAAAAAACAGTTGTTATATGTTGATGTCCAATATCCTGATCCAGCCAAGGCTAGATAGTGTATCCATGTAAAAGTCGTTTGGACCACTCAGGCAGTCTCCCGATTTACACTCCTCGATGCTGTGCCGGGTGGTCTGATTCGGTGCTTCAACAACAGTGCTTGGGATTGGTTGCTTACCCCACTTGTGCAGATTATGTGCACACACACCATGTCCTGTTCGGCTGCGATTTATATTCTTTCACTCATTCTGGGCGAGTTCAAAGCTATTGGGCTCTGCAGAGAGTGAAAAAGTTGTTACACTTCACGTGGAGCACTCGCAGTCCAGGTTTCACGTCATTTGCTGTCAATGGTGAAGTTGGCAAAACAAGCTGTTTGGCCAATCGCAGGGGTGTATTTCTAGAACGAAGTCGGATTGTTTTCAACTTGGGAATCTCTTCATGGATGAGAAGCTGAAAGTTATTCGTTATTTTGGAATATTATTTCAACAGGGCTTCTAGTCTTCTTAACAGAGGAAGTGCTAAGTGGCTGAGTGTTGGAAGTCAAGCATAGTGGAGTAGTTCTTATGCACACGTAGACGATTCACATGGTTCTATTGAGCCGACTGTCTATCTTATTTGCGGTATGTTTAACAACACCGGAGCCCACAATAATCAGCCGTAGAAAACACTAAACTGAGCGCAGATGTTCGAAACGTACCTGGTGATGCACTCTTGTGCTTAGTTAACAAGAAGTTTTTTCGAGGTACATCCTGAAACACAGTGTCCTTTTAAGAGTTATGCCCAGATAATTTGGATGACTCTAGTAGCACTGTGTCCCTCATACAGATTTACAGTTTACTGTCTACTGCACTTTTGTACAAGTGGAGGCTGGTGGTTATGGTTTTAGAAAGGTAGGGTATGAGTCTCCACACGATGAAATACTTATGTAGTTCTATAATACTCAATGCGATAGGTTCCGCAGCTGTGATGAATTTATTGAATGATTTCTTGAAGCCTTCAGCTGCCATTTTCTTTATTTCCTGTGCGATTGTACAATTTTTTGATGATTTTTTGGTAACAGATTATGTCATATACGTAGTTGCTCCTGTGACATTATGTTATGCTCATAAATTAGTTCGATGTGCTGACGCTATTTTAGGGGCACATTCATATCATCGGTTAGAAGGTTTTCAGCAGTTTTTTCCTTCTTGTGCTGAACCAGAAGTGCTAGAATGTGAGCATATCCAAACTTCTTTGCGCCTCTTTCAAGTATGTTAAAGATTGAAAAGTATAGTACATATGTTGACCCCTGAGGTAGTCTACTGTTTAATTTCAGTTCTTTGCTTGTGAGACGGCCCTGGACTACTCGTCAGTGCCTGCTGAAAGACTATGTTTTTAATCAGTCTCGATTTGGTTTGGCAGGGGATGACTCTTGATAAACTTGTCTAAGACCCTCCATTCCATAAAATATCTCAAACAGCAGTAAAGTCGACAAAGACTGCTGATATTTTCTGTTCTTACTGAAACGCGACTTTGATATGTGTAGTTAGGCTTACAACCTGATCTGTGCGTCTCCTGTTCGATCTGCAAGCTTTTTGTTTTACAGGGATGTTTTCCAAGATTATTGTACCTGTCCTAGAGGTAACTGTATTACCACATCCGAAATGATGGAGGATCAGCAGAGAAAGGTCTCTTTTTCCGACAGCAAGCTGGACGGCAAAAAATTTGTTGCACCACATTTTTCGCAAATGGAGAAAACTACACTGACTGAAATGGGAATTCTAGGCTAAACGTCACCAAACTAATGCTCTAGTATTTCTATGGGTGTGTGAAGTGTCGATTAAATCATGTCCTTGTGAGAGCTTACTCACAATACAGAAAAAGCCTTTCCTGCAAATGAAGTACCGTGTTAGTACATGATAATTATTGGGTGCGGATCACGTTACCGAAAGTTTTCAGTCTCAACACAGAATGCCCAGAGAACGCACACGTGTAGCATTTCGTCATCTTTCGGAGTTTGAGAAACGCTGGTCATTGGCATGAGGTACAATGACGGAAAAAAATAGAATCACAACACCAAGAAGGGGCTGTGCGACACCAACGAAAGTTGGTGGACGTGTTTCTACATCTGAAAGATATGTCTGTTCAAATTTCATGCCAGTCGCATAAGAGTGGCACTAGTAGCGCCACCATGAGGATGTAAATCAGATTTGTTTTAAATACACATTTTAACGGTCATGAGGTACCCAGAACCTTTGATATTGGACTGGTGAGCTGATTTTGGTCAAGAGCGCTTTTAAAGTGACAAAGGCGCCAATGTCGACACCTCATTCAATTTGAACGAGATCGTATAATATGGCAACAAGAAACTGAATGCTCTTTCCCTGATACTGCAAAAAGACTTGGAAGAATGTAGACACTGTATATGGTTGCCGGCAGCGTTGGTCACGGAAATGTATGTTGGCAAGAAACCGGTCTCCAGAGAGCCACGTGGAACTGTCGAGAGGGAAGACCATCGTGTTTGACGTATGGCTCTGGCGCATCGTACTGCACCTGTACCAGCAATCTGAGCAGCAGTTGTCACCACAGTGGCACAACGAACTGTTACAAAATGGTTACTTCAAGGAGGGCACAGAGCCAGACTTCCTGTAGCGTGTATTCCACCGACCACTAATCACAGCCATTTGCTACTTGAGTGGTGTCAAGCGAGGGTTCATTGGAGAGCAGGGAGGAGATCTATTGTTTTCTGATGAAAGGTGGATCGGCGTTGGTATCAGTAATGGCCATGTGTTAGTTAGAAGGATGCCAATTGAGAGCCTGCAACAACCTATCTGCATGCTAGGCACACTGCACCTACACCTGGATTTATGCCGTGGGGCGCCGTTTCGTGCGACAGCAGGACCACCCTCATGGTTATCCCATGCATCCTTACTGCAAAACTGTTTGTCAATCTGGTTATTCGACCTGTTGTGCTGCCATTCTCAATGGTTTTCAATGGATTTAGATGTAGACTGCGGTGTTTTGCTGGTACAGTTAATTCTACGGACACGATACAACGCATTTGGAGCCACAACGTTACAGTAGCACCGCTCAGATAATCACACAAGGATAACATAGCTAACTGGTTAGCGCCCACATACCCATTCTGTAACCCAACGTGCTCTACAGAGTATCAAGATGTTGCCTTGGCCTGCTCGATCACCAGATCTGTCTCCAATCGAGCACATATTGGACATCATTCACAAACAGGACTAACTGCCCCCTGCATTGACCAAACAATTACAACCAGCATGGAAATCCATACTACAAACTGACATCCGGCACCCACACAACACAACGCATGCACGTTTCTATGTTTGCATTCAACTTCCTGGCGGTTACACCGCCTGTTAATCTTCCTGTGATCTTGCAATGTTAACCACATAAATATGTATTTCAGAATTTTCATCGCTCTACTTTAATTATTTTTCGGTGATGCGATGTGTACTTGGAAGAATCGCACAGCCAGATGGCACAAACAGGCGACTGTAGCAAAGACAGCAGAATGAGTAGTGATGAGATGGATCCAGGGCAAAACCGTAGGATGAAGAGAAACAACAGACAGCTGGGAAGACGTCACTAAAAACTGGGTTGAGTCGTGAAGCTGCGATGTGCCGTTTTCATCTGACACAGTAGCATAGAGAACAGATATTTGTATGGTGTACAGCCAGAGTGAAGTGAAACACTGAGCGGCGTTCTGAGATTTTCGGCAATTGTCTCGTTTCTGATTATGGCGGTCAGATCTACGCCAACGCGTCCACAGATAACCTGTAAAAGGTCAGAAGAACCTACTTCTCAAACTCGTTGGCTCATTAAAAAAATTTTGGGTAGCGTTGCTCCAGAGTCATGCAATACTTTTTAAAAGAGTAAACCACCATTTCACTATGTGTTATTATATTTGTGTTTTGCTTTATCCAGATTTCGGCTGTTATCCCATCATCAAGTACAATGCCAACAGTTATTAGAGAATTATTAAGTCATATTTGTTAATGTAGTTCAGAGCATATAAACAAAGTTAACACGTCTGTAAGACCTTAAAGACGTGTGGGGAAATACTACACATGAAAACATGACTGATTTTGCAACTTTTTAAGGAAGTTTCAATGCTCGCCATTACGTAGCAAGAATGGTGAACTCCCTTGTCGTATACTCTTTACAACCAGGGTGCCAAATGGCATATTCCGTCAGTGTACAGTGACCAATTTCCGTCTGGAGTGCTGCGCGAGTTCATTTGTTTCTTCAGAAGGGAAGACCGACGTTGTTCGCCCGTTTTTGGCTTGATGGCGTCGCACTGCGATGACAAAATCGCGCAATCTTTCTCAAATGTTTTTACACAAACTATTCCTTAAAAAAAAGCTTTATATTCACGTCAGCTTGAAGATGACGTGCCCATTATTTCGTTAATGTTCACAGTAATTGTGATATTTGCATTTAAGTAAGACACTGTGCAAAATTCTAAACAGTTTGCAATGAAAATTAGTGGTCGCTATAATTTTGCGTTTGGTGCGTATTACATAAAATGTTACTGCATATGAAATTTAGCTAACATATTGTTTTTTTCTTTAGACTTGGTAAGAGGTCTCTGTCGATCACCAGTCTCGAGAAAACTGGTCTTACCTGACGCATTTAATTTCAATCATGCACGCTAGTGCAAAAGCTGTAATGAAATATCCTTAATATTACCCATACCACATAAGCTGTTTGAGATATCGGAACGAAATAGTGGCAAATGATAGCACGCAAAGAGGAGAGAATTTTGCCATATCGTTACTATGTGAAAATTCATTATCTACTTTGTTATTTCATTAATTACAGACGTTGTCGATTCCATCTTTAAGAGCCATTGATAGCTGTTGAAATGACAAATCCTGTGGATTTGGTACAACATAAGTGAACGCATTACAAGTTCTTTTCTTTTACTGAAGATGTGCTGTTTCCTAAGCTATTGGCCTTACTTGATTTCAGGCCTCACTTAGTAGACCACTGTTCCGGAATAATTCTCACGTAACTGCATCTGCACAACATTTTAGTGAGATGACAGTGTGTAAACTCCACTGTGTTTTGACAAAAGAAGGAAAATTTATTATGACAACAAGAGAAATGTAGGCTTTACTCAGAATTTGCCACTCATGACAGCTCCCTGAAAGTCACAAAGGGCTAACAAGTCAGGCGAAACCAAATCGCTACTTTTATTGTCTTTTCAGCGGAATTCTTTTTAGATGCTAACCAAAGCAGAGGTGACAGTAGGTTTGTTTGGATGATCACCATGCAAATGTAGGGGTGGAGGGGTTCCACTTAATATTTACAAAATATGTGAGCATACGCTTCAGTTTAGAACGGCACCCACTCTCCAGCGCTCAGCTGTTCACCTGCACCGCGCTGACGGCTTCCCGGGACCACATTCTCCCCATGCTTGACCTCCCTACTGCACATCTACCCAACAATTTATTCTGCACATACTTTACTAAAAACACCCTGAGCTATCTGTAATTCCTGGACTGAACCTATTTGTTGCCCCTAGAGCACGTCTCGGTTGCGATGGGAAGGCGTATACTTTCAGTCCAGCCGACAATCTTCATGAACAGACAAAGCATGTGTTTCAGGCATGGCAATATGATACTCAGAGGCTGTTTGCTTCCGCGTCCCAAGGAATACGTTCGTGCCTCAGGGGGCAGCACCTGAAACAGATTTTGTTAAACAAAGTTATAGTTTAATATCTGTTATGTGATGAACATCTCCGTAGAGTTTGATAAATATGGTGTAACAGTCAATGATTAAAGCTATATAGATATCCTGTATAAGCGTAATAAAGTTGGGTAAGAACATGAGGAATTTGACCAGGGAACAGAGCAGCAATCAGTTTGTGGTGTGACCTTTTCACTTCGAGTAAGCTTTACGGGAGATAAAAGGGATATTATTACTTAATTACCTGCGGTTGTTAAATGCTGATTCGTTTTACACAGATATAATTTTTTTATGAACATACGTGAGAGAGCTGAAAAATAATGCCACCTAATTTTTTATGCAAATACTCTTCGCCCTTTTGAAATAAACCAAACGTAATTAACATTCTATATCTTCATTCTTCATGTTTATTACTCAATAAAGAACCCTTGCGATGGACACATTTCGCCCACTTTGTGACCAGTTTGTTGATACCGTCACTGTAGAATGTCTGACTTTGTTGACAGAGTCACAACCTGACCTCTGCATGTAACGCTTCATCATTATCAAAGGAAAATCGCAAAGGAGTTCTTTAAGGTTTGGGATCAGATAAAAATCGCATGGGGTCGAGTCGGAGCTGCAAGGAGGATGATTGATGGCAGAGAAGCCGATGCGTTACATGGTTGCAGATGTTGCAGCACTCGTGTGTGGTCTGGCATTGTCATCGTCAAGGAGAAGATGGTTCATGTGTGCAAACTCTAGTAATTCGAAGTTCGATTATAGCACTCTCATTCTCACACACTGACTTAGCTATGTAACACAGCACCAAGAATTATTCTACAATTCGAAGTCAACTAGCCTCAGAGGGACGTAGACACGTAGAATAAAGACGTAAAATGATAATAACGTATGTTTTACTTAAAAAAATTTAAGAGTTTTCACACTAAAAACTCGGAGGAATTATTTTCCAGCGCGCCCTCGAATGTGTATTTTATGTAAAAATTTCACTTAAAAATTATTTTCAGTTGCCTCATATGCTATGTCCAGTTAGGAATAAATATAGTAAGTGTTTTTTAAGCGAAGGTAGGGGGCGTTGACAGCAGAGAATAGGTTGGACTTGAAATACGTTTGTGTGCGTGTTTTTACGAAAATCGGTAAAGGGAAAGCGTAGTGGGGTTATAATTTGGACTTTGACCTGTAAAACAGGGTTTCATAATGATACGGGGGATCGTTGTGCAATGGCGATGCCTTAGAACTCTTTGATGAACCTTCTACTGAGCTACCATTTATCTGAGGTAGACCAGGAGCGCGCAGATGTAGAAGGAAGCATGAAAGTGGGCTAGGTAGTAAAAGCGAGGACAGAAGTACCTACTGCGACAGATTTTATGAAAGAAAAGATAAGAGCTAAAGAGATTTAGGAAACGTTCATAGCGGTTAGCATCTACATTTAGTACGAGTGAATGAACAGTGTTTTCGGCATGAGCAAAATATAACACGGATATCTGAAGTTTGACAGACAAATTGGAACTACTGACAGTTGTAAGACCATACCATGAAGTTACTTGCAACGTGTAAATTTGTAATAAAAGTGCATGCAACAGAAAAAGTAGGGTCTGCACTACACTAACAGAAAAAAATCATAACATCAAAACATAATTAATGTAGAGTAAGGAAATTTTGGGATTATATTTGTTTAGGTAATACATTTAAGTGATTAGCATTGCAAGATCACAGGTCACTGCAAATGTAAGATGGTGATAAATTCATAACCGGTGTAGCCGCTAAAACGTTGAATGCAAGCACGCAATGTGAATGCATGTTGTTGTATTTTTGGCGGATCTCAGTTTGTGAGATGGAGCTTCGTGTTAGTTGTAACTGGTCGGTCAATACAGGGGCGGTTAATGCTGTTTGCCGATGACTGTTGAGTTGTCGTCCGATGAAGTCCCACATGTGCTCGACTGGTGATCGAGCAGGCCAAGGCAACTTATCGACACATTGTTGGGTTACAACAGCAGTATGTCGGCCAGAGTCATCCAGTTGTAAAACGCCCCATGGAATGCTGTTCATGAATGGCAGAACAGCAGGACGAATTACTAGACTGAGTTCAAATTTGTAGTGAGGGTGCGTCGAACAACCACGAGGTGTTCTTGCTGTCACACGAAATCGAGCCCCCAGACCATAACTCCAAGTGTAGGTCCAGTGTGTCTAGCATGCAGACAGCTTGGCTGCACACCATCAACTGGCCTCCTTCTAAGCAACACACGACCATCACTGGCAGCTTTCATCTGAGGACACAACAGACCTCCACCCTACCTTCCAATGAGCACTCGCTTGACACCATTAGAGTCGCAAATGGCCACGGTTTGGAGGCAGTGGAATGCATGCTACAGGGCGTCCTTGAAGTAACCGATTTGGAACAGTTCGTTGTGTCACTGTGCTGCCAGCTTCTGTAGATGCAGTACGATGCGGCAGAATCACACGCCGAACACGATGGTTTTCCCCCTCGGTAGGATCACACGGCCTTCTTGTTACGACGACACATTCTAGTGTCTACGGCTGCCGGCAATCGTGTAGTGTGCCAACATTACTGCTAAGTCTTTCTACATTATCGCACAAGAAACATCCCGCATCTCCTAGCCCTATTACACGACTTCGTTCAGACTCACTGGTGTGTTGATAATGGCGTCTTCGCCGCCTCAATAGCACTCTTGACTGATGTCAACTCAATATGTCCAGTCTCAAAGGTAACTGACTCTCACGACAGGTACAGCGTTTATTTAAAGCAAACCTGATTTGCATCCTCATAGTGGCGCTACTAGTGCTAATCTTAGGCGACTAGAGCGAAAATAGAACAGATATGATCTTACAACAGATGTAGAAACACACCTAACTACTTTAGTTATGTTGTGTACCTCCTTCTTGGTGTTGTAATTCTTTTTCCGTCAATGTATATTATGTAACTGCCATGTCTGGAATCGTTATTTTTCTTTTTTTTTCTGTGTGCTTACACATTTACTGACGTTTTCTTATAATGTTTCTCCGTACATAAAACTGTATTATAATGTAAAATTGTAATTAATATAATTTTTGGGAGAGAGACTAGTTTTGAATGGTAATGGATAAGTCGCTATATGAAGCTGTATCAAACGAGTCTGGAGAGAAGTGGAGAGACTGATTATTTGTCGTACTGAAGCGTGGGAATCGCTCGTTTATGACAGGAGCTTTACAGAGTGTGTTTACATTGTATAACGTGAACTATTTCCTATGCATAGAGTGGACTATGAATTTAACGGAATTTGAATCAAAGTGAATTCTACTTACAAACTACGCTACCACTAGAAGTGGGCAATTTCCTCTGAGAAAAAGAAGTTTAATGTGTATGATAGAGATGCTAGCTTGAAACTGAAAATGATGTAGCAGAGGAGCTGAACAATGTGCATGTTCTTGGAATCATACCATAGTCTGAAGGTTTTTTGGTGTGGGGTGTCTTTTGTTCTAAATAATTAGGACAAAAGTATGTATTGCTACAGAAAGTGGTATGGAATACTGTAGAATCACTGTAAAGGAAATAATGAAAATAGCCAGAACCATTCACTGATACAAACCTTGGGCCATTTATTTTTCAAGAAGAAAGTGCGAGTTGCCACGGATCAAGGGTTGCACAGTAATGTCGAAGTGATCTGGGTTTCCATAGACTGTGATGGCTAGCAAACTCTCCTGAAACAAACGCTACTCACAAGGGAACATCCCCATCGCACTCCCCTCAGATTTAGTTATAAGTTGACACAGTGGATAGGCCTTGAAAAACTGAACACAGATCAATCGAGAAAACAGGAAGAAGTTGTGTGGAACTATGAAAAAATAAGCAAAATATACAAACTGGGTCGTCCATACCTAAGATAGGCAATATTAAGGGCAATGCGTGCCGAGGAACGCCGTGGTCCCGTGGTTAGCGTGAACAGCTGCGGAACGAGAGGTCTTTAGTTCGAATCTACCCTCGGCTGAAAATTTTGCTTTCTTTATTTTCGCAAAGTTATGATCTGTCCGTTCGTTCATTGACGTCTCTGTTCACTGTAATAAGTTTAGTGTCTGTGTTTTGCGACATCACCGCAAAACCGTGCGATTAGTTGACGAAAGGTCGTGTCTCTCCAATGAGAACCGAAAACATTTGATCGCAAGGTCATAGGTCAACCGATTCCTCCACAGGAAAACACGTCTGATATATTCTATACGACACTGGTGACAGCATGTGCGTCACATGACAGTAATATGCTGTCGACCCACCTAACTAGTACACTTGGCGAATGGGTAAAAAGATTCTTCTACCTTGCCCGATTTAGGTTTTCTTGTGGATGTAATAATCACTCCAAAAAAAAGTGATGAAAACATAAGGGTTTGTCACATAAACTGAAAATAAAAAGTTAAAATTTTCGGTCGAGGGAAGATTTGAACCAAAGACCTCTAGTTTCGCAGCTGTTCACGCTAACCACAGGACCACGGCTCTCCTCTTTTCAGCTGCCCTTAATATTGCCTATATTGCGCATGGACGACCCAGTTTATATATTTTGCTTATTTTTTCATAGTTCCACACAACTTCTTCCTGTTTCGTCGATCGATCTGTGTTCAGTTTTTCAAGGCCTATCCACTGTGCCAACTTATAACTAAATCTGAGGGGGGTGCGATGGGGAGGTTCCCTTATCAGAACACCTGATCGGTAATGTAAAAAATATTATGTTTGACTTCATACACAACGGTAACGAGAGCCGGGCTACGCCGAACAGGAGCGCAAATGATTAACCAACAAGTTAACACAACAAACGAAGATTCACCATAAATAATGCAGCAAGAAGTGGAGTCCAGCTATCACAATATCAACCAGGATGAGGCTCCCTAAAGTAAGCATGTATAATGGAGATGTTGCGTTGAGGCTCCAAGTGCAAATGGAATGAGCAGCTACCGCTGGACATGTTATATTACGGTGTGAGAGGAAGTTCATAGTACAGAGCTTCTGGAGGAGTGACTCAGCAGAAGCACACCTCTGGGTCCGCCAGATACAGCACAACAGCTATCGGAATCAGACAGAAACCAGCCATTCCGTTACCATACTTGAAACACCATGGGGTGGTATCGATATAAGACACCACATAAACAATTCTGTCATAATACTCGTATAAAAATGTATTTAAAGCTACCGTATCAGAAGAATGAAGAGACATTTGAAATGGCTGCTTTCATTGCATGGTGTATATTGTGAAATAAAAATTCACTTCTTGTCATGTGCTGATATTTCACAAAGTAATTCGAAATCTACGATGTTTCAATAATGGGGAAATTTGATCACTAAGTGGACTGTTTTTGACGCTGACCACATGCTGTCAAGTAGAAATGTAAAAGTGTATCACGTTTGGTCGACATCGCTGACTACAGACACTTCATTTACTGAGAAGACTAAGTACTTCACTTGGTACTGCATCGCCACACAAGTGGTAATTTGCAAGAGAACAGTTACAGCGGAAATTCTCAATAAGGATCACACTTCTGATCCATGGGCCAAGGTGGGATGACGACATGACATTTCCCACTGCTATGTGTTTAACGATTGTACATTAGGAATGTTAGCAAGTTTCTGAAAATTTGTTTCTAAAACACATAATTTCTTATAGTATGAATGGGAGCATACGCAATACTGGTGTAATATTCTATAATACTGTGTGTCTTCATTCAGAATGTATAAAATAATTTGCCAAGAACAACAGAATGGTCAATCAGTTCACATAGTTTTTGCTGAAGTTATATAATTCTTATTGTTGCTCCCTACCTGAAGCCTCTTAATTTCCAGGCATTTAAAATAATAAAACATCTTTAGGAATGTAAGTAGGCTTAACTGAAAGTGGTTTGTTTGATAAAAGTTTGTTCATAGCAGGATACTACATATTTACGAATACTTTCTCTTTTGACATTTCTTTCATTCTTATACGATGTGTGTGTGTGTGTGTGTGTGTGTGTGTGTGTGTGTTCTTCGTCTTTTACTACATATAAAAGTGTAATTGTGGTGTTTGTGGGGGATACTCCTAACTTGTTCATATTTATCCAAAGTGCACGGCGAATTGTGTGCTGCTTTATGCAATGTACATATAAAATACACAAGTCTTGTAGTGTTCGTCATTAAGCCAATTGTCTAAGACCGATCAGGAAAGAGAAGACAAATTTTCGTTGGCGAAGCATTTATACCGTGTGAAAACTTTCAATGTGACAAATATGTAATGGTCAGCGTTTGTTACATCTCGGAACTTGTCATACCATAGTATTCTTTAGCCATTGTGCCACCTTGTTTACTTCTCTTGGTAAATCTTAGTAATTGTTCCAGCCTGAGTGTGTGCTATATTCGGTGAATTCAAGCATCATTCGAAATATAGAAACATATCAGGTTTCTTCCTCTTTTAACATATTTCATCAAACTGTCTTCAACCTTAAACATCAGTTATTTTTATTATTAAATTTTTATTGATAACTCTCATTCCTAGTAGCAGTAATACTGGGACGGTCCTGTTTTGTTACATACATTTTAATTGTGGTTATATCAGTGCTGAGAGAAGGTGGCGAATGTCCTTGGTTCTACAAAAGGCAGGTGAGTTCCTTGAGCTAACAATTGGTGCCTATTGTCGAAAATCGTCGTACATGGTAACTCTTCCATAGCATAAAATTGTCCCAAGGCCCATTTTGTGACTCCTAACAGTGTTGATGGTTCAAAAATGGTTCAAATGGCTCTGAGGACTATGCGACTTAACTTCTGAGGTCATCAGTCCCCTAGAACTTAGAACTAATTAAACCTAACTAACCTAAGGACATCGCAAACATCCATGCCCGAGGCAGGATTCGAACCTGCGACCGTAGCGGTCGCTCGACTCCAGACTGTAGCGCCTAGAACCGCACGGCCACTCCGGCCGGCAGTGTTGATGGAATATATATGGTAAAGGTATATGTATGGTAAAGGGAAAACGGGAGAGGTCATCAGCGCGCTGCACTTCGTATCTCAACATGATACTGGGACCATGGAGAGATGGCTGTAATACAAACCACTGGCATCACGATGTGACTTCTGTCTTATCCTACTGTTGTCCTTCTTCAATGCCACCCAGTAAATTTATCTTCTTATAGGATAGTTTATCCAGATTATAGCTGTTTTGTCTGTTTCAGGATACAAAAAAATTTCCCTGATTAATAGGCTGAATCTGTGTTGTGAACGATCAATCGTGAAGTCAAAGTGCCTCACAAGGGGTAGTCATTAACAAATGCTTCCAAAATGTGCATGGAATTAGTTGAAGGTTTGTGAGGGACGCAAAAGGCTGAACATATATCTTGCAAGAGATTTCTGTTTTTCTCTTTAGATCTTGGAATTACTACACATACCCAATGTAAGTGAAAGGAAGCACTGTAAAAAGCATGGTGGAATGCAGGTCTGGAAACAACGATATAATTGAAGTAGACGAATAATAACAGACATTGCTACAGACACTGAGTCGTGTCAAGCACTAAGGGAAACGATGGCTAGATCCTAAACACACTATACTGAGCTGAAGGTAGAAGTAGTAGCAGCAATTTTTTCCCATCTGTGTTGGAACGGTACTATTATTGCTCTTCCTAACACAAGCAAACCTGTTGTGTCTTTGTGCAGTTACTCTTACTTCAGGTACTGGGACTATGCACGGCTCTGGTTAAAAAGAACAGCTTGATGTAGTTATAGGGTCAAGCTGCGCCCATCTGCTTTCGCGCCCCACCGCTAATTCACTGCAAATAATAACCTGTAGCTGTGATCCTGCAGTCAAATAGTCTATGTGGTGACTATAATTGCGAATTAATAAAATATACAGAAATATAAAATAAAAGATAAATTAATATTTTAATAACAATGGTTCTACTGTAACGCCTCCAATTAATGCAGGCGACAGAGAATAACTATGAATGATGTTGATTCAATAGAGGACATCTCAAATACAATATTCAGTTAAAATATAGACAAAAAATACCCTTATCAAATGCACTAAATCTACATTGAGAGTGTTACGAGAATGATACAAAAATTCCCAAACGTAATTGTCAACAAAGCTATGTGAAAACTAAGCACATTTCATGAACAAAAAAACATGAGGTATTCATTAGCTCAAAACAGTTCAGAGTTTGACCTGATGATTTAAAATTATCACATGTGATACATAGAATAGTTTCTCATACTCGTCTATCCTAAGCTCTGTGATACAAGCGGAATAACTTAGTCCTATTACGGAGCACATTCAGACCTCTCGAAATATGAATCCCCTTCAGAAGTTCAGGTATGGTAGCAGCCATCCACTGCCCAGAATAAAACACCTATATGACCGAATCATGCATGTTACCTCAGGCTAAAAAACTCAACCTGAGTTGACTCAACTCGCTCCCTCTTTACTCGAAATGTCTCAGTCTCCACTTGTTTCTTGTGGTGTTGTGGAACCTCCTGGTTCTCCACTGGCTGAAGGTCATCCACGCCAAAAATACAATGTTCTTACATGCCAGAGACATGATATGATTCATTTTGTCAACTACCCAGACTAAACTAATACTATGAAGGTTTCTCGGGTCTCCAGCCGGGTGGTAGCGTTGATACATCGCGAAATATCAACGCTATGTCAACGCTGGAGACGGGAGAAACCTTCATCAGCAGTATACACCAGAAAAGCCTACAGTCACATAAAGTAATATGTTACAAAAATATTTAAATAAATAACTGTTATAAGTATTAGATCAGACTGAGATCATTCACAATAACTATAAATGAAAGATGTTCAGCAATAAATAAGCCAGTGTTTTTGCGCAAATGCGCTCATTCTAAATGACAACGAACTGTCGTGAAACATTATTTAAACAGTCAGATTATGCCTTCTTGACATAAACGTCTTTTGGTTTTTCCTTAGTGTTGTCTGCTTACACATATCACTGGCCATTATTAAATTAGTACAGTTTCTTTAATAGCACTTGCAATCTACCTTTAAATAAAGTTATTGGCAAAATAGTAAACTTTTATTATATAACAACACAAGTATGACAATATGTGAGGTACTGACGTTCTGTTCATTTGCTGTGTAAATGTGAAGAATACGATGTTCTGACAAACATTTGCATAATAAAAAAGATATAAAAGCCTTCGTAAAACGGTAAGTGAAACAGATACAGGTAAGTAGCTCTAAGGGATGATAGCTATAGTGCAATGATATCCCTTAAGTTATCTTTTGTTGAACTCAGATGAAGTGATTAAAACTGTTAAATCAGAAGTCCATTGTGTAATATTCACTGTAAAATATTACACACGTCAAAAAAGGTTGTGCATCACCCCGTTTCCCAGAACTACTGAAGATAGACGTTGACTGTGGATATTGTATCATAGACACAGTCCCTCTAACTGTTCAGACATACACAGTCCCTCTGACTGTTCAGACATATCACTAAACCCGCCCAAAGATGTTAACAACCATGCATAAGAGCACCTATTAGACGAAGGGGGCCCGACAGCCGATCGGTTCCAGTCATCCCACCAGGAAGAAGGTACACGGTTCGTGTTTTCTGTAGTTCAACAATGCCTAGAAGCTCAATACCGCGGGTCGATCGCATTCGCAATGTTACTTTGTGGCAGGAAGGGCTCTCAACAAGGGAAGTGTCCAGGCGTCTCGGACTGAACCAAAGGGATGTTGTTCGGACATGGAGGATATACAGAGAAACAGGAACTGTCGATGACATGCCACGCTCAGGCCGCCCAAGGGCTACTACTGCAGTGGATGACCGCTATCTACAGATTATGGCTCGGAAGAACCCTGACAGCAACGCCACCATGTTGAATAATTCTTTTCGTGCAGCCTCAGGACGTCGTGTTACGACTCAAACTGTGCACAATGGGCTGCATGACGAGCAACTTCACTCCCGACGTCCATGGCGAGGTCCATCTTTGCAACGACGACACCATGCAGCGCGGTACAGATGGGCCCAACAACACGCCGGATGGACCGCTATGGTTGGCAACACGTTCTCTTCACCGATGAGTGTCGCATATGCCTTCAACCAGACGATCGCCGGAGACGTTTTTGGAGGCAACCCAGTCAGGCTGAACGCCTTAGACACACTGTCCATCCAGTGCAGCAAGGCGGAGGTTCCCTGCTGTTTTGGGGTGGCATTATGTGGTACCGACGTACGCCAATGGTGGTCATGGAAGGCGCCGTAAGGGCTGTGCGATACGTGAATGTCATCCTCCGACCGATACTGCAACCGTATCGGCAGCATATTGGGGAGGCATTCGTCTTCATGGACGACAATTCACGCCCCCAAAGTGCACATCTTGTGAATGACTTCCGTCAGGATAACGACATCGCTCGACTAGAGTGGCCACCATGTTCTCCAGACATGAACCCTATCGAACATGCCTGGTATAGATTGAAAAGGGCTGTTTATGGACGACGTGACCCACCAAACACTCGAGAGATCTACACCGAATCGCCGTTGAGGAGTGGGACAATCTGGATCAACAGTGCCTTGATGAAGTTGTGTATAGTACCCCACGACGAATACAGACATGCGTCATTGCAACAGGACGTGCTACTTGTTATTAAAGGTACCGGTGTGTGCAGCAATCTGGACCACCAACTCTCGAGGTCTCGCTGTGTGTGTTTTTCACGTCAGTAAAAACGGCGGAAATGATGCCCCAGAGCCATACGACGAACAGGCGGTCTTCCCTCTCGGTGGTGCGAAGTGGCCATCTGGAGCCCTATCTTCTTGCGACTGTTTACTCTCGTGCCTACCGTTGATAGCAATCGTGTACAGTGACTAAATTCCTGTCCAGTGTTTCTGCAATATCGCAGAAGGAACATTAAGCTGCTCGCTGCCATATTACAAGACCTCCTTGGGTCCATTTGTCAAGACCTCAGTAGGGCGTTGATAGTGGCGTCTTTGTCACCTTAAATGTACTCTTGACTAACATCAACACACCACATCCAATCTTGAAGGTAACTAACGTTCACGGCAGTTACAGCGTGTATTTAAAGTAGACATGATTTGCATCCTCACAGTTACACTACTAGCGCCACTCTTACGCGACTGGCTTGAAATCTTAATAGACAACATTTTACAAAAAAAAAAAAATGGTTCAAATGGCTCTGAGCACTATGGGACTTAATTTCTGAGGTCATCAGGCCCCTAGAACTTAGAACTACTTAAACCTAACTAACCTAAGGACATCAGACACATCCATGCCCGAGGCAGGATTCGAACCTGCGACTGTAGAGGTCGCGCGGTTCCAGACTGTAGCACCTAGAACCGCTCGGCCACCCCGGCCGGCAACATTTTACAGATGTAGAAACATGCCTAACATCTTTCATTTATGTAGCACAACTCCGCGGTGCTGCGATTTTTCTCCGCTAGTGTGTTTCATGTAGAGACACTGTGCAGGTAACTGCACATACAGATCGTTGCCTGTGGTCCGGCCTTTTGCAGCTTACCACAAGAGACGTGTCTTTCTGACTGATTTTGTGACTGCTCATTTAGGCTTTAGTCTGCAGCGATGGGTAAGCTCCATAACCTCACGCTTTACTTACAGGGACAACTTGGGAAACCTGCTACCTACACTGCAAGGAGGATATTTCCCTAGATAGCGGACTGACGTAAGATTGAGAACGCTCCGTAATCTGTCACGTCTCTGGGAAGCTAGGAGGACTTTTCTCACACTTTGGAACAGCTTTCCTGGGAACGCTGGACGCAGAAAATTTAATCTGTTCTCAGAAATGTTTGTCATGACGTCTAAACCACCCCTGGATGGAATTTCAGTTTTATTGAAGAGCTACGCGGTCATCCTTAGAGTATCATAGGGCTCTGTTGCGCCCATTTCTGTCCCTTACCTCTCACTGTGAACAAGAGCTACGAATAACTTTATCCTCCCTTTCCGTTAGTGAAATACCGAACAGAAAACTTGTGACATCTGCACGTGTTTTTCCATAGGTATACAAAAATAATATTTTTTGTGGTTTTTTCGTTATGAATCATTCCCTTTACGAAACATGTGGTCTATCATGAACACAATGCTCATTTCTCGAGCACAAAAGTATTCAATGAGTTCTTGATATCAGATATCCTGCTAGTGTAATCAGAGCTTAATCTTTGAAGAAACATCTTCTCGAAAAATTTTACTTGATCATGTTTTTAGCAGAGATGAGCAACTTTAGGTGGTTCATCGTATTTTTTAAACACCGTATTCCTGTATGTGTCAAATTGTAGCTTCATGTTGATGTATAAATAACATGTCCCAAATCATTCATAAGTTATCCTCTTCCGTTTTAATCTAGATCATAAGCACTTAATTAGTTGTGTCATAGGTTATTATAGTAGGAATATTTGAATTATGTTCATTAAATTTTCAAAATAATTAGTTTGCGGAATTGCTTCGAGAGAATCTGATTGATCACAAATCATTCATAAGTTATCCTCTTCCGTTTTAATCTAGATCATAAGCACTTAATTAGTTGTGTCATAGGTTATTATAGTAGGAATATTTGAATTATGTTCATTAAATTTTCAAAATAATTAGTTTGCGGAATTGCTTCGAGAGAATCTGATTGATCACGTTCTTTTCTATGTATTTTTATACCAGCGACATAGGTGCTAAACCAATTGTAGAATAGTTATTTGTGAACATTTATTTGAGAGAGAAACATGAACCACAACAGTCATATCATCAAATAAATTTATTTCAGACTAATAATTTCGACACAACACTTACGCCATTCTCAGGTCTGCTTTAAGCAAAAAGAGTGCTTTCATTCTTTGGCCCGTGTATCGTAGAACCCATACAATGCTAGTTCTTGTGGATTTCATACATCAGGGGAGTACACTCTACACGACAAGTACTACTATAAGGGCGCCACGATACACGGACTAAG
The DNA here is from genome assembly GCF_021461385.2 of Schistocerca piceifrons. Classification (NCBI taxonomy): domain Eukaryota; kingdom Metazoa; phylum Arthropoda; class Insecta; order Orthoptera; family Acrididae; genus Schistocerca; species Schistocerca piceifrons. The sequence continues at coordinate 847,677,671 of NC_060139.1, forward strand.
GAATGTAAGAACTTTTTTGGTTGACAGTGGACTTTAAGATGACGTAAGTGATGCACCGAAACCAGTCGTTTGAAATAAATTTAAGTTGTTTCAAGTAGACCAATAAATGAATATGGAAACAAAATGGACAAAGTCTCTTATTGTGCTATTAGAGATGCAGCAGATAAGCTAAAAGTAGGCTGTTGGTAAAGCAAAACTTAGATTCTTCTTGACCTTGACGAGTCTCATTACGAAATATATAATGTACTACCGACAGCACCGGACTTGTCAATTCATGATTGTGAAAGTACTTCAGCTGGTCACTTGACTCAGATGATGCAAGCTTAAATGTTGCCGTAACGTTGCTGATTATCCCAGTCTTTGGCCAGGAACATAATAATCGCGTGATATTTAAGACTCTTAGTTGCGCAAAGGGTGTCTGCTGATATCTGATGAATGAATTAACTAATATCCAAACTCTTTTCTTATCAAAATGTATTAGCAGATTTAATAGCTCTCTGGTGTTGAAACTGCAAATCAAGGCGGCAGGCTATTCATTTTTTATTTGGAGTAGGGGGTACAACGTCATTGTTATACGCGCTCAAAAGGAATTCAATTATAAAGTCGAACATACAAACGCGACAAAAAGGATTAACATTAAACAGAAGACTGCCATTTTTAAATAAATTAAGGTACCGTAAAGGATGGTGCAAAAGGTGCCGTGGAAATACATACCAGACTTCTGAAAATAGAATACAATTGAAATTAAATGGTACTTAACATAAAAATGTAAATCTCATTTGGGATTTGTCGGGTCGATAAGCAAATTGAAGTGTAAGCCCTTAAGCTGAACTGTACGCTCCCCTATCATCAGCATATAACGTCCTATTCACCAAAATGTGGAATATTAATACACACAGGCGAGTCTTTCAGTGGGGAAACAATTTGTGTGTCAAATGCAATGGGTTGTTCGAAAGAACGCTAACAGGAAATCGTCGGCCAGATAGCTGTCTACTGGAACACTTCCAGTTACCTCTTACTTCTTACCACTCACGTTGCCATATGTACGTTCAACAATATCGTCAAGTGCTTGTATGGAGATGGCTCATTGAGATGCAATTTGAATCATGACGACATACTGGGTGAAGTGTCTACTGCAATGAGGTGACTGAAGTCAGGGGGCAGCGGTATGCACGTACGAGGTCTGGAACTTAAATAGTGGCAACTATTTATTCACAAACGATACAAAAGAGTTACATGTTTGCACCTACTACTGTCCTTCGAAGTAGTCACCAGCGTTGTGTAGAACCCGTTGCCAGTGATTTGGAAGGCGTAGTATACCGTTAGCAGAGCCTTTTCTGTTGATGGTGTGAATGGAGCGGTCTACTGCCTGTCGAATCTCTGGAACAGTTCTGAAGCGAATGCCACGAAGTGGTTCCTTCAACTTCGGAATCAAATAAAAGTCACAAGGACTTAAGTCCGGGGAGTATGGTGGGTGGTACACTACTTCCCAGTCCCATAGACCGAACAGAGCAGCCACAGCTTGCACTGTATGCGCCAGCGCATTGTCGTGCAAAATGATGGGTGGGTTGCACAGAAAGTGTCGCCGCTTCTTTCGCAAAGCTGTTCGCAGGCGATGCTCCAAAAACAAACAGTAATGCGACTTAAGTCCTTGTGACTTTGATTTGATTCTGAAGATGAAGGAACCACTTCGTGGCATTCGCTTTAGAACTGTTCCAGAGATTCAACAGGCAGTAGACCGCTCCATTCGCACCATCAACAGAACAGGCTCTGCTAATGGTATACTACGCCTTCCACATCGCTGTTACGGATTCTACACAACGCTGGCGACTACTTTGAAGGACAGTGACAGGTGCAAATATGTAATACTTTTGTATCGGTTGTGAATAAGTTCCAACCCTTGTATAAACAAAATGGTTCAAATGGCCTTGAGCACTATGGGACGTAACTTCTGAGGTCATTAGTCCCCTAGAACTTAGAACTACTTAAACCTAACTAACCTACGGACAACACACACATCCATGCCGAGGCAGAATTCGAACCTGCGACCGTAGCGGTCGCGCGGTTCCAGACTGTAGCGCCTAGAACCGCTCGGTCACCCCGGCCGACTACAAACAAGATATAAAAGGGCAGTGCATTGGCGGGAGCTGTCATTAGCACTCAGGTCATCCATGTGAAAATGTTTCCGACATGACTGTGGCCGCACGATGGGAATTAACAAACTTTGAACGCCGAATGCTAGTTGTACCTAGACGCACGGGACGTTACATTTCGCAAATCGTTATGGAATTCAATATTCCGAGACCCACAGCAGCAATAATGTGCCTAGAATACCACATTTCAGGCATTACCTCTCATCACGGTCAACGCAGTGGCCGACTGCCCTCGCTTAACGACCGAATGTAGCGGCGTTTGCGCAGAGTTGTCAGTGCTAACAGACAAGCAGCAGTGTGTGAAATAACCGCAGAAATCAGTGTGGGACGTACGCCGAACGTATCCGTTAGGACAGTGTCGCGAACTTTGGCGTTAATGAGCTATGGTAGCAGGCCGACGCCTTTGCAACAGCACGGCATCGCTTGCAACGCCAATCTTGTGTTCGTGAGCAAACCGGTTGGACACTAAACCACTGGAAAACCGTAGCCTGGTCAGATTAGTACCAATTTAGGTTGGTAAGAGCTGACGGTGGGGTTCCAGTGTGGCGCAGACCCCACGAAGCCATGGATCCAGGTTGTCAACAAGGCACTCAGCAAGCTGGTGGTGGCTCCATAATAGAGTGGGCTGTGCTTACTTGGAAAGTGTTGGGTCCTCTGGCCAACTGAGCCGGTCGTAGACTGGAAATGGTTACGTTCGGCTACATGGACACCATTTGCAGCCTCTCATGGACTTCACGTTCCCAAACAACTATGGAATTTTTTATGAATAACAATGTGCCGCGTCATTGGGCCACAGTTGTTCGCGATTGGTTTGAAGAACTTTCTGGACAGTTCGAGGGAATGATTTTGTCACCCAGATCGCCCAACATGAATCCCAACGAACATTTGTGGAAGCTAAACGAGAGGTTAGCTCGTACACAAAATCCTGCACCTGGAGAACTTTCTCAATAATGGATCGTCATACAGACAACGTGGCTCAATATTTCTGAAGGGAACTTTAAACGACTTGAGTCCTTGCCTACGACAGGAAGCAGGAGTCCAACACGATATAAGGAGGTATCCCATGACTTTTGTCACTTCAGTGTATATTTTCATAAATATATGCCCTGGTATGCTGCTTAACGACAACTGCTTCCAAATTATTTTTTCATGCAGAAGGGAGTCCTATTTGGTCTAAATTTGTTGGTACGTCCCCAGCACTGGATAGTTTGAAGTACCCACAGTCGCAGTACCAAAAAAATTTCAGAACCAGATTACATATTCTCATCTGCATCATCTCATTTAATTCTGCGTGTATTTCAGCATCGCAGATGCTTAATCCATTTGGTATGCGGAGATTGAGATTGTAGTGAGATAGCATCACTGAACAGACCCTTTAGGATATCATTTCAAATTACAAATCATTGTAACGAGTCACGTTTATTGTTCCTCCGTCATTAGGTGCATTTATTTTAATTATTAAAGCATGGACGATTAGTATCTATGACGTTTTGTGGGCAATACGTGGCACTGTCTTTCAGTGGCCAAAGGCTTCTATCTCAGAAGTATTTATGTCACGTACAATATCTGTTGATGATGTATTCATAACGGTTACGGTCAAGACTAACCTAAAATGATCCGAAATTAACTGATTCTGATATGCAATACTGTCTATGTTTTACAGAAATATGTAGAAAATAAATAATATTGTGGTTTTCATTTATAAAATGTTTGCCATTAGCGTGTATTTCCATGTGACGTTGGCGCTAACTTCAGATATTAAAAACCAGTATGGTAATGTAAACTTGTATTTATCATCCTTATACTGAAAGAGTGCTGTCTATTTCAGTCGTAAGTGCCGCTAAACAGTGTATTGCGGGGTTTCTAAGCAACTTTGTAGTTACCGGGAGGAGTGTAACAGACGATTGCATGGTAAGTTTGTGTATGTGACCAGTCCTGTTTGCACTTTTGTCAATTCTCCGTAATAACTTTGTCCACGGGCCGTTAAACCCCAATCTTACTTCTTTCCTTTAACTTAACATATCTGGGAAATACACAGAGTTGCAGAAGCCGTCTCGATTTTTTTGTTGGAGACATGTTTCAGCAGAGTGCAAGAACAAGTCTACAGTAATCTGCTTGTCCACTTCCACAAAGTTGATCGAGAGGGTTGAAACTTGTCACAGTTTAAGAACGCAGTTCAACGTCGAAACACACACTCGCACGCAAACGCACACATACTTTTGATTTTTGAGGTCTCGCAGAGTAGCGAACACAGGCTCGTATAAAGATAATTAGTCATCCTCTGAACCCCAAAAAACGGAGTTAAACAAAGTTATTACGCATGAAATCAAACGGCATTATTAGGTATCGTTATAATAGGAAAGCTTGACTTCCGGTTGCCTGCAACAGGATTCAGCTTATCAAGAATAGAAATATATTTCCTGAAACCCCACTGATAGCAATTACGAAACTGAATTCCAGAACTCACACTAGCTAGTAACTCTTAATATAGACCTTTTCCCAGGTATCGAGGAGTATGTTACAATCATACCCCTCCACAACTCAGGTAAATGCAGTAGCCTCTAAATACGGCAGTGCTAGGGGGTCTTTTTAAATGTTTTCCCCACGGTCGTGTAGCGACATGTAAATTTTACAAGTTCGACCAAACGTTATGCCATGATTCACAGAGTATGAGTGATGCAGCTCACTAGCGAAGGACAGACATAAGAATATTATTTGTGGTACAGGAGCTCGAACTGTCGCTTTCAGTCATAGGTATTAGGCGTGACGCTAACTCCGACAAAATAACAAGCCATTCTCGTCATAAAAATTGGTTTTGGGGCTTCCATATCGTATTTTAACTGTACTGGGCACCACGCCTGTTACTCTAAAATCTCATGGATATTTCCATACTACAACAGATCTGATGAAAAGATTTATGAAGTTTAAGGACCTCACACCTAAAGTTCTTCTTGATCTCTTTATAATTCGGTGAATCTTCGGCACTGGTTCTCATAAAGGTATCAGCGTCATTAAAGCCGGCACCTTTGAGACCATTAGGAACTGAATTCCCTGTTTGCTGGTGGATGATCCACAAATGCTACACGTAATGTTCATTATTAAAACATAGGCTACAATTGTACAATTACACTCCTGGAAATTGAAATAAGGACACCGTGAATTCAATGTCCCAGGAAGGGGAAACTTTATTGACACATTCCTGGGGTCAGATACATCACATGATCACACTGACAGAACCACAGGCACATAGACACAGGCAACAGAGCATGCACAATGTCGGCACTAGCACAGTGTATGTCCACCTTTCGCAGCAATGCAGGCTGCTATTCTCCCATGGAGACGATCGTAGAGATGCTGGATGTAGTCCTGTGGAACGGCTTGCCATGCCATTTCCACCTGGCGCCTCAGTTGGACCAGCGTTCGTGCTGGACGTGCAGACCGCGTGAGACGACGCTTCATCCAGTCCCAAACATGCTCAATGGGGGACAGATCCGGAGATCTTGCTGGCCAGGGTAGTTGACTTACACCTTCTAGAGCACGTTGGGTGGCACGGGATACATGCGGACGTGCATTGTCCTGTTGGAACAGCAAGTTCCCTTGCCGGTCTAGGAATGGTAGAACGATGGGTTCGATGACGGTTTGGATGTACTGTGCACTATTCAGTGTCCCCTCGACGATCATCAGTGGTGTACGGCCAGTGTAGGAGATCGCTCCCCACACCATGATGCTGGGTGTTGGCCCTATGTGCCTCGGTCGTATGCAGTCCTGATTATGGCGCTCACCTGCACGGCGTCAAACACGCATACGACCATCATTGGCACCAAGGCAGAAGCGACTCTCATCGCTGAAGACGACACGTCTCCATTCGTCCCTCCATTCACGCCTGTCGCGATACCACTGGAGGCGAGCTGCACGATGTTGGGGCGTGAGCGGAAGACGGCCTAACGGTGTGCGGGACCGTAGCCCAGCTTCATGGAGACGGTTGCGAATGGTCCTCGCCGATACCCCAGGAGCAACAGTGTCCCTAATTTGCTGGGAAGTGGCGGTGCGGTCCCCTACGGCACTGCGTAGGATCCTACGGTCTTGGCGTGCATCCGTGCGTCGCTGCGGTCCGGTCCCAGGTCGATGAGCACGTGCACCTTCCACCGACCACTGGCGACAACATCGATGTACTGTGGAGACCTCACGCCCCACGTGTTGAGCAATTCGGCGGTACGTCCACCCGGCCTCCCGCATGCCCACTATACGCCCTCGCTCAAAGTCCGTCAACTGCACATACGGTTCACGTCCACGCTGTCGCGGCATGCTACCAGTGTTAAAGACTGCGATGGAGCTCCGTATGCCACGGCAAACTGGCTGACACTGACGGCGGCGGTGCACAAATGCTGCGCAGCTAGCGCCATTCGACGGCCAACACCGCGGTTCCTGGTGTGTCCGCTGTGCCGTGCGTTTGATCATTGCTTGTACAGCCCTCTCGCAGTGTCCGGAGCAAGTATGGTGGGTCTGACACACCGGTGTCAATGTGTTCTTTTTTCCATTTCCAGGAGTGTATTTATTGGCTTAAGTTCGTAAGCTACTAGATTTCAGGGGTATCTACAAACAGTAGTCGAACGTCCATGTCGAAGTTAACTTGCAAGGCAACACATCTACAGTACATGGCTCATCAGACTCTTTCTATTAGCAGACGGGATGAATTAGCGCTCTGTACGAGTTTTTGTTGCAGCTCACCCGTATGTTGCCTTTCAGTGGCAGCGCTCCATGAACATCGGGGCCCACGAGAAATACGGGCCCCTCAAAGAACAAAGGGTAACTTACGATCAGTAACATGTTGAAGATGCTTGTTGCGCGGGCACTTTTGGGTATTCAAACTCATGAGCCATGTGCGGCAGATGTGTTGCCTTGTAAGCTAGCTTTCACATGGACTCTTCGCTCTACTATTTATAGATGCACCTGAAGGTAGGGCTGAGTCCTTGAAACCTGGCGGTGTAAACACTTCACTTAATAAATAACTGTACAGATATAGCGGATGTTTTAATCGTGAACATTGAATCGTGAAATGGACGGATGCTGTAGTAGCGTAGCACTTTACGTCTGTAAATTTACATGTCCCTTTCTGGCCCCTCTTCCGATGTTCAAACACTATGAATCACATTTCACAAAATTCTTTTGAGTTTTTGTCTGCATCATGTTCAGATCTTCACTCAGTCCTCATGACTTGTTTCGTTTCTGCTATCTCATTGTACGTACATTTCGGTATGTTTTGATCTGTCTCTAAAGATATGTCATACCCTAACCTTGCGTCTTTACAGCCAAGCATTGCGGAGGACGCCAGTAGCTAGTCTTCTTTCTTTATATCAGAGAGCTGTGTAGCGCCTTCTTGATTACAAAGTAGTTAGCTGATACAAGTAACTACACCGCCCATGCCCTGCCGATGGCAAGAAATCTTTCTTGCGCGTTTTCAACGGAACGAGTAGGCCACAGTAATTATCAATTGGTTATTTGATAAAAGAGTGCGATGTATATGTATCGAGTGAAGTTGTTGAAACTAAAAGATAATGTCTGACCAGCTTCCTCATTCTGACACAATCCGAAAGCTATCAAACGCTGCAACGTACGACTGAGAAAGTTCCTAGATTTTCCTAAAATGTCGAATACACGTTCTGGCGCCAATTTGCTGGTATTTAATTGGTCAAGATTTTGCTTTGCTTGTTTCTGTTTTAAGAATAGTACTGAACATTGTAATGCAACGTCTATGGAAATGATTTTTCTTCTTCTCTTATTTTGGTATCATTTGACGTCTCGTCATCAGTATGATCGTTTGAGATGGAGTACGATGGGAGTAAAAGTGACTACATGTTGATAACATCAGAAAAAGTGATAAAACAAAAGAAAATTATAATTTCCGTTGACATCAAGAAAATGAGAAAGAGAGTACAAGCTCTGATAGGCAAATGCTGAACAACGGAATCGTTGGTGGTATCACCATTCGTCTCAGCTGACTCAAGGAAACCACGAATAACAGAAACCACCGCCATTGAGCAAATATTTGAATTTCGCTCCTTATATGTAGAGAGAGAGTGGAAGGGGCGAGGGAAGATTTAGAGTATGGGGTACTGATGTGGACTGAGAGGGGGAGGAGTTATTACGTGAGAGAGGACGAAAGAGAGGAGAAAAAGGAAAGTGACGTAGGTTAGAGATAGGTAGAGAAAGAATGACAGAGAGAAGAAGAGGGGAGGGAGAAAAACAGAGAGAGAGATAAGGGAGGATGGAGCGGGGGGGATAATTTTGAGTACAGATTGGAACAATTATTTCACAAATTTATAGTGTATATCGCAACGGAAGTAATGCTACCAACTTTACAGGTTATGTTAGATATGGAACAGCGGTGTTTACGACGGCAAATAACACTGAACGTATTGAATGTCCTGGATTCGTGGATAGAGCTGATGGAGGCTTTATCCGTGTGGAGCTACTAGTACAGTTTTACGCGATATTTTGTATTGTCTCGCTCTACCGGATGTTCCAGTAATCACCGAATAATATCAAAAGTTGCAAGATAGGTTTAAAAGAGCCTACATAGCAGGAGGTGTCAGAATATCCCACGAGGCATTTCGAGAACCCAGATTAACAAAAGCGAAGAAGATTGGAATATTTCGACGTAAGTCGGGTTCACGTCATACGGTGCCTTTAAATATGTGGTTCCTCTATGGTGATGGCACTACTTCTTGTAGTTAGCTCATTTCAAATGTGGCTGTAAACATGGAAGAGCAAAGTGACCGGTAGTTCAAAAATACACTGACTGAAATTGAAAGCACTGAACCTTAAAGCCCCCGTCTGTTATTTACCAAAAGTTCGTGGAGGTGCTCGAGGCATAACAGGTCCTAAATGGTTAAAGTTGTAGTCTTTAGGATTTGACAGGCATAATCAAAATTAGCGTGAGCTGTCGCCCCCCCCCCCCCCCCACAAGCACGGATACTCTCTAGTATTTGTTGTGAAATGGAAGAAAACAGCCTCTATGCCCGAAACATGGTACTCTGTGTCAGTCCATGGAAATTACTGGCTGGTAGTCGGTGTGAAAGTCCGCATTTTCCCATCATAACCGAGACAAGCTCTGTGCTTGGCAAATCATGTAGATGTAGATGTAGATGGTATCTACATCTACATCCACACTCTGGAATCCACCGTATGGTGCGTACCTTGTACCACTATTTGTCATTTTCCTTCCTGTTCTACTCGCAAAAAGAGCGAGGGAAAAAAGACTATCTATATCCCTCCATACGAGCCCTAATTTCTCGTATCTTATCTTCGTAGTCCTTACGCGATATTTACATTGGCGACAACAGAAACGTTCTACAGTCAGCTTCAAATGCCAGTTGTCTAAATTTTCTCAATAGTTTTCATTGAAAAGAGCGTCACCTTCTCTCCAGGGATTCCCATTTGAGTTACTGAAGCATCTCCGTAACTCCTGCACGTTGTTCGAACCTACCGGTAACAAATCTAGCAGCTGGTCTCTGATTTCCTTCGATGCCTCCCTTCAATCCGACCTGGTGCGGAACCCAAACACTCGAACAATACTCAGGAATGGGTCGCACTAGTGTTCTACACGCGCTCTCCTTCATAGATGAACCACACTTTCATAAAATTCTCCCAATAAAGCAAGTAGACCTTTAAGTGTTACGCCTAGATATTTAACTGACGTGACGCACTAATGTTGTATTCTGACAATACGCGATTATTTTTCTATTCATCTGTCTTAACATACAATTTTCTACATTTAGGGAGACCTGGTATTCATCACACTAACTACAAATTTTGTCTGAGTCATCTTATATCCACTCAAGGACGACATCTTCCCGTACACCAAAGCATCATCAGCAAAACAGCCACAGATTGCTGCTCACCTTGTCCGCCAGATCACTAATGTATATAGAAAATAATAATGGTCCTATCAAAGTTCTATGGGGCACTCCTGACGATGAATACTCGCCGTCGTGGACAACATAATGGTTTCTTTTACTTAACATCTCTTCGAACCATTCACTTATCTGGGAACCCATTTCGTGTCAGTGGTAAACGTCGCGTGGTAACTCGATATCTCAAACAGTCTTTCAGCAATCTGTTCGCGATGGATCGTGGTGACATTCTGCCTGTAACTTCTAGCCGCATTTCAGCTACTGCCAACGGTCTGTTTGTCAGCGTCAATCTAATAATGGTACGATCTTCTCGTAACGTAATCATTCTAGAAGGACACCACTCCTTCGGCAGTTATTCTACTACACAAGACTCTCTGTGCGTTATGTTGGTGTTTTGGTCCCATGTCTCTGATGCCAATGATTACACCTTTTTCAAAGTCCGAGAGATTGTGATATGCTGCTAGGGCACGTTCTCTGTTAATACTGTGTTGCCGCGCGGAGTAGCCGGTCTGGAGGGGGGGGGGGGGGGGGGGGGAGGGGAGGGGGGCATGTCACGGATTGCGCGGCTCCCCCCGACCGAGGTTAGAGTCCTTCCTCGGGCATGGGTGTGTGTGTGTGTGTGTGTGTGTGTGTGTGTGTTTTCCTTAGCATAAGATAGTTTTAAGTTAGATTAAGTAGTGTGTAAGTCTACGGACAGATGATCTTAGCAGTTTGGTCCCTTAGGAATTCACACACATTTGAACACTTTTTTAAATGCTGTATCCGATTTCCGCCTAAAAACGTTCGAGCACATCCAATAGCTGTTTACGCTACTACAAATACAGGTTATTATTTAACAATCGTTAGATGTAGCTCGCTAATCAACCAACAGCTATATTCAGTACATACTTGCTAGCGACCAAGTAGTACATCTACATCTACATCTACGTGATTACTCTGCTATTCACAATAAAGTGCCTGGCAGGGGGTATAATGAACCACCTTCAAGCTGTCTCTCTACCGTTCCACTCTCGAAAGACACGCGGGAAAAACGAGCACTCAGATTTTTCTGTGCGAGCCCTGATTTCTCTTTTTATCGTGATGATCATTTCTCCCTATGTAGGTGGGTGCCAACAGAATGTTTTCACAATCGGAGGAGAAAACTGGTGATTGAAATTTCACGAGAAGATCTCGTTGCAACGAAAAACGCCTTTGTTTTAATGATTGCCACTCCAATTCACGTATCATGTCTGTGACACTATCTCCTCTATTTCGCGATAATACAAAACGAGCTGCCCTTCTTTGTACTTTTTCGATGTCATCCGTCAGTCCCACCTGATGCGGTCTCACACTGCACAGCAATACTCCAGCATAGGGTGGATAAGTGTGGTGTAAGCAGTCTCTTTAGTAGACAAGAAATGGTTCTAATGGCTCTAAGCACTATGGGACTTAACATCTATAGTCATCAGTCCCCTAGAAAGTAGAACTACTTAAACCTAACTAACCTAAGGACATCACCCAGTCATCACGTTTAGTAGACATGTTGCACCTTCTAAGTGTTCTGCCAATGAATCGCAGTCTTTGGTTTTATCTATGTGATCGTTCCAGTTTAGGTTATTTGTAATTGTAATCCTAAGTATTTAGCTGAATTTACAGCCTTCAGATTTGTGTGACTTATCGCTTAATCGAAATTTAGCTGATTTCTTTTAGTACTCATGTGAATAACTTCACACTTTTCGTTATCCAGGGTCAATTGCCACTTTTCGCACCATACAGATATCTTATTAAATCATTTTTCAAGTCATTTTGATCATCTGATGACTTTACAAGACGGTAAATGACAGCATCATCTGCAAACAATCTAAGACTATCTCAAATATCGAAGTTTTAATTACTATGTATACACTATCTGATCACAAATATCCGGACATCCACATGCTAAGCGAAATTGACCACCAGATGTCGCTAAAGGTGGAGCCGCAAGTGTAAAAGGAAGCAGCAGAGAAGCAGTAACAGTACATCGCGTCGTTCAGGAGTGCTCAGTTACAACGAACGTGGACAAGTCATTGGATGTCACCTGAGTAACAAATCCATAAGGGATATTTCAATCCTTCTAAAGCTACCCAAGAAGACTGTTGGTGACGTCATTGTGAAATAGATACGCGAAGGAACAACCACAGTTAAACCAAGACTATGCAGATCTCATGTAGTGACTGACAGGGACTGTCAGGCACTGCGTTGGGTGGCTGTAAAAGATCACGTGGCATCGTCTGAAATAATCACTGGTGTGTTCCAAACTGTTACCAAAAATTCATCTAGCACAATGACTGTGCGTACGGAGATAAAAACAATGTGGTACAATTGTCGAGCAGCTCCTAGATAATTTCTCTAGTCAAAGCAACGTTTCAGGTGCTGTAGTAAGCTGCACCACGGAAAGTGGATGACTGGAAGCGTGTGGTTTGGAGCAAATGTTACTTACGGACGTAGCAGCTCTGTGTAACAAATTTTGCATCCTATACTTCCCAAATCAGCCACAAATGTAATCATACACTACTGGCCATTAAAATTGCTACACCAAGGAGAAATGCAGATGATAAACGGATGTTCATTGGACAAATATATTATACTAGAACTGACATGTGATTACATTTTCACACAATTTGGGTGCATAGATCCTGAGAAATCAGTACCCAGAACAACCACCTCTGGCCGTAATAACGGCCTTGATACGCCTGGGCATTGAGTCAAACAGAGCTTGTATGGCGTGTACAGGTTCAGCTGCCCATGCAGCTTCAACACGATACCACAGTTCATCAAGAGTAGTGACTGGAGTATTGTGAAGCGCCAGTTGCTCGCCCACCATTGACCCGACGTTTTCAGTTGGTGAGAGATCTGGAGAATGTGCTGGCCAGGGCAGCAGTCAAACATTTTCTGTATCCAGAAAGGCCCGTACAGGACCTGCAACATGCGGTCGTGCATTATCCTGCTGAAATGTAGGGTTTCGCAAGGATCGAATGAAGGGTAGAGGTACGGGTCGTAACACATCTCAAATGTAACGTCCACTGTTCAAAGTGCAGGTCAATGCGAACAAGACGTGACCGACACGTGTAACCAATAGCACCCCATACGATCACGCCGGGTGATACGCCAGTATGGCGATGACGAATACACGCTTCCAAAACGCGTTCACTGCGATGTCGCCAAACGCGGATGTGACTATCATGATGCTGTAAACAGAACCTGGAATCATCCGAAAAAATGACGTTTTGCCATTCGTGCATCCAGGTTCGTCGTTGAGTACACCATCGCAGGCGCTCCTGTCTGTGATGCAGCGTCAAGGGTAACCCCAGCCGTGGTCTCCTAGCTGATACTCCATGCTGCTGGAATCGTCGTGGAACTGTTCGTGCAGATGGTTGTTGTCTTGCAAACGTCCCCATCTGTTGATTCAGGGATCGAGACGTGGCTGCACGATCCGTTACAGCCATGCGGATAAGATGACTGTCATCTCGACTGCTAGTGATACGAGGCCGTTGGGATTCAGCACGGCGTTCCGTATTACCCTCCTGAATCCACCGATTTCATATTCTGCTAACAGCCATTGGATCTCGACCAATGTGAGCAGCAGTGTCGCGATACGATAAACCGCAATCGCGATTGGCTTCAATCCGAACTTTATCAAAGTCGGAAACGTGATAGTACGCATTTCTCCTCCTTACACGAGGCATGACAAGAACGTTTCACCAGGCATCGGCGGTCAACTGCTGTTTGTGTATGAGAAATCGGTTGGATACTTTCCTCATGTCAGCACGTTGTAGGTGTCACCACCGGCGGCAACCTTGTGTGAATGCTCTGAGAAGCTAATCATTTGCATATCACAGCATCTCCTTCCTGTCGGTTAAGTTCGAGCGTCTGTAGCACGTCATCTTTGTGGTGTAGCAATTTTAATGTCCAGTAGTGTATATTCTTCCTACTATACTTCTACACGGTATTTAACCTGGGCATTAATACGGGGTTGTCCACTTTTCGCCTTTATGACGGCTTGCTGTGGATACTTTCAAGGAGGTGTCGCGCCTGGTGCTAGTCCCGTATGACGATAACGGGTGCACTCTGCTACGCCGTGTGGCTTGGATCTATCAAATGCCTGAAGAACGTTACCTGTCGTCAATTGTAGCGCCGGCATGAAGTAAGCAGGAGGTAGTATCACGGTATGAGGTTGTTTTTTGTGATTACGGTGTGATCCCCTTATTGCGCTTAGCAGAACGCTAAATTCGGAGGAATACGAACAATTTTTACAGCATTGTGTACTGTGTACAGCAGAAGAGCGACCGTTTGTATCAGCATGGACCCTTTCTTAAATCAGCAACTGTAAGACAGTGGTTGTTGTTGTTGTGGTCTTCAGTCCTGAGACTGGTTTTATGCAGCTCTCCATGCTACTCTATCCTGTGCAAGCTTCTTCATCTCCTAGTACCTACTGCAACTCACATCCTTCTGAATCTGCTTAGTGTATTGATCTCTTGGTCTCCCTCTTCGATTTTTACCCTCCACGCTGCCCTCCAATGCTACATTTGTGATCCCTTGATGCCTCAAAACATGTCCTACCAACCGATCCCTTCTTCTAGTCAAGTTGCGCCACAAACCTCTCTCCAATCCTATTCAATACCTCCTCATTAGTTACGTGATCTACCCACCTTATCTTCAGCATTCTTCTGTAGCACCACATTTCGAAAGCTTCTATTCTCTTCCTGTCCAAACTGGTTATCGTCCATGTTTCACTTCCATACATGGCTACACTCCATACCAATACTTTCAGAAACGACTTCCTGACACTTAAATCTATACTCGATGTTAACAAATTTCTCTTCTTCAGAAACGCTTTCCTTGCCATTGCCAGTCTACATTTTGTATCCTCTCTACTTCGACCAACATCAGTTATTTTACTCCCCAAATAGCAAAACTCCTTTACTACTGTAAGTGTCTCACTTGCTAATCTAATCCCCTCAGCATCACCCGACTTAATTCGACCACATTCCATTATCCTCGTTTTGCTTTTGTTGGTGTTCATCTCATATCCTCCTTTCAAGACACTGTCCATTCCGTTCAACTGCTTTTCCAAGTCCTTTGCTGTCTCTGACAGAATTACAATGTCATCGGCGAACCTCAAAGTTTTTATTTCTTCTCCATGGATTTTAATACCTACTCCGAATTTTTCTTTTGTTTCCTTTACTGCTTGCTCAATATACAGATTGAATTACATCGGGGAGAGGCTACAACCCTGTCTCACTCCTTTCCCAACCACTGCTTCCCTTTCATGTCCCTCGACTCTTATAACTGCCATCTGGTTTCTGTACAAATTGTAAATAGCCTTTCGCTCCCTGTATTTTACGCCTGCCACCTTCAGAATTTGAAAGAGAGTATTCCAGTTAACGTTGTCAAAAGCTTTCTCTAGGTCTACAAATGCTAGAAACGTAGGTTTGCCTTTTCTTAATCTTTCTTCTAAGATAAGTCGTAGGGTTAGTATTGCCTCACGTGTTCCAACATTTCTACGGAATCCAAACTGATCTTCCCCGAGGTCGGCTTCTACCAGTTTTTCCATTCGTCTGTAAAGAATTCGCGTTAGTATTTTGCAGCTGTGACTTACTAAACTGATAGTTCGGTAATTTTCACATCTGTCAACACCTGCTTTCTTTGGGATTGGAATTATTATATTCTTCTTGAAGTCTGAGGGTATTTCGCCTGTCTCATACATCTTGCTCACCAGATGGTAGAGTTTTGTCATGATTGGCTCTCCCAAGGCCATCAGTAGTTCTAATGGAATGTTGTCTACTCCCGGGGCCTTGTTTCGACTCAGGTCTTTCAGTGCTCTGTCAAACTCTTCACGCAGTATCTTATCTCCCATTTCATCTACATCTACATCCTCTTCCATTTCCATAATATTGTCCACAAGTACATCGCCCTTGTATAAACCCTCTATATACTCCTTACACCTTTCTGCCTTCCCTTCTTTGCTTAGTACTGGGTTGCCATCTGAGCTCTTGATATTCATACAAGTGGTTCTCTTCTCTCCAAAGGTCTCTTTAATTTTCCTGTAGGCAGTATCTATCTTACCCCTAGTGAGACAAGCCTCTACATCCTTACATTTGTCCTCTAGCCATCCCTGCTTAGCCATTTTGCACTTCCTGTCGATCTCATTTTTGAGACGTTTGTATTCCTTTTTGCCTGCTTCATTTACTGCATTTTTATATTTTCTCCTTTCATAAATTAAATTCAATATTTCTTGTTACCCAAGGATTTCTATTAGCCCTCGTCTTTTTACCTACTTGATCCTCTGCTGCCTTCACTACTTCATCCCTCAAAGCTACCCATTCTTCTTCTACTGTATTTCTTTCTCCTATTCCTGTCAATTGTTCCCTTATGCTTTCCCTGAAACTCTGTACAACCTCTGGTTCTTTCAGTTTATCCAGGTCCCTTCTCCTTAAATTTCCGCCTTTTTGCAGTTTCTTAAGTTTCAATCTGCAGTTCATAACCAATATATTGTGGTCAGAATCCACATCTGCCCCTGGAAATGTCTTACAATTTAAAACCTGGTTACTAAATCTCTGTCTTACCATTATGTAATCTATCTGATACCTTTTAGTATCTCCAGGATTCTTTCAGGTATACAACCTTCTTTCATGATTCTTGAACCAAGTGTTAGCTATGATTAAGTTATGCTCTGTGCAAAATTCTACAAGGCGGCTTCCTCTTTCATTTCTTCCCCCCAATCCATATTCACCTACTATGTTTCCTTCTCTCCCTTTTCCTACTGACGAATTCCAGTCACCCATGACTATTAAATTTTCGTCTCCCTTCACTACCTGAATAATTTCTTTTATCTCGTCATACATTTCATCAATTTCTTCATCATCTGCAGAGCTAGTTGGCATATAAACTTGTACTACTGTAGTAGGCATGGGCTTTGTGTCTATCTTGGCCACAATAATGCGTTCACTATGCTGTTTGTAGTAGCTAACCCGCACTCCTATTTTTTTATTCATTATTAAACCTACTCCTGCATTACCCCTATTTGATTTTGTATTTATAACCCTGTAATCACCTGACCAAAAGTCTTGTTCCTCCTGCCACCGAACGTCACTAATTCCCACTATATCTAACTGTAACCTATCCATTTCCCTTTTTAAATTTTCTAACTTACCTGCCCGATTAAGGGATCTGACATTCCACGCTCCGATCCGTAGAATGCCAGTTTTCTTTCTCCTGATAACGACGCCCTCTTGAGTAGTCCCCGCCCGGAGATCCGAATGGGGGACTATTTTACCTCCGGAATATTTTACCCAAGAGGACGCCATCATCATTTAATCATACAGTAAAGCTGCATGTCCTCGGGAAAAATTACGGCTGTAGTTTCCCCATGCTTTCAGCCGTTCGCAGTACCAGCACAGCAAGGCCGTTTTGGTTAATGTTACAAGGCCAGATCAGTCAATCATCCAGACTGTTGCCCCTGCAACTACTGAAAAGGCTGCTGCCCCTCTTCAGGAACCACATGTTTGTCTGGCCTCTCAACAGATACCCCTCCGTTGTGGTTGCACCTACGGTACGGTCATCTGTATCGCTGAGGCACGCAAGCCTCCCCACCAACGGCAAGGTCCATGGTTCCTGGGGGAAAGACAGTGGTAAGTGAACAGTAATATTCCTCAGTTTGAACCCAGTGGAACACCTTTAGGATGAGTTACAACGTCGGTTTCACTCACGACCGTAGAGCCAACATAACTACCTCTTCTGGTCAATGTTATCGAAGAGGAATGGGCTGCCATTCCTCCAGAGACGTCCAAACAACTTGCTGAAAGTGTTCGCAACAAGCTGTCATAAAGGCTTTGCGGCTATCGATATTTGTTCAGAGATGCTAACCTTTCGGCGCTTCTGAACCGATCGTGAGTTGGCGCGGCGGTTAGCGGATCGACGGGCGAGGGCGAGTGGGTTTAATTGGGAAGTGGAGAGAAGTCAGTACGATTGCCCAAGGAGCGTAGGTAAGCCTGTCGGTGAAGAGGTGTTTTGAAAAGGCATTGTACAGGCGACTGCTTTAACGGCTGTGTCTAGAGATGGTCTGCACAGCCAAGCAGTTGATGGCCGTTAACGCATTACATCTAATTGGGATACTGTACAGGTGGCCTACTTCTCTGATGCTGTTGGACTATTACTTCGCTCACCTGATAAGGTAACATAAATCTAGTTATGTCTTCCACTGGCCATGCACTTTCTGCCCTCCATATTCCAAGTGTACCTTACCTGATAAAAACTACGCCACTGGCCATTAAAATGGCTACACCACGTAGATGCCGTGCTAGAGACGTGAAATTTAACCGACAGGAAGAACATGCTGCGATATGCAAATGATTAGCTTTTCAGAGCATTCACACAAGGTTGCCGCCGGTGGCAACACCTACAACGTGCTGACATAAGTTTCCAACCGATTTCTCATACACAAACAGCAGATGACCGGCGTTGCCTGTGAAACGTTGTTGTCGTGCCTCGTGTAAGGAGGAGAAATGCGTACGATCATGTTTCCGACTTTGATAAAGGTCGGATTGCAGCCTATCGCGATTGCGGTTTATCGTATCGCGACATTGCTCCTCGCGTTGGTCGAGATCCAGTGACTGTTGGCAGAATATGGAATCGGTGGGTTCAGGAGGGTAATACGGAACGCCGTGCTGAATCCCAACGGCCTCGTATCACTAGCAGTCGAGATGACTGTCATCTTATCCGCATGACTGTAACGGATCGTGCAGCCACGTCTCGATCCCTGAGTCAACAGATGGGGACGTTTGCAAGACAACAACCATCTGAACGAACAGTTCCACGACGTTTCCAGCACCATGGAATGTCAGCTCGGAGACCACGGCCGCGGTTACCCTTGTCGCTGCATCACAGACAGGAGCGCCTGCGATGGTGTACTCAACGACGAACCTGGGTCCACGAATGGCAAAACGTCATTTTTTCGAATGAATCCAGGTTCTGTTTACAGCATCATGATGGTCCCATCCGAGTTTGGCGACATCGCGGTGAACGCACATTGGAAGAGTGTTTTCGTCATCGCCATACTGGCGTATCACCCGGCGTGATGGTATGGGGTGCCATTGGTTACACGTGTCGGTCACCTCTTGTTCGCATTGACGGCACTTTGAACAGTGGACGTTACATTTCAGACGTGTTACGACCCGTGGCTCTACCCTTCATTCGATCCCTGAGAAACCCTACATTTCAGCAGGATAATGCACGACCGCATGTTGCAGGTCCTGTGCGGCCCTTTCTGGATACAGAAAATGTTTGACTGCTGCCCTGGCCAGCACATTCTCCAGATCTCTCACCAACTGAAAACGTCGGGTCAATGGTGGGCGAGCAACTGGCGCTTCACAATACTCCAGTCACTACTCTTGATGAACTGTGGTATCGTGTTGAAGCTGCATGGGCAGCTGAACCTGTACACGCCATACAAGCTCTGTTTGACTCAATGCCCAGGCGTATCAAGGCCGTTATTACGGCCAGAGGTGGTTGTTCTGGGTACTGATTTCTCAGGATCTATGCACCCAAATTGTGTGAAAATGTAATCACACGTCAGTTCTAGTATAATATATTTGTCCAATGAACATCCGTTTATCATCTGCATTTCTTCTTGGTGTAGCAATTTTAATGGCCAGTAGTGTATTAGCGACTACTGAGTTATGAAAATCTGTTAGTAATCTATGTTGTTGTCGGACCCTACGCAATTTGTTGCATCATTTTGATGGAACTCTTGTTACTTGTTGTTTAGTAGCGTCGGCGTTGTGCCTTACCATCCCAGCCGTGGGGCTTATTATGTGTAATGTTTTAAAACTGGGTGTTTAGTTTGTTCCAGACAATCGGGTGGATCTTGAACTGTATTATATACCAAAGTACCCTAACTCCGTGAGACACTTGCGCGGAGGTTTGAATATCGGCATCCACCAAGGGCTCGATTATCTTAAGGATAAAATATCATTTGGTGTTTCTTGGGGAGCATCATGTGTGGAAGTGAGCTCAGTCGGTTACTTAAAATATCTCAAACCTGAGTGTTTAATTGTTACTTGTATGCTGAATTTAGCTGTCGTAATTTTTTTAACTCTTGCGCTACTGCTGCTATGCCTTTTTATTTGAAGTTCTTTCAAGTGGTTGATTTTTGTTTTATTACTATAGCACTGTTTGATACATTTAGTTGTAGCGTGTTGTTGTTGCGTCAGCACACACGATTTGTTGGACTATAATTGTTGACAATTTGTTCTACATCTGTGCCTAGGTGGTGAGTCTGGGCTACACCTTCGGGTTCTCGCTTGTTCTTGAATCTGAAGGAATTGAACGTTCCGTTAAGACCCGCTGCCCCCCCCCCCCCCCTCCCACAAACAGGCCGATAAATCGGGCCCGAGCGGCACAACCAGGTGTGGCCCGCGTCGGCCGCTCCGCAGGACTTTCATGTCCGCACTTGGCAGGTGCCGTGAGCTGGGAACTATTTGCAACAGAAGTGTCTGATGTAGATTGTTGCCTGCGTATTTGGGCGTCCTTACGTAAGGTTATTTTTTCTTTTGAATGAAATATTTGGGCAAGGTTTTAAAACTATCTGCAAGTGAACTTACGATGGCCCTTTTGGCGCGCAGTGTTTTCTATTTTCTGTAAAAAGGTATTACCTTTCTCATTTGAAAAGTTGTTATACATTTGTTAATAACTAAAGCCAACTGATAGGCTTCATGTATAAACGTTCCCTGACTGGGCGTTTACTGTTATAAATATTATTCCTTCACTATTTGTTAATGCAAAATACAGTTATTCACAGTTCATGTGTAAGGTTACTCTTTCTTTTAAATGAATATATTTGAGCAAGGTTTTAAAACTGTAAGTGAACTTACTGTAGCCCTTCAGGCGTTCAGTGTATTGTTTTATATATATATATATATATATATATATATATATATATATAAAATGGTATTATCTTTCTCATTTGAAAAGTTGTTATACTTGCTTTGGTATCGAAAGCTAACTGATGGGTTTCATGTACAAATGTTCTCTCTCTTGATGTTTATGACAATCGTTATCTGTTGATTGACTTTAATAAATATTGTAAACAATAAAATGAAAGCTCCCCCCGCCCTAAGGTCCGATCCTTCTGCTTAGTCCTTTGCGCGTTTTATGATACGCAGACGTAATACCGGTTTCAGATGGACAACCCAGAATTACCGTCCAGGTGAGATTTTGTATAGACGTATAGTGGGAAAATACATGATTAAATTTGTGGTTGATGTGTGATGTATAGGACGCGAAATTTAGTACACAGAGCTACCACTTCTGTAAGTAACATTTGTTCCAATTCGGATGGACATGGAGTCAAACTGAGCTTGAATGGCAGATTCACGTACACCAGTCCATGCTACTCCATCTGACAGAGTTTATCAAATGTAGTGGTTGGCGAATAGTCTTATGGAAGCCCAGGATCATACGCTTTCGAAGAGTGATGCATCTGGAGAGACCATTACTCGAACGGCCTGTGATAGAGGTAGGTCAGTGTTGCCCGGTGTATTGTTGTTGAAAATAGTACCACGGACACCTCAAAAACAACACACATGTCAGAAACGTCATGCGTCTCTACAATTTTCATGATATACGAACCAGAAGGTATCATGCTAGACCCATGACGATAAGGAGAGCAATCTAGCAAGTCGTTTCTTTTTTTCAAGCCTCCCATATACAGATACGCAGGGCTTGTCTAAAGACGACGCGGTATTGGTCTTGTATCTGGTGTTGTCGTTTGTTCGATTCATCTGCATCTACATCAAAACTCCGCAAGCCACCAGACGGCTTGTAGTAGAGGGTACTTCCGGTACCAGTATCCGATCATCCCTTTGCTCCTCAATTTGCGACAGGAGCGTGGGAAGAATGGTTGTCGGTAAACCTTTGTAATAGCTCTAACTTTTCGCATTTCCTCCTTGTCATTTCGTGAGACGCACGCCACAGGAAATAATATATTGTCCGACACTTCCAGGAACGTACTCTCTCGGCATTTCAATAGTATACCTCTCTGTGATGCACAACGCCTCTCTTGTAGCGTCTGCTACTGGAGTTTGTTGAGCATCTCTGCAAACATATCAAATGGTTCAAATGGCTTTGAACACTTTGGGACTTAACATTGGAGGTCACCAGTCCCCTAGAACTTAGAACTACTTAAACCTAACTAACCTAAGGACATCACACACATCCATGCCCGAGGTAGGATTCGAACCTGCGACCGTAGCGGTCGCTTGGTTCCAGATTGAAGCGCCTAGAACCGCTCGCAAAGCTATCGCACCGAACCAAATGATTCCGTAAATAAATGCGCCGCTCTTCGTTAGATCTCCTCTATCTCCTCTATCAGCCTTACCTGGGAAGGATCCCACATCGGCGAAAAATACTCTATAATCGGTCGAACAAGCGTTTGGAAGACACTTCTTTCGTGGATGAGTTGCATTTCCTCAAGATTCTTCCTACGAATCTCAATCTAGTATCTGCTTTTCCTGCTATTTTTTTAATGTAATGATTGTTACTCCGAGATATTTTTCGATAGATACACTTTGCAGCAATTTGTTAACAGTGGTGTAATAGTACAGTAGTGGATTTTCTCTCCTATATATCCTTTCGCAAATCGCTATAGACTGTTGACATTGCTACTTTCTCATGGACAACCGCATCATCTGTGAATAGCTTTATTGAGCTTCCGACATTTTCTTCTATATCATTAATATGTATTGTAAACAGTAACGGTCCTATCACGCATCCTTGGAATACTCCTGAAATTGCCTATACATCTGTCAGTTTTGTTCCGTTAAGAGCGACGGGTTGAGTTCCCTCTGCAAAGATGTCTTCTGTTCAAATGCAAATCCGGTCCGATGCTCGGTAAGCTCGGTTTTTCTTTTCACCAAACGGCACAGTGTACGATGCGTTCCTGAAGTACAGGAAAATGGCATCAATCTGAGCGCTGATATCTGCAGCACTGTGGGTCTGGTGGAGGAAGAGATCGAGCCGAGTTCCGCAAGATCTCTGTTTGCGGACTCCGCGTTGATTTTTACGGTGGAGATTTTCGTTATAGTACGTGGACATCAAACATGTTTTATAATTCTAGAACAGATTGACGTAAGCGATATCCGCCTATAATTACGTTGTCCGTCCTACGATACTTCTTGAAAACGGGAATGATCTGACTTTCCTCCAGTCACTGGGTACCATTCGTTGCTCTGGCAACCTAGACGGACTGCTGCGGGGAACAGTTCTTTCGAATAAACTCTGTAGAACCTTGCAGGTATCTCAACTGGTCTGATGCCTTTCCATTTCTAAGGGAATGTAACTGTTATTCTGTTTCGCGATCACTTATTTCAGTATCTTCAATTTCGATGATCTTACGATGATTAAAAATAGGGGTTGCATTACAATCTTCCACTGTGAAACAATTTCGGAACACCGAATTGAGCATTTCGGCCCTCTCTGTCAGTTTCCGTTTCGGCGCCACTGTGGTCTCTGAGTGGCTAAAGAGATGATTTTTATCAGCTTACTATAACACTAAAACCTCTTAGGGTTTTTATTTGGATCGGTTGGCAAAATGTTTACTCACAAAGTCTCTCAAGGCTTCTCTCATTGCTCTCCTTACATTTATTTTCGCTTCGTTCAGCATAATTCAAATGGTTCAAATGGCTCTGAGCTCTATGGGACTTAACATTGGAGGTCATCAGTCCCCTAGAACTTAGAACTACTTAAACCTAACTAACCTACGGACATCACACACAACCATGCCCGAGGCAGGATTCGAACCTGCGACCATAGCAGTCGCGCGTCAGCATAATTAAAATGATGATAAAAACTGAGCGTAAACACTGATGGCTAGATTTACAAGAAACACAAATTTAGAGTGTATGAGAGCAATTATTATTAATTGTCTTGGCGTATAAAAAAACTGTCACGTCAGCGGAAACCGTAACAACAGTCACCGTGGTGAAATTCCGTGGTGCTCCTGGCGTCGTGGCACTGTCAGCGTGGACAATGTGTTGCTGCAGTCAGGTTCATTTCCTCATTCAGTGTACACGCAAGGCTGTACAATGTATCTTGGCTGCGCGAACAGTATGTCTGCCGTCTCCGTCGTTAGTCGCGTGGGCCCGCTGGGATTCTGCAAAGCACCGAGAACGGCCATACAGAATGACAGAACGATAAACCAACTCCTATAGGCCACTCTCAAGCTGCTTTTGAGTAGTTTAAGGAGACGAAATCTCATCCTTAACCTCTCTTTCATGACAGGAGTAAATTCATTTAACTCTATACCTATACTGTACCTGGAGTGTGTCATTGATTTCACATCAATTGCAGATAATACGCGACGATGTATTTATATTTCTTGTAGTGAAATTTTCACCTATCACATACAATTGTGGTTGCTACCCTTAGCCCTCTTTGTACGCATGAAAACTAGATGACTTTCGTGACGTCGTACTTCATTTGGAAGATCAGCCATCAGTTGCAAAACAGAATGACCTGTTCACGGTGCTGCCCTTTCTTTCTCAACAGCACATCGAATTTTACAGTAGACTTGCAACGCCTGATCCCAGGAATGGAATCAGTAAGAAATAGAAATCAATACTGCAAGATTTCTTTCCGTGAATTACTTTTTGTTATTCTCGTATAACAAAAGTTAAAAATATGTTAGAATTACCTTTTGCTGACTACAGTTCTACTAACTAACATTTTACAGCTGTATTTCTGTGCTCCTATTATCAGATATACAAAGTAGTGCATCTGTCCTGATGGCAAACAACAGCACATGGAGTTCGTTCTTGGCAAGATGAAGGATGATGTTTTCTTCAACGCTTAATGTTTAGTGACTGGGCGACATTCCATTTCAATGGAGAGATGAACCGTCATAATGTGAGAATATGGGGTACGGAACAACCACACGAAGTTGTACAACATAGGGAGTCTCCAAAATTTAATGTGCTTTGCTCCATTTTCCTTTGCCGAGAACACACTTACGGGAAGCACATATCTCGATATGCTTGAGAACTTCCTTTTCTCGCAGTTGGAGACTGATTCGAACGACTTCATTTACCAACAGAATAAATATAGAAGTGCGTGAAATTTTAAATCAATTGATTAGTGAACGATGGTTCGGCCGTAGTGGACCAAATGATGCAGTCTTACATTGCTAGTATCCAAGGTCACTGGATCTGACTCTGTGTAATTATTTCTTGTTGGGGTTTATAAAAGATTTTATCTGCCTCCGTTACCAACAACAATGAATAAACGAAGACATCGCTAACAGCAGCAGTGGAAGCTGTAACTCAAGACTGCAGTGTGAGGACAATATGAATACTGCATTGACATATGCCGTGAATCTCGGGGGTGGGCAAGCTTATAGACACCTATGAAAAAAAAACTTTTTGAGTTTCCCGTTCTTAAAAAATGGCTCTGAGCACTATGGGACTTAACATCTCAGGTCATCAGTCCCCTAGAACTTAGAACTACTTAGGCCTAACTAACCTATGGACATCACACACATCCATGCCCGAGGCAGGATTCGAACCTGCGACCGCAGCGGTCGCGCGGTTCCAGACTAGAGCGCCTAGAACCGCTAGGCCACAAGGCTGGCCTTACCGTTCAAAAAAAAAAAAAAAAAAAAAAAAAAAAAAATCATTGTATATGTTTATTAGTTTCAGAAATACAGACGTGCCAAATCGGATTATTATTTTTGATACACACTGTATTTTGGCTCAACACTTTCCCGGTTTTAAACTTCAAGCCCTGCAATCGACTCAAAATGAATGGGATCGACAGCTGATTGAAAATTGACAATTTTTCATCACCATGTGTGGATTATCGCTTACGTATCCATAAGGTACTCTGTTCATAAGAATGCCACTGGCGTAGCAACCAAGGCATTTGACTGGGGAGCAGAGAACCTGTGTTCGATTCTCAAAATGCAATCTGGAGCTTTCATTAAATTGTGCTTTTTATCGAAACTGGTAAGAACAGGAGGGTTAATAAGGTAATCAATAAGGAATAATAACGGGGTAGGCAAATAAATTTCTCAAACGACTTGGATTAGCAAGAAATTAAAATTTTAAGTCTCGTTGCATGGAAACAGTTCCGAGCAATACTGCTGCGAATTCGTCACGAGGGACCGCAGACCGCCGACCGAACGATGCTTGTTTACAGCGAGGGGTGTTATAGAACCTTATTTGGTACATTCCAAATTGCATTGTGCTTCTGGAAACCCGCCGGGAACTGCACAACCGCTCGGATACAACAACCGTACCATACAAGGTCCTATTTTTCAGCCGTTGTTATCGTACAGGTGATATACATTAAAATTAATTCCCGAAAAATAAATATTTTTGAATATAAACCAAGTCTGTTTTCCGCCAGATCTTGCGAAGGAACGTGCATTCATTAGATGTTTTTGGAGTGAATAGTTGCTTCGAATGCGTATATGAAAAGGATCGTCCACTCAGTTGTTCGAAGGAAAGTGAGGACTTGTAACAGAGTAAGTAAAAGAGCCATTGTAAGGCAACCAGGATTAAAATTTTAAATCTTTACTAATCCAAATCGTTTGACAAATTTATTTGCCTGTTACTAATTACCTTATGAAGCCTCCCATTAATACGATTTCAGTACGGGAAAGAATTTCAAATAAAAGAGTTTGGGAGTCGAACATTGGTTCTCTGCATCTCAGCTAGATGCCTTGGTCTTTCGTTGAGCTGTCTTTGCCTTGTAGTTAGATAAGTGGCAGCTGCAGCAGTTTCTTTCCTTGTTTGTGGTCCTCGTAGACGATGATGACGAAAAAATGCCCGGTTTTCAGTTATCTATCGACCCCGTCAGTTTTGAGTCTATTACGCGCCACGAACTTCAGGGGCGGTTTTCTCAAAAGCTGGAGGCGTGTTGTGTCTAAATACCTAAAAGTCTTTCATTTCACTCTGTATACAAGAGACCTGTCAAATACGAGCCCTATCGGTTGGCCCTGTCTGAGGTCTTCCTCTTATTAGAACGTCTTAACAAATTATTGATTTTCTTAATTTCTCGCGTTACTTTTGGCACTGATTAAATGGGTAGCATGTCTGAGGTGTCAGTACAACTTCCCATTCCCCAAATAAGTTTTATATAAAAAGAGATAAATTGTTTTTTGATTCTTCCGACAAATGTGAGATTTGCCACTAAGAACAGTTTCCATTTGCACTTTTCATTTGTCCTTGCAAAAACCTGACGTATAAGGTGAAATTTATTATACTTTGAAGTTGTACGTGTTTTGCATTCAGGCACATGTTCAGTATTCACTTGTTGTACTTCCGAGCGACTTCCTCCCCTCTATCCCTTTTTTGTTGCACTTGATGACTATTAAAAATGCAGATTGCGCTAGCAAAGGGTCATACTCACTGCCTGTAGCTATATTTCAGGGCATAAACTGTGTTCGTAATCTTGTGTGAACAGTTACGAAATCTGTGGCAGCTTACAAAGCGTTTGGCTCCAAACAAATGGAGACAATCACTGTAGCGTGCGTTATCTTCTGCTTCGTCAGGAGAAAGAATACCACTTTTACTGACGATCGCAGTTCTGATAAGAGTGTTTGGCTTTATACACGGACAGCTCCGGGCATCTGCCTCAGACACCATGGCGGTGGCGGCGCGTGTCCTGTTGGCGGTAACGGTCCTGTGTGGGCTGGGCGTCGGCCGCGGTGAGTACTCTCCGTTCGTAATCTGTCATAAGTTGTTTCAGACTATAATTGAAACATACCTGTAATATAACCACAACAAAGGTCAGCATTTAATAACGATTGTGGTGTTGCTCACGCTGCTAAATACTGCATTTTCGGGCAACAACAGTCATATTATGTGGCAGGTGTCATTAGAGCACAGTTAATAAAGTCATTTCATGTAATAATCCAAAAACTAAGCACTCATCTTTTTGCGTTTCCCATGCTGCTCTCGTCGTAAAATCATAGCTCAATCGTTGAAAATCTAGGTGGTTATGATTCCAAGCTCGGATGCAAAGAGGCCTAGGTTTTATTCCGCTATATTCAAAAGTTTTGTAGATGCGCTTCACAAACCATTCTTGAAGCTTACACTTTTACTGGACAATGGTGATGTAAAAAAAAATAATCAGCACTCCGAATTAAATTACACTTCCTTTTAATTGCTTTTATTGCAATATCACGTGACACACAAACATCACTTCACAATACAAAACATACTTGAAAACATCTTCCTCACAGTCACTGTTAAAAGTCACATTTTATAAGCGGACTACAATACGCGTTTTTCCAACATGACGTCCAAGACTTGACTTTTCCAAGGTCCGACTCTCTAACGACTTAACAGCAAACTAATAATCGCTTACGCACCCAAAAATCAGAGTTACAAGTACGTCAAAAGATCATAGTGACAAAAGAAATAATACACATAAGAATAATATCAAATCGATGTATCAAAAATGAAATCGAATCTGAATGTTGTCTCATAAATACGTTAACTACTTTACAGAAACACAGTAGAATATTACTGGTATCGAGAGGTTCGGGTGAGGTGCCGTAATGGTTGCGTAATTCAAGTACCATTACATGTTCCACAGATTGGTCGTTGTGAACAGAGTTACAGGCATCCTCCGCACAGGCTACGGCTGCAGCTAACTTTCCCTTACACCAAAGTTGCGTCAGTCTGTTATGCAGGACCTTTTTTCCAGGACGTCTAATAGACACAGTAGACATACATTACCTCAAAACAAATAACGTATTTCTTGGCAATGCTTTTTTCGAGCGTAAACTGTTTCCTAAAACTGTGAAAATAGTCACTAAAATGTACCATCTCTTTGGCAGTGGACGAGCAGTTTAGTTCAGACTTGTACTTACTCTCCGTTGGAAAATGTGTACGAGGTCTGACGAAATAAAACTGACGGACGCTGCAAATTTGCGTGCTTCCCAAACATGTCAAATTAGTGGTGTTCGACAACAAATCATGACCATTTCAATACATACATATCAATATTCGTTCCTTCCATGGGTCAAAACATTTTCTTCGTGTTGTTTTCCGCGATACTGAACAGTAACTCATCCGTTTTTGTTTTCCGGCAGAGTATCAGGACGTATCTGCAGTACTTCACGGACGATAAGTTGATCGATTTTCATCAAAGTTACCTCACTGTAACAACGTAGTACAAGATCGAAAAACACACTTCAACGCGTCTCGCAAATACTTCCATACTGATGAGAGCAGACTTGAATCTTTTGTGTCAATGTGGAATTACGATCTGGCACTCCTTCTTGCAGGCCGCGGTGGTCGTGCGGTTCTAGGCGTTCCAGTCCGGAGCCGCGCTGCTGCTACGGTCGCAGGTTCGAATCCTGCCTCGGGCATGGATGTGTGTGATGTCCTTAGGTTGGTTAGGTTTAATTAGTTCTAAGTTCTAGGGGACTGATGACCACAGCAGTTGAGTCCCATAGTGCTCAGAGCCATTTGAACCATTTGAACTCCTTCTTGACTTGTCCCAATTTCCTTGGCTAACATCTCAGATGTGATTAGATTAAAATGTTATAGTGTATCATGGGAACTTGTAAGTAGCATTTAACATGAAGTACTTACTGGAAATTTCACATGTGATATGTCGCTCCGATTGATTCGTACTACAACTAAGTTGCTGACAATTTGTTAAACGTATTTACATTACTTAACTAAGAATCCAGTTGAGAGTAGTGACAAATATGAGTAGACATGTAGCGTATCTTCAGAAACATCTTGCAGGTCAAAATGAAATTCCTGGCATGGATATCTTTCATTATGGAAAGTATTCTGCTTCCCTTCTGACGGACAGAGAATTTGATGGAAGACCACTCGTCTGGTTCTGGGTGAGGTGCAGTTATTACAACCTCGTCTTCGCGAACAATAAAGGTTCGATCGGCACCGAACTGGAAGAGTTTCTTCACTGAAGACTTGTTTTAAAATTTGTATAACTCGTCTGTTGCAACATATGAGGTGTCATTTTTAGAGACAGCTAACCATTAACTTTCCTGAAACATACTCCTATTAATTGACCAGACCTGTGTTCGTGTTGACGTAATCCCATAATACTTAACTACACTGCCTGACAAACAAAGTGAAGCACCCAGAAGACGAGGTCGGATAACAATGTTACTTCGAACCCGTATACTCCACCTGTGGGTTTGTAAATTGTTAGTGTTGCAATTTTCTGTGACAGATAAAACGATCACCATAATACATTAGTGTTGTTCGTGTTTAGTGTCGTTGCCAGGCCTGGTAGAGCATATAAGGGGTGTTAGCAGTCTCACATATTGATTGATTTCACCAAAGGATAGGTAGGGACCCCGTACTCGTGTGAGACAAGGTTATCAGCACCGAGTTTGAAAGAAACCTCGTTGTGGGTCTCCACGTGGTCGGCTGGCCGATTTGTAAGGCATTCGAATATGAAAATGGCCGGATTCTGGGCTGCATCGGTAGAGCTATTTGTTGTCAATGTTCCTATCGAGCACGCCTGAGCAACACTCGAGAGTATCGCCGTACTGTCCACCAAACACATCGTAGCCCATTCACATATGCGTCTGCCATCCGTGAACAACTAATGGACTCTCTGTCACATTCTGGGTCATACTGCGCCACTGTCGGAGACTAACAGCAGCCAGACTAGTGAATTACAGTTCGATGCGTAGGCTGCCGTTACCACCACAATACGAATGGCTGTGCTTGGATTGGTGGCGAGCCGTGAAGCATCGAATGGGGATGAATGGCTTGGTATTGTGCCCAGCGATGAATCCGATGAATCGCGGTTCTGCACTGCCACGAACGATCATAGTGTGTGGTGGTGACCCGGGAAGGTCCCATTCGTCCAATGTTTTGGAGTGGCAAGAAGGCGCTACTGCTCGCGTCAAAGTGTGGGGAGCCATAGGCTATGACTTCAGGGGTCGGCTGGTGGTGGTTAGCACAACGATTCCTTACTGACATCCAGCGCCTTAACAAGTTACCTCTCACGCAACAGGATCGTTATGCCATTTTCCAACAACACAATGTTCGTCCACCCATGGTAAGTGCCTCTGTCATCCGTCTGTGTGATGCTGAGGTACTGCCGTGGCCAACAAGATCCCCAGATCCGTCCCCAGTAGAACATGTGTACATGTAAGGGACCTGCTCGGACGTCAGTTCTGTCTCAGGAGGCAGTATGCAGTATATCAAGGCCCAGCTACAACAGCTGGAGACAAGTTTGCCTCAGGAGAGGATATAAAGGCATTATGAAAACTTTCCCAGCCGAATCAGGCCTGAGGGGATATCATGCTGATAAGTGGACTCATATTGCCAAGCTATATGTAAATCCGACTCGGTATTTTAATCACTAAAATAGTGTCACATACCCTCTCAACCTGTGAAGTTTCATTTAGTTTCCTCCCTACCTTCTGGATGCTTAACTTTTTTTGTCACGCAGTTCATATTCTTTATTTCTCTGGTTTCTAATTAATTTAACTTCAACAGTACTACTATTCAAAGGTAACTTATCGTAAAAGAAATGAAGCAACATTAGGTCTTAACGCCCGGTTGGCGAATAGGTTATTGAAGAGTGTAACTAAATTCTGCTTACAGACTTTGAGGACAGGTTCCTTACGCTAAAAAAAAGAAAAAAAGTCTAGTAAACATGGGCTCTAGAATGCATACCTTACAAGGTATGAGCACTAGTTCAGTAGAAGAGATTTGTTTCACAGTATAGAAGATGAACAAGTGCTCTTACTGATATATTTTAGAGACCATGTTTACTAGACTTTTTTCTCATTTTGGTGTGAGAAACCTGTCTTCAAAGTCCGTAAAGGACATTTAATTATACCCTGTTATTATATGAAAACCACTTTGTTACTGATTTATGAATAGTCCGTCATCTTGCTATTTAATACTGAATGTCAAAATAATTATTCACAGCACTTTCATCAAACAGATTTTTTATGTTTTTAATTTTTCGGTATTTCTATTCCCACTATCATGTCTACACCTACAATTAGACACTGAGTGGATGTTTATAAAATTATTATTTTTCTACGCTTCTGGTCACTACGTAGCTATTGTAATGTTGCTATCAACCTATATAACTGAATTTACACTGTATTAAAGTTTCGAAATGTTTTATGAAGGAATTTCCTTAACAACTGTGGGCATTGGCTGAATATTTTCTTAATGTTGTTCATAACATATGTTGCTAATGAATGTTTGTGCTCATACATTAATCCCACATGCATACTTTTGTTGCTACCGACACCAGCCATGAGTGCTAGTTGTGGTTGGGAAGGGGAGAGAGCAGGATAATTATAACGGTTTTCATCTATTGGCAGTTTGTGGAAAAAGTACAGTCCAGGCAGCTAACTTCGTGGCTTCTGGAGTATTTCTATTTCTTCTTGCGCCTAAGTCATAAAAATTCTGAATGTTGTCTGTCTCTGAGGTGGTGAGGTGCTCCTTGCCATTCTATACCTTCTCATCTTTAAGCCTCTCTCCAGCTTTCTCTTTCACTTCTCCGTCTACAGCCTTTTTTTCACATGAGTTACACATTCTAGCTTGTAGACAGAATTTCTGGAATCGTAATCATTTTTAGCAACAACTCTTTTAGGGATAATCCTTTCGCCGTCTTCTATGTAACCAACGTAAGAGACAACCTGTGCCTTCAACTGTTCGTTTGATAATATTTAACAAGACAGGCACTTCCATTCCACCTCAGAGCCAATCCTCGCTCTTCTGAGAAACGTACTCAACGTCTGCATATTGATTGCCGATGAAATAGAATTTCGACATAATTATCACATCAAGCGCTTTTCCTCTATCAATGGAAGTAGCTGAAATTATTCCAAGCAGGGAAATGTGTCCACGTGTCTGCCAGCTACCATCAAAGGGTGCAATTATAATTGTTGGTTCACATTCATTACTTTCAGACACAACTTTTTGAGCAGTTCTCTTCAGTGAAGACCCATACGCACCTGCTATAGTACTCCAAATAATTATGTTATATAAAGTAAGCCACAATGGTGCCGAGGAATATGCTTGCAGAATATCTGCCTTTTTGCAATGCATCTAAGGACCCACACAATCCTAGTTTTGTTTCCAAATAATTTGGTTATCGTTGCACGGGATGTCACACATTTTAAAATCACTTGATCACAATTCCTTTTCGTTTTAAAGGATTTTCAAATAAAAAATATCACCTTCGCAATGTTTGCTCTTAGAAGCTAGGTAGCGAGATCAGATAGCATACATAGCAACACATGGTTAACAGCAAGAGTGTAATTCTGATTTAGGGTATTAACGTTATCACTGCTACATTTTTAAAGTACAGGATAAAAATGAAGTTTTCTACGAACTTGGCTGGTTATATAATTTAGTACCTACGGCATTTGATGCTCACAATGTGTGACATGTAACAGTTTCACACAAGTTATTATGCACTCTAATATACTTATTGCCTCTAAATTTCTCTTTTCCCGAGCACCTCCTCAGTCTTGGCAGTTCTCACACACAGAAAACACAAGTTTAGATCAACACTACAATCTAGGAAACAAATGAATTAAGGATCAGCGACAGACAAATGTCTGAAATTTTGTCGTCCAGTTTACCAGTAATGAGAGACGTGCATAACGAAGAATCTTACAACCGACTTATTATGTTGCAATTACCGATAAAAGTAAAACTTTATGATTCTTAAACACCAGTGTCTTCGTAGTCAACCAGAATATTAACGCGGTTTTCAAGTTTCTTTATAGATCTGAAAATGGATCCTGGCAGCTGACTACGGATAATTCTATTCCGTATTACAATTGTAAGTGGATGCAGTAGTCAGTTTTATTTACTATTTGTTACTGTGTAAATTTGCTGCCCTCATAACAATGTTAACGTCTCCCGCGTTTTGTCGCAATCGTCCTATTTTGAAGCTAGGTGAAGTATAGAGATCAGGTAAGTGAAGCTACTTTTAGACCTAATTCTGTTCCTCTAAAGTATGAAGTAACTGATGAGGAGTGCATAGTCTGCCACTAACAATTCCTTTCTTGTTATTTGCTCTACGATACTGTATGAGAAGATCGACTCTTGGGACACCTAGGTAATATCTTAAATTTTTATAATTCCAGTATCGTGCTTTTTAACCGAGAGGTGTATTTATTATTATGAAATATCGTTACCTCAATACACCATCAGTATTTTAGAGTAGGCGCTCCTGTGATGCACAGTGCAAGCTCTCTAAGTTCGTTGAGCCAAACTATGACCCACTCTCACCTACGAAAG
Organism: Schistocerca piceifrons; assembly: GCF_021461385.2. Taxonomy (NCBI): domain Eukaryota; kingdom Metazoa; phylum Arthropoda; class Insecta; order Orthoptera; family Acrididae; genus Schistocerca; species Schistocerca piceifrons. The sequence goes on from NC_060139.1 coordinate 847,712,027, forward strand.
AAGCTAGTATTCCGCCAATTTTTTTACTGGATAACAACGCACAATTATACGTTCGCGCTGCGGTATTCATATGTAATACATTTATGGGAGAATATACAACAGCTGCAAGTTACAGCATCTACGTCGTAAACAGATGTGAATGCTTGGAGGTCGTTCACGTCAGGAAATGGAGCAACGGAAATCTCGGTTGTGTACTCAAGCCACTGATTGATAGAGATAATGGCTCTCTACAGATAACGGCAGAGTGGCTGCCCACCCACGTCTCTGGAACGACAGGAGAGCTTCGGCGGGCCTAGTGTGGACGTTCACTGCATGTTATGGCTAGACTTTATCAGATTCCAAAGTAGGCAGGTAGCCTGCAATCAAAGACAAGTAAATCCTTTCCGATAAATGAGTCAAAAGAATCTTTTATGAGGATTCTAAACTAAAGTTTGCGGGAATTGCGACACACAGAAATAAAATCCTGAACGAATCCAATCTACAATGACGCACTCGCCAGTGTTCCGGTAATCAGACTGCAGGGAGATTGTGTATTCGCGGACCCAGCAATTCTCTCTTCTCTCTCTCTCTCTCTCTCCCCGACTGGAAAGATCCATGTTCGAACTGCCGAAACGACACTGTTAAAGTAATTGTTTGTCATACCATAACACTTCGTGATGTGCAAGATATACTGCAACGACCCATGGATAGAAGAGAGTCGTACAGAGAAGCCCATGTGCTGGAACAAGCATTTGCGACCACAGCACGTGATGAGCGGAAAGCTGCTGTGTAGAATTCCGCTAACAACGGTCTTACAAAGCCCAACTCTCTCTGCTCATCCACGAGAATAGTAGGGCAATGAGCATACGGGCCAAAAACTGTGACTCGGCGTCTTTCATCAATTTTTCATCTGTGGTGTCATATTACAGCTGACACATTTGCACATGTTATATTGCGCTGACGTTACACCAGCACTTCTTTATCTCCAAAGCTATACTGGGAATCATGACATCCTGTCACATCCTCAACATCTGAGGTCATCAGTCCCCTAGAACTTATAATTACTTAAACCTAACTAACCTAAGGACATCACAGACAGCCATGCCCGAGGCAGGATTCGAACCTGTGACCGCAGCAGTCGCGCGGTTTCGGACTGAAGCTTCTTGAACCGCTCCGCCACCGCGGCTGGCAGACGTTTAATGTAAAGGAGTTCCAGTAAGCATAACTTTAAAAAATGGCTGTAAATATTACGGGGTCTGGTACCTCAACATTGCAGTGTGACGCCATGACAGTGCCAGTTTTCAGAGACGAAGGTTTCGACGTCATAATACCGATTCATGTAGCCCGGCGAAAAGTCTTATCATTACAGTATATACCAAAGTCCTTATGAACGAATGAAAAAAAATCGATAATCAATGTGTGGTACCTGAAGTAAGGCTTTATCACCAAACTCAAGGTTGATCGATCCTCTTGTTGGCAAATCTGCTCGGTATTTGTCCCATTGCCTGATCGATGCTCTGTAAATTACCTAATTTAATTATGCTTCTCACGCGCGTTATGGGAGTTCGTGTTGGACATGCCATGGTAGTGTCCCAGTCTGAAATAGAGAGCTGAGTATGTTGAGGTGAGAATCTTATACAAAAAGTGTAAAATGGCTACCAATGTGTAATGGTTAAATACTTGTGAGTGATATGATATACAACGAAGCAGAAGATGTCACCATCATCGAGAGGGTACGCACAACAGAACATCGACTGGAGAATTCAATGAAGAAAGTAACTGGGTAGTATTGCAAAAAAAGGACACCGACTAACTGATGGAGCTGTGTGAACTGCTAGAGCTGTAGGCAACTACCTAAGCAAATTTAACGTTATGTCATAATGTGTAGATCATGAGAACAGTTTCCCGTCGCTCTGCATGTTGTCACGGAACGTACTATACTAACTGCTATTGGATAGTGCTGCGGAGGATAAGTTGACTAACAGCCGAATTTCACGCTGTTCGTTCTCGAACACTATCGATGGGAAATTCAAAAAATATCACTCTGTCATTGCAGTGGTCTGGACAAGTCTGAGAGTAGGAATGTTGTTAGAGGGCCTCAGCAAGTCCGTCGCTACGTCCTTACTCGACTTTTGCTGACATTCCATTTCCGATTAGCGAGCGTTGGAGCTGCCAGGTTAGCACACGCCTGTGGCTACCTTCCGCAGTTGTGTGGTATCTGGCATCTATGAAGGCACTTCAATAAGTAAGTTACGCGTGTCGTCCCACGCTACGACCATTGCCAAACAAGTGACGCATTGTCAGAAGAGAGACCATGTTCTGGGTTGCCTGCGGACACTGTTCTGCTGAGGTACGAATAACAGGAGCACCACAGCGTGCGAGTGTAATGGCGCGGCAACTGGAAATGTAATAAAAATCTGAAGTACGCAGGAAATTGCACACATACTCGCCTTTAGATGCTGGCAGTGTACGGGTCAAATTCAATGTCGCGCCTATCCGTTGTAAAATGGGGTCAACAATTTGATCAAGGCCAAATAGACACGAGCAAAGCTGATCGGAAAATAAGGTCTCTATATAGACCACAGACGACATTGTCCAGGCAACTCAGGAATTGATTTCCAGCAACCATAAATTTTCCGGCGATGAGGACGTTCTCACTGCGGTTCTCGAACGGGTCTGTAACCAAATAGCAGTCTCTTTGTTGTCGAGGAACGGTACGACTGGTAGAATGTACCAATCATTGTTTATAGACATGTTGAAAAACAGTGTCAAGCATCTGTGTCACTTTGAAGAATACTGCAGCATTCAGTAAAGGTTCCTTGGCCTATCATAATACCATTTAAAATACTATTTGAAGTTTCCGCGCAGCTTGATTATACCTGCTGCGTAAGAGCGGCCAGTTGCGCAGTTTTGTATGTGCGTGGCTGTATGTCTTGAAGGTGTGTGCATGTGGGGGATGTTATTACACACGCACACAAGCCCTTGTGTGTGTTTGTGTGTGTGTGTTTGGATGAGAATGTGAGAGACTGACCATGAAAGAGAGCAGGTGTATGTGATTTTTCGACTGTATCTACAACAAATGATAGCGTGTCGTGGAAACATAGTCGTGGAAGTAAGTACTTAGGCTCCTCCTAAATCCTGACCCATCTGATGAAAATAACATTATCTTCCGTGTGTGAGACGTTTGTGAGAAAACTGAGAAAATAAAACTGAAAATGAAGACGGTGCCTCTTACGAATTCAAAATCCTGTATCGCAGTCCCACTCGGTGCGAGTAATGAGTCTTTTGGAAGGTATAAATCATCCAGAATATTATGAAAATCTAAAATGTCTGAAAATGTAGATCCTCTGGTGGTTAAACCAGCGAACTAGAGCGTAGTCTTCAAACGTAATGGTAATGAGGCTCCTGGGCAATACTCCTGGAATGCTGAAGTAATGTAAAATACCAAGAACGCTCAACAATAATTTCGTCTTCTTGATGTTGTACGCACGAAAATCGGGTCATTTATGCGATCTGGGATTTTACTTAACATTTACGATGTTAAACTAAGGGAAAGTGCGAGCGATGTGTTAGTTCAGATGGCTCTGAGCACTATGGGACTTAACATCTGAGGTCATAAGTCCCCTAGAACTTAGAACTACTTAAACCTAACTAACATAAGGACATAACACACATCCATGCCCGAGGCAGGTTCAAAAAAATGGCTCTGAGCACTATGGGACTTAACATCTGTGGTCATCAGTCCCCTAGAACTTAGAACTACTTAAACCTAACTAACCTAAGGACATCACACACATCCATGCCCGAGGCAGGATTCGAACCTGCGACCGTAGCAGTCGCGCGGTTCCGGACTGCGTGCCTAGAACCGCTAGACCACCGCGGCCGGCCCCGAGGCAGGATTCGAACCTGCGACCGTAGCGGTCGCGCAGTTCCAGACTGAAGCGCCTAGAGCCGCTCGGCCACACTGGCGATCTGGGATTTTACTTTACATTTACGGTGTTGAACTAAGGGAAAGTGCGAGCGATGTGGTAGTTCAAATGGCTCTGAGCGCTATGGGACTTAACATCTGAGGTCATCAGTCCCCTAGAACTTAGAACTACTTAAACCTAACTAACATAAGGACATAACACACATCGATGCCCGAGGCAGGATTCGAACCTGCGACCGTAGCGGTCGCGCTGTTCCAGACTGAAGCGCCTAGAACCGCTCGGCCACACTGACCGGCCGATGTGATAGCTTTCACTGTTGGGAAGTACGGAAGGAGACTGGAAATGACGTTACCCTAATGGGAACTGGATACCACCTTAGATGTAATTTCCAAAAGAAATGAAAAGATGAGGCAATACGTGTTATTGAAGCATGTCTGAATAACATTTGTTTCCGCGATGACACAGTACCTTACGAACGGCATAAGCGTTCCAAGGAAATAAGTACCGTGGAAGGCACTCTCAGAATTCCGCGTATCTCAGTTCTATTCCTTGAACTTTGGCATGTAGCGTGCCTGTTTCTGCTAGAATTGACAACTTATGAGCGGCAACGGAAAGAGGTTGGATTGGGTGGTTTTGGCGGAAGACATCAAACACGTAAGGAACCACCCCGGCAATTGTCCGGAACGCTTTAGGGAAATCAGGATGACCGGACTCGGGATTGAACCGTCGTGCTCCCGAATGCGAGTCCAGTGTGCTAACCCCTGCACCACGGAAAGAGGTCTGGAAAAATTGTTGCACCATTTAGCAGTTCAGCTGCTATGCCAGTAGCATCTGCACACGGAGTTTGAGCAAGCTTTAACCCAAGCGTTTAACGGTAGAGCTTCGAGTGATCAATTCATACACTGTTTCTCGACGCCAGTAATGCAATTGGCTATTACAGAAAATGCATGATGAAGACGCTCGTCCTGAAATACATTTTCTTTTCTCGGCGTGTATGAAGCGCAGAACACTCGACACTGAAGTTCTGAAAATTCTCATCAATTACATCGTGAGTCTTTGTATACAGCGCAGAGTACTGGAACGATCTCTTTCCACCAAACTACGACTTCAGAAAGATATGTCAACAATATACCGAAACATTCTTTTCAATGGACTAACAGCTAACGAAAAGTCATACGGTTGCTTAATGATGAACAGTGCAAGAGGACAGACCACGAATGTCTCTATGACAATACTAAGGGATGTCGCTGATGACAGGAACCGTCATCGTCTGACTTGCACGTGCTCTCAGACATCGAAATTTGCCGCATAAAAATGTTTTGAGTCCAATAAACAGGTTATAACAGACATTCAATACCAAAACATTTGACTGTATGTAGTAGTACGGAGCAGGCTCAAAAATGGATCAAATGGCTCTGAGCACTATGGGACTTAACTTCTGAGGTCATCAGTCCCCTAGAACTTAGAACTACTTAAACCTAACTAACCTAAGGACATCACACACATCCATACCCGAGGCAGGATTCGAACCTGCGACCCTAGCAGCAGCGCGGTTCCGGACTGAAGCGTCTAGAACCGCACGGCCACCGCGGCCGGCTACGGAGCAGGCAGGGAGTGGTGCGGTGCTGGGCCGAAATTAAATGATTCATTTTGAAAATGATTTTATTGCAATCAGTTTCAAAACACAATACAGAAATTATGAAAACTGGTAAGATGATAACTTTAAACATTTGCATAAAATGATCAAAGACTCTGTTCAAAACCATTGACCAGAATATTCACATTACTTTATTTACAAGGTAAATCTTTGACAATCTATTCTGTAGTAAGTTAAGTGCAAGAAAGCAAATTTAAAAAAAAAATAATGTGGCCAACCGCAGAGGGCCCAGCATTGAGAACTAGTCAACGATCAATAGAACCAGAAATTCATTGAAAACTTCAGTATGTTTCTATAAATCCAATCTTAGTTAAGTCTAACTGTAGTTACGTAATATTTTCAAATTTTACAATTTTTGATAGAAACCTAAACTAGTAATAAAATAATTTATATTTCCACACTTGGCTTAAAAGTCAATGATATATTGTGAGAGAATTTCGCAATAACTTACACATTCTGTAACAAATTCTCGAAGTCTAACTTGATGCTTAAAGATATCAAGACTCAAGGTTGCTGCAAACAGAAAACAGTTACAGAGCAGAATTATGTAATTACAAGTTACACAGCTCGAAAGAGAGTGAATAAAGTTAACAACAAATTACTCAACTCATGTAGATGGTGTCGTATTCAACTATTAATAGTACAAGAATCATCCTCTGTCCAACATCATGCGAGCCTGCCATTTCCTATAGCTCAGGCCGAATTTTCAAAATATTGAAAAGAGCGAAACCAACACAAACAAGCGATTACTACCAGCAGCTAACTGTACACAAAACAGACAAGGTATATCACTTACAAGTTTAAAACGGTGTATTTAGTTACCCGTACTTCTGTGTTCATAAGAGTTTAGTTAATACTAGAGTAACAAATAACGTGACCGGCAGCCAGGCCACTGTAAGCTTAAGCTCTACTTGCAACACTGCTAGTTATTTAAGTACTTAATGAACTTTTCTGAGGTTTTACGTGAATAAGCACTCTTTAATCAGGGCGCTAAAAACTAAGTCTATCAATATACAACCATTTCTCACCGCTTTTTCGAGGATCTGCATATTTTGGAACACGGTATGAATATTACAGTTTCCTCTGACTTTAACTAAAGCAATATCGTGGAGGCAGATGATCAGGTCTAGGAAGGACGGACACGACTGCCCTCATTAGCTTGTCACAATGCTGAGAACGCGACACAGTACAAGTGAGACCTGAGCTCTGATTTATATTCTAAAATGACGGCTGATCAGCACAGCTGCACCTGATTAAGCTGATAGGCCACCACCAAGATAAGCCTCACCACTCACGTTGCCACAACAAATCATGTCCGCAGGCGCCGCCCTTTACTTGACGCTTACAAGGCGTAGCGACTGTCCAGGCACCTGTAGCAAATTTGAGTTCTTAGCCGCCGGAAACACGTCGTAGTGCGACTGGTCACCTGACTCTGGCGTCAACGCGCAAGCGCATCTTTGCAGGGTAAACTAAAGACCAAGGTCGGTCAAACAGAAGAGGTGCGGCAAGATCGACAAGGACGACTGTAGCTGAAGACTACTGGTGCACGAGTCACTTTCTGCATAGGCCTAATAATAACTGAATTTGTGACAAAAACACAGAACATCACTGCATAATCGAGGTATTTTGTCTTCGTCTCAAGATACTGTAGTGACGATTGTTGCGCTCTACTACTCGTGATAAGCTTTTTTAGAACTGTTGGTCTAGAGCTAGCGTCTTTAATTAATAATCAAAATATCCTCGGTTCCTGGTTCGAATTCCGCCACAACTTCAATTTTGAGAAAATCATCAGTAATGGCGGTCGAAGGCTTCCGGGGTAAGAAGTACCCTCATTGTGCAAACGGCTTTGTCAAAGAGAACGGAGGAGCAGACAGAGGTTCAGGGCACTCTCTTGCTATGAGATGGGAAACTGCCCCTAAAGGTGGAAGAATCAGTTGTGATCAACGACGTGAGTACACAGAAAACAATGGAAACCATTTCATTAAAGACACATATTGTAAAAATGGTTCTCGGGTGATACGGCGGATGTCGTTGTGAAAACTCAACATTTCGTTGCCCAGCTGCGCCGACGAAAAGACACACACTTTGTATCCACAGGACATGTTACCTTTAATTGAAAAAATAGTCCTGAGGATGCCTTCATTGGCAAAATATTTCAAAATAGTTCCCCATTCAGATCTCCAGGAGGAGACTGCCAAGGAGATGGTGACCATGGGAAAAAGAATGAATAACTAACGAAATTATAATGCTCTACGAGTCGGGGCGTGGAATGGCAGAAGTTTGAACGTTGTAGGGAAACTAGAAAATCTGAATTGGGAAATTCAAAGGCTCAAACTAAATACCGTGGAGATCAGTGAAGCGGAATGGAAACAAGACAACGATTTCTGGTCAGATAAGTATAAGACAAGATCGAAAGCAGCAACAAATGGTATAACGGGAGTAGGATTCGTTATAAATAGGAAGGAAAGGTAAAGAGTGAGTTACTGTGTACAGTTCAGAGGTAGACTTGTTCTCATCAGAATCGACAGCAAACCAATACCGATAATGATAGCTCAGGTATACATGTCGACGTCGCAAGCGGATGACGAAGACACAGAGAACGTATATGAGCATATTGTAAGGGTAATACAGAACGTAAAGGGAGATGACAATCTAATACTCGTGGCGGACTGGAATGCCGTTGTAGGGCAAGGAGTAGAAGAAAAGGTTACAGGAGTATATTGGCTTGGTACTGGGAATGAGAGAGGAGAAAGACACTCAGTTCTGCAATAAATTTCAGTTAGTAACAGCGAATACCTATTCTGGAATAATAAGAGGAGGAGGTATATTTGGAAAAAGCCGGGTGATATTTGAAGGCGTACCCAGGAGCAGATATAGACTCAGGTCACAATTTAGTAGTAATGAAGTTTAAGAGATTAGTCAGGAAAAATCAACTGGCAAAGAAGTGCGATACGAAAGTACAGACGAATGAAGAGATACACTCGAAGTTTTCTGAAGCTATAGATGCTGCGGTAAGGAATAGCTCAGCAGGCAGTACAGTTGAAGAGGAATGGGCTCTCTAAGAGGGGCGATAACAGAAATGGGAAAGAAGAGCGTAGGTACAGAGAAGATAACTGCGAAGAAATCATGGGTAACACAAGAAATACTTCAGTTGTTCGATGAGAAAAAGAAGTACAAAAGTGTTAAGGGAAATTCAGCAATACAGAAACACAAGTCATTTAGCTATGAAATAAATAGGAAAAGCAGGGAAGCAAAGGCGAAATGGTTCCTGTAAAAACGCGAAGAAATCGCAAAAGAAAATGTTGTTGGAAGATCTGACAACATATAGAAAAGTCAAAAGACACTTCGGCGAAATTAAAAGCAAGAATGGTAACATTAAGGGTACAATAGGAATTCCACTGTTAACTGTAAGGGAGAGACAAGTTAGGTCGAAAAAGTACATTGAAGACCTCTTTAAGGGGGAAGACTCGTCTGATGTGATACGAGAAGAAACAGGAGTCGATATAAAACAGAGAGGGGATCAAGAATTAGAATCAGAATTTAAAAGACTTACAACCGAATAATGCAGAAGGGATAGGTAATATTCCATTGGAATTTCTAAAATCATTGAATGAAATGGCAACAAAAGGAATATTCATTGTGCAGAATGGGATGTACCTTCTGACTTTCGGAAAAGTATCATCTACACTGTTCCGAATATTGCAGCAGCCGACACGTGTGAGAATTATCGCACAATCAACTTAACAGATCGTGCATCCAAGTTACAGACACGAATATACATAGAACAATTGATAAGAAAATTGAGGATGTTACATGACGATCAGTTTGGCTTTAGGAAAGGTAAAATCACATAATTCTTTCGTTGCCGTTAATAATAGAAGGGAGATTTAAGTAAAATAAAGACACGTTCTTAAGTTTTTTCTATCTAGAGAAAACGTTACACACTGTAAAATGATACCAGGTTTTCGAAATTCTGAGAAACATAGACGTAAGCTACAGGAAAAGACGGGTAATATAAAATATGTACACTAGCCAAGAAGGAACAATAAGAGAGAAACTAACAACGAAGTACCCGGAACAAAAAGGATGCAAGGGATGTAGCCTTTTGCACCTACTGTTCAATCTATACGTCGAAGATGTTACAGAAATAAAACAAAGGTTCGAGAGTGGAATAAAAATTCAAAGTGGAAGGACGTCAAGGATAAGAATTAGCTGACGACATTGCTATCCTCCAGTGGAAGTGAAGAAGAATTACAGGATCTGTTGAACGGAATGAACAGTCTAATAAGCGTAGACTGGGGATTGAGAGTAATTCGAAGAAAAACAAAAGTAATGAGAAGCAGCAGAAATGAGAACAGCGAGGAACTTAACATCAGGCTTGATAATCACAGGGTAGATGAAATTAAGGAATTCTTCTATCTAGGCAGCAAAATAACCTGTGACGGTCGAAGCATCAAAAGCAGACTAGTGATGGTAGAAAGAGCATTCCTGGCCAAGAGAAGTGTACTAGTATCAGACATGGGCCTTAATTTGAGAAATAAATTTCTGAGAATGTACGTTTGGATATCAGTATTGTGTGGTTGTGAAATACGAGTTGGGGAAAACCAGAAAACAAGGAAAAGGAAGTATTTGAAAGGTGGTGTTACAGAAGAATGCTGAAGATTAGTTGGACTGGTAAGGTAACGAATGAGGAGATTCTTCGAAGTATCGGCGAGGACAAGAATATATGCAAAATAGTGACAAGAAGAAGGGACAGGATGGTAGAACACATCTTAAGGTATTAGAGAATTCAGAAAATAACTTCCGTGGTACCAGAGGGAGCTGTAAAGGGTAAAAACTGTAGTGGTAAACAGAGATTGGAATACACCGTGTAAATAATTGAGGGCGTAGGTTGCAAGTGATACTCTGCGATGAAGAAAAAGTGGTTCAGATATACATCTACATCTATACGCGGCAAGCCACCTTATGGTGTGTGTCGGAGGTTACTTTGTGTACGGCTGTCACGTACGCCATATTCTGCTCCAACAACGGATTGTGTGCGGGAAGAATGATTTGTTGGAAAGCTTCTGTATGAGCTATAACCTGTCTAGTTTTACGTTCGCGGACTTTTAGTGAGATATGCGTAGGATGAAGCAACGTGTTGTTTATCAGAACGGGACATATTTGTCAGCTGAGCTTTATTCGCGATCCCTATTTATAGCAAATAAACTTATTTCCCATCTGTCCATTGCTGTCTTTATTACGTAAAATTGGCCGATTTCGGGCAGTGTCACATATTTTCAAGTCATTCATCGCAATTACCGAGTAACTAGACTTAACGGAACTATCACTTCTCATCCGGACACTTATTAGTGGGTGTTCATATGGGGTGTGTTCACTTTTATGAATACTTGAACTCTGCTGGGGGCACTTTCGGTGAAGTCCTGAGTGTTGTAACACCTCGGTTCAGTTTACAGTGATAAAAGCTATAGAAAGCATAATTTAAAATTAAGAATATAATTTTTGGAGGGGAAAATAGTGTAGAATCAGAGTTCGGTAGTTGCAGATCAAAATTATAGTATATCAGCAAGTAGTTTAACGTCTAAGTACAGCAAAGCCACGGAAGCTCCGTCATGGAGAAGGCAGTGACGTTAAACTCTTGTGATGAAAAACCTATAAAAAGGTCTGATCGTCATTATTGCGGCCTTTTTTTCTTGAATGTTTCGTTAAAGGGCGGGGAACCCGTGTCAGTCAGCGAGACAATAATTAGATTGGACTTTATCGTGTTAAGATTCACGATAAACTGTTAGAATATTACGGAGATTAAAAGTGATGTAGTGTACGATATCTGACTGTTGGTAGCAACGGAGTATTAAGGGGATTTTATGACTTTAGTGCTAGATTGGTACTTTACGGACATATAGACGACAGAAACTCAAATTATCTGCTGATACGAATGAATTCAGAGGTACCGGTATTCAGATATTAACGTGTGGACTTTTGAAAGTGTCGTGTGCCGTTATTTGCGAATCTGGACGTAGAGCGCGTGCATATCGGCATTTGCGGACTATGTAGATTCCTCCAAGCTAGGAACCTTTTCAATAGACCATCATCCATCACCATCTCAATCCTTAAATATAGAGTGAAAGTGAAATACGTGTTGTACTTATTTCATTTACCTAGTACTAATCAGTGAAGGTTTTACGGAACCAAAGCTATTCAGCAGAAAGTCAGTACCATCTAGCGGAAATCGTAGGCATTAACTAACACGCTAACTGAAGTGAACGTTTACGTGTTTTACGGACTGCTTAATATGATCTTTTGTGACTCTCTGACGTCCCCACTCCCTCTGAAACGTGGCCAGGCCGTCTTAATCATAAAAGGGGAGAGTTTTAGCCGGGCAAATTACTAAATAAAAGCGACATTTATAAGACTCGCAGTAATAGCAAAACACAAGGCCCGCACCTCATCGGCGAGTCGTCGCTGTCACGTCGAGAAGTAAAGCCCTAAAACCTACTGACGATACGTATCTACTAGCAGACGTCGACGTGGAGTACCTAAAAATGGAACCACAAGAGAGTTGAGGATGCTTCAATGTCTATGGAGGAATTGCAGCTCATTCTTCTTTAGAAGCCGAAACCTTAAAGAGTAATTTCGCTCCTGACGCCAGCGTCTATAATCATTGCTCTTGTGGACGCTGGTGTCTGGAGCGAAATCCACGCTCTGTTTCATGCCGAAGGTGCTCCATTTGGTTGAAGCCGGAACTCTGGACAGGCCAGTTCATTCTAGCAATGTTACTGTCGACAGAACACTGCCTCGCAGATAATGCTTTATGAGACGGTGCATCATCGCGCTGGTACAATCAGTCACCATCTACTGCACGCAGTAGCAATTCTGTAAAATGCGTTCATATTCTCCAGCACTTAGCGCTTTCTTAAGCGCGATAAGTGGACTGCGGCTAACCCAGAAAAACATTCTTACAGAGTAACGCTACCTTCTCAGTACTTCACTGTTGGCACTACAGATGACGGCAGGTAACGTTCCCCAGGCATTCGCCAAACCCAAACCATTCCATCTGATGGTCACAGAGTGTAGCGTGGTTCATCACTCTAATCACTCGCTTCCAATCATCCATTTTCCAGTGGGATCACTCTTTACACTATCTGAACCATCGACTGACATTGATTACTTTTTTTTTTTTTCTTTGGGTTCAGCCTCAGTAATGCTCGATGGTCCTCGTCCTTCAGCAAGTCTACATGACATCTGCCCTGTTACTTCGCGTTTCCACTTCACAGTCACAAACAGTCCCTTCGACAACTTTGGAAGTGTTGAAACGCCCCTTGACTTCTGATGACTAGTCTACGATCGAGGTCAGTGAGTTCTCCTCATCGACTCATTCTGCTGATTCTTCTTCTCTACTGGCAACACATTCCACCTCATTTTACATTGGCGCGTTCGCCTCTGGTAACATCAAGTGGTTGATTTTGCATTACAGGTTGATGTCCGGGTACTTTTGAGCAGATAAAGTACGACTACGGATGAATGACCAGTTCTCTCATCATAGTGAATATTCCACCTTCCACTTTTAAACAAACAATACTACTGGCCTATAAAACCTTCATTCCTAACATTCGATTCATAAATAGCACAAATTTCAGTACGAGTGACAGTAGCTTTGAGATTTTTTACCACTAGAAACTTATTTCAGAATGGATTTCACATTTGGTGGAATTCTCAAATGCTCATTTTGAATGATTAGTGTATGTGAACTAGAAGTAACGAGGCTTTCTTGCTATTGCTACTCTGAGGACGAGGGTCTGCTGCTTGAGGAAGTGTAGTCAGTGCTCCGTTGAACGCCACTACTTCCTGTGCTGTATGAATACGGAAATTGTTTTGTTAATAGTCCTCGTAAATTTTAAATAATTGATAACGATTATACATGAGAAACTACTTTTCTCTAAATAAACTGGAAAGTACGATGGTTGTCCAGAAAGTAACTTCCGATCGGTCGCTAAATGGAAACCACAGCGAAAATCAGGAACATTTTATTTGCAAGAGTTAGCTACACTTTCCAGATACTTCTGAACATAGTCGCCGCTCCGACTTAGACATTTGTCGGAGCGTCATTCCAAATTTCCAACACCATTGTCATAGAAGGCAGCCGCCTGTGCTTTCCGATCATTCTCTACGCTGGTCTGCAGCGCGTGGCATGCGCCCAAGTGTTGTCTTCGTATGCAGCGTTTCATGTGAACACAGATGATACTCAGGACGAGCCAATTAGGGCTGTGTTGTGGGTGATCGAACACTTCCCATCGGAAAGGCTGCAGGAGCGTCTTGACTGCCCCTGCAGAGTGTGGCTGAGAATTGCCATGAAGAAGGAAGTGCGTGGCAGTTGTGTTAGGTGGGCTGCATTCATTAAGGCGAAGCCTCTCAGCGGGCCCTCCTACTTGGCGGGAGACATCGTTGTTCTAGGCACCTTTACTAGCTCACAGTGCGCTCACAACTGAAAAGAGCGTCTTGATGCTATCGACGGTCATACTAGAGACACGACCCAACACATCTGCGCGAAGCTTCATCGGGTTTTCACTGTGGTGTCCATTTCGCGACCTATCGGAACTTACTTTCTGGTCAACCCTCGTAAATGACAATTCTTCCTAGCTACAACCGTGAACTCTGTGCGGCCGTCAAACCGTCATATCGTGTTCTACGTTGATGACGTTCGGTGGACTGGTGCCGTGATTCTGCTGTCTTGTGTTGCAGGGTGGAGACTTAACCGTAGCTTCCAAACCCTCGCCGGCCGCATCATTGGGGGAAGAAATGCCTCCATCCTGGAGTTCCCCTACCAGGTAAGTCACACTCCTCCGTTTTCCGCTAGAGCTGGTTCTGAGGGTTTCCACAGCGATTTCCTTTTTCCTCAGAAACTCCTTCCTCAATTTAATGCCTATATTTGATACTAGTAGACTTCTCTCGGACAGGAGTGTCCTTTTTGTCAGTGCTAGTGTGCTCTTTATTTCCTTCTTGCTCCGTCCATCATGGCTTATTTTGCTTCCACCGTAGCAGAATTCCTTAACTTCGGCCACTTCGTGATCCCCATTTCTGACGATAAGTTTCTCGTTGTTCTCATTTCTGCTACTTCTCATTACTTTCGTCTTTCTTCGATTAACTCTCAATCCATATTCTATGTTCATTAGGCTATCCATTCCACCCAGCAGATCCTTTAATTCTTCCTCACTTTAACTGAGGATAGCAATGTCATCATCAAATATTACCACTGATATCCTTTCAGCTTGAATGCTAATCCTGTTCTTATTCTATATTTTATTTCGGTCACCGCTACTTCGATGTATACACTACACAGTAAGAGAGAAAGACTACACCCCGTCTTACATCCTTTCTAATCCGAACACCTCGTTCTTGGTCTTCCAGTCTTACTGTTTCCTCTTGGATGTTGCACATGTTGTATATTATCCGTCTTTCCCTATAGCTAAACCCTATATTTTTTCAGCATATCCAACATCTTGCGTCATTTTACATTGTGGTACGCTTTTTCCAGGTCAACAAATCCTATGAAAGTGTCTTGATTTTTCTTCAGTCTTGCTTCCATTATCAATCGCAACGTTGCCTCCTTTCCTAAAGCAAGACTGATCGTCATGTAACACATCCTCAGTATATTATTCTTTTCACCGAACTGAACGCATGATCGGTTAAGCTGATTGTGTGATAATTCTCGCTCTTGTCGGCTCTTGCAATATTCCGAAAGGTGAGGATGATATTTTCCCGAAAGTCTCATGGTATATCGCCAGTCTCATACATTCTACACACCTACGTCAATAGTCGTTAAGCTCCCACTTCCCCCAATGATTATAGAAATTCCAATGGAATGTTGTTTACCCCTTCCGCCTTATTTGATCTTAAGTTGCCAAAAAATTATTTAAATTCTGATTCTAATACTGTATTCCCTTTCTCTTCCTGCCGACTCGTGTATCTTCTTCTGTCACGTCGTGAGACACGTATTCCCCATTACAGAGGCTTTCAGTGTACTCTTTCCACCTATCCCTTCATTTCCCTCTATTTAACAGTGGAATTACCATTGCACTCTCATTGTTCCTGCCCAACTTCCAGTTTCACAGAATATTGTTTTGACTTTGTTATATACTGAATCAGTCCTTCCGAGAGTCGTTTCTTATTCGATTTCTTCACATTTTTCATGCAGCCAATTCGCCTTAGCTTCCGTGTACTCCTATTTATTTTATTATTACGTGACTTTTAATTCTGCGTTGCTAAATTTTTGAACGTTTTTGTACTCTCCTCTTTCGTCAATCAACTGAATTACTTCTTCTGTTATCCACGGTTTTTTCGTAGTTTCCTTCCTCATACCTATGTTTTGGTGATTGACCTTTTTAGATATGTTTATTCTTCTTCGACTGAACAGCCTACTGGGGTATTCATTATGGTATCTATAGCCTAAGAGAAGTTGAAGCATGTCTTCATTCCTTGTTACTACCTTATCCCTTTTCTTTGCGCATTGATTCTCCTTGACCAGTCTCTTAAACTTCAACCTGCTGTTCTTCATTACTAAATTGAGATCTGGATCTATGTCTGCTCCTGGTCACCCCTTACAATCCAGTATCTGCTTTCGTAATCTCTGTCTCACCATGATGTAGTCTAACTGGATCTCCCTATCTCCTGGGTTTTTCCAAGTGTACCTCCTCCCCTTGTTGGTTCTTGAACAGAGTATTCGATATTCCTAGTTGAAATTTATTGAAGGACCCAATTAGTCTTTCTTCCCTCTCATTCGTACTGCCAAAGCTGCTCTCTTTCGTAATCCTTTCTTCTGTTCTGTGTGTATCATGTACCTGACTGACAAAACCAAGCCTCCTTATAAAAACCTCCCCCGTCGCAAGACCTTAATACACATTCACTTCTTCCAGTCTATCACCACCAGAAGCTGTAGCTTACATCCAGCCATACTGACAGCTCGTTGTCTGTCTTCCAGGTGTCGCTGCAACGCAAGTATATCCTCGGCAACGGCGGCAGCCACTTTTGTGGTGGCTCCATCATCGACGCCCGTCACATGCTCACCGCTGGTCACTGCCTCTACCCGTACCGGTAAGTCTGCTAATTTCTTTCTTTCTTTCTTTCTTTTTTCGAGTCACCAGTCTTATGACCGGCACGACTTACTCGCCATTGCCAACATCTATCTTTCAGAGTAGCGCTTCGTCCTCAATTACGCGCAATTGGCTTCAAATAAAATTACTTGCACCAGGTGACCTAACATCGCTGATGGGACTTCCGATCAATAATACCACGCGCAAATTTCGTTTTCTCCATTCTGCAGATAACCTTTTCATTATCTTATTAATCCACATTATTTCAAACATCCTTCTGTAGCACCACATCTCAAACGATCCGAGTCTCTTCTTATCCGGTTTTCCCCCAGTCCACGATTCGCTTCTAGACACTGCTGTGTTCCCAATTCTCGCTCTCAGTAATTTCGTCCTGAAATTAAGAGCGATATTTGATACTAGTAGGCTTCTTATGGCCACGAATGTCCCCTTTTTTCTGTGCTAGGCTCATTTTTACGTCCTCTTTGCTTCGTCCGTCATGTTTTATTTTGTATGTAGCAGAACTGCTTCACCTTCACCCCGAATTTTAATCCGACTCGCTCACTGTTTCTTCTATGTATAAACTGCACTGCAAGGGAGAAAGTCCTACACATTTTCAATTCCTACTTTGTTCTTCGTCTTCCACTCATATTGTTCCCTCTTGGCTTCTGTACAAACTGTACATTACAGTCATTTCGCTTTACACATATGTTTCTGGGAATTTCGAACGCGTTGCGATATTTTACATTGGCTAACGGTTTTTCTATGTCTACAACTCATATGAACGTTTCTTACTTCCATTAGCAGGCCCAACGTCAGAATTGCCTCCGCAGTGGCTTTTCCTTTCGTAAGGAAAAGTTGACTGTTGGCTAACACATCCTCAGTTTACTTTTCCATTCTTCTTCATATTATCCTTGTCAGCGACTTCGATGCCTGCTGATTGTGCAATACTTGTCACACTTTCTGTCTTTCCATAAACATTTCTGTACTTCCCTCTTTCGTCGATTAATTGGAGAATTACTTCTGTTACCCAGAGTTTTTTTCGCAGCTGTCTCCCATGTACCTATCTCTCCAGCTACTGTGATTGCTCTTCTTTGAGATGTCCATTTCCCTACGACTCAACTGCTTACTGTGATATTCATTATCTAACTATGTACATCCGCTGAGAGCTTCAAGCGCACATCGTCATTTTTCAGAGCTCTTTATCCCATTTCTTTCAACATCCATTCTTCTGGGCGATTCTCTTAAACTACAGCCTATTCTTCATTTTACTAAACTGTGATAGCAATCTATATCTGTTCCTGGGTATGCCTTATAATCCGCTGATTTCGAAATCTCTGTCTCACCATGATGCAATCCAGCAGGGATCTCGCTGTATCTCTACGACGTTTAGAAGTGAACCTCTTCTCTCGCACATATTGCTGGAGAGACTCTTTATCTATATAAAATTACTATTTATTCATCATTAAAAGCGATGCACTTGCTTCATTGGTGAATCCAACTCTCAGACTCCTTTTGCAAATGTGTTCCGACGTATGAAAATCTTTCTAGCCTTTGTCGTCTATGCCATTATGTTGTTGTTCCCGGAAACTGTTTAGTATGGAGCAAACAGCGCTCAGAGGGCGCCAGCTCCATGTCGTACGTTGGATGGGGTTTCACTGTTCAGTCCATTTGTCCCATCATTTGATTTGCCACGAAATTGATTTACGGCCGTCATTATCACTGTGATTCGACATCGTTTTCAGATTCAAGAAATGCGTCTTGCTCCGAATGGCTTCTACAATGTTCTTGAACGTCTCAATGAACCTAACGCCGCTGACGGTACGACTGCAGTCCATAAAATCAAGGACGATGATACGCTGATCACCACAGGAAGAAGCAGCTGATTGATTGCTGTATTTCGTCAAGTATCTTAATCCACAATGAGGCTACGCCACCATTATCATGCATAAAATAACAAAGTTGCTGCTCTTATTGCTTGCTCACAACTTCTTAGGTTTTGGAGATGTGATATGATGCCGTTTCATCTATTGACTCGTCTTTTTCAAATCACAGAGTTACGCAAAAATTTCATTCCCTGACACCTTAATTGATGTTAAACTTAAATGAAGTTTCCAGCCGAGTGAGTCCGCATCCGTTGAAATGATATGACGTTTCGATGAGTGTCCCCTCCGTTCTTCCTCCTTCTCCCCCTTCCCTTTCCAGTTACGTTTCCAAAATCTCAACTCGCCATGATAGACAACGACATCAGTTCATAATACTGCTCTTCAAACTAAGTGCCAACTGCAGAGGTGCCACAGTTTCCAAAACATCACGGGTCCCACTGTCTTCCTTATGGTCTTGAGACCACAGCTGGCAGAGTATCATGCTCACGGATTCTGACACATCTATCTACGCATATCATCTGCTCCACTCACTGGCGATTTTCATCAGTGGTCGCAGATTATGACATCTACGGCACTGTTTTTCAATAATATCGCTTTATTTCTCTGTAGACTTCATACCCCGCGCATATAACTGTTGTGAGTCAAATCATCTTCACACAGTTCTATAGGCTTCTGCCACTCTTCTCTGTTAATAAATCTGAAGCAGCACATTACCACTGTTTCGAATCGATTATCCGAAACAAGATCCTGAAACATATGTACGCATGAACTGTATTTTCAACTACATATGTAAGTGCTGGTTCCTGATTCCCCACCTTAATCGTACAGCGCGAAGCCCGAAACTACCAGTCTGTGGCTTCCATATATTTCTTAAAAATCACAGTTTTTGTGGACAACAACATGATAAATGGTACTGGTGAACGTGCTTGTAAAGAATGGTATATGTTAGTGCAACGTGCCTTTTTTAAAAAAAAATAAAATAAAAAAAAAGTTGGTTTCAACACTAACACAAATGAATTGCTATCGGTTGTTGGTTAGGATCATTTTTACGACCACTGTTCTTCACTGTGTTACACGGCGGCTGCAAACAGTATACTGTCCATTATAGACACTTTGCACTATCCGCGTCGGTGAGTCAACAAATTGTGCAGCTTCAGCCACCCCGTAGTCATGGGCACGTCCAGACTAGGGGTGTTGATAAAATATCGATATATAGGTATATCGTTATTTTTTCCAAACAGTATCGATGTATACCAACGATATCTCTTTGAGGACACATCGAAATTGTGGTGTCGAGCGCAGATACTTTTATATTTTTTTGGCAATTTTCTGTAAATATTTGAAATTATAGTATAACATAATTTTACTTTCACTGTGTGAAGGAGCCTTACTACTTTTCTTAACTTTCATGACGTCGAGTCTCTCTCTTTGACTGTGTGAAACAAGTATAGGTGGCACAAAGAAGAAATGGCATGACGTTTCGATGAATGTTTACATGGGGGAAGGGGGGGGGGGGGGAAGCGGCGGTGTCTGAATGGAATAACAATAACAAGATTAGCAGAACCGTTGCGTTAAGAAAAAAAAACACAATTAGTGTGTTATTTCTTCACATCAGCATTCTTCAAAAACAGTTGCTGAAAATGAGAAACAAAAATATAAATGACAAGTTGGTCTTTGCGGTGAGTTACCAACAGAAATCGCAACGTTTAACTTCACCACACAATTTTGACACTATAGCTGCTAGCTCGCTTGCGTTGGCAGAAATAAAAAAAATAGGGAAATCGTCATAAAGTGTTCCGGAGAAACCCGATATGTGACGAAACCGAACAACGGACACATTTTATAGCACCACTTACATGCACTCACTACCTTTATCAAAGTGGTTATCGCCAAGCGTGAACGTGCGTCATTTTCCTTTTAGTTCTTTGTCTAAGGAGAATAGGCAGGCTCCTAGCTTGTTGATGTACAGAATATCTAATAATAAATCAATAATTACATATACAGCTCTGGAACTGGCATTATATTTACAATGTGCAGCCGATATGCCGGCCGCGGTGGTCTCGCGGTTCTAGGCGCTCAGTCCGGAGCCGCGTGACTGCTACGGTCGCAGGTTCGAATCCTGCCTCGGGCATGGATGTGTGTGATGTCCTTAGGTTAGTTAGGTTTCAGTAGTTCTAAGTTCTAGGGGACTGATGACCGCAGATGTTAAGTCCCATAGTGCTCAGAGCCATTTGAACCATTTTGTAACCGATATTTTTTAGGCCAGTACGTCGATAACTCCTTCCTCGATGTATGGATACTTTGATCGATATATCTTGATCCGATGATATGTTTTTAAATATCGATACATCAGATTCCACACTTTTTTAAAAATATCAACAGTCTTAGTGCCGACACAGCTCCATTCTGCCCCTGTGTCACGTTTCTATGTTGACTCATTAAACAGCGCTGATTCCACACAGGAGGCAAGCACGCTCGCACCACTTTTCTGACATAGCTGCTGTTAGCGCTGGACGGCCATGTGACTTCAAGGCATCAGTTCTACACCCTCTACAACGTTCCAAAGCGACATGCGTGTTCTCTGAAAGGGGTGACTAATTTTTTGTCCGGCGTGCTTACTTTGAGAAAGGGTATCCTAACACACTATTCAATGTTAAGAAATTCCTCTTTTCCAGAAACGCTTTTACTTACTATCGGCAGTCTGTGTTTCGACCATCGTCAAAAATAAAAAAATAAAAAAACTCTTCCACTATTTTAGTAACTCATTTCCTAATGTAAACCCCCTACACAGCCTGATTCAATTCGACAATGTTCCAGTTCTTTTACTTCTGTTATGTTCATGTTGAAACTTATTTTGTAGTTAGTACCTATTCTGTTCGAATGATCTTCGAAGTCCTTTGCCGCCCCATTGTTCAGAATCAATTGCTACGTTATCAGCAAACCTTAAAAGTTTAGTTTCTTCTTCCGAATTTTAATTTGTATGTCTAATACAATTTCTTGTTGATTTCCTTTACTGACTGCCCAATGTACAGGCCGAATAACATGGTGGATACGCCACAACCCGATATCACTCCCTTCTCTTCTGCTACGACGAAATGGTGTCCTTTTAACTGCAGTCTGATTACTGCCGTAACAAACGTTTCTCTCCTGCACTTTATTCCTGCTACATTCACAGTTTTAAAGTGTGTACTCTAGTCAACACTGTGAAATCTTTTCTCTAAATGCTATAAACATATGTTTTCCATTCTTTCGCCTGTCTTTTAGGATACGCCATAGGGTCGGTACTCCGTTGTGTCTTCCTACATTTTGCCAAAAAGTAAACTGATCCTCCCTTACATCAACTTTTGATGGTCCAGTGATATTAAAAATTCGTCTCTAACCAAGTTTTCGGAATTTTGGCTCTCATCTCTCATATTCTTCCAATCTTCGCACTCTGCATGTCCATTGTCCATGAAAAACCTTCGAAGTAACTCCCTCAATAAAAGACGTGGTTTTCAAAGTTTGCCTGACAATTTAATTAACAGCAAACTGGAACATTTCTTCGAACGTTAAACAGAGAAGCATTTGTCGAATTTACAGTTAAGGGAGAAGTGGGCCTCACTGGTCGTTTCTGCAAATTATTCGCTTCAGTTAAAAACGTACACTATGTTATCAAAAGTATCTGGACACCTGGCTGAAAATGACTTACAAGTTCGTGGCACCCTCCATCGGTAATGCTGGAATTCAGTATGGTGTTGTCTCACCCTTAGCCTTGATGACAGCACTCTCGCAGCCATACGTTGAATCAGGTGCTGGATGGTTTCTTGGGGAATGGCAGCCCATTCTTCACGGAGTGCTGCACTGAGGAAAGGTATCGATGTCGATCGGTGAGGCCTGGCACAAAGTCCGCGTTCCAAAACATCCCATACGTTTCAAGCCAGGACTCTGTACAGGCCAGTCCATTACATGGATGATATTGTCGTGTAACCACTCCGCCACAGGCCGTTCATTATGAACAGGTGCTCGATCGTGTTAAAAGATGCAATCGCCAACCCCGAATTCCTATCAACAGTGGAAAGCAAGAAGATGCTATAAAACATCAATGTAGGCCTGTGCTGTGATAGTGTCACGCAAAACAACAAGGGGTGCAAGCCCCCTCCATAAAAAACACAACCACACCATAACACCACCGCTCTGAAATTTACTGTTGGCACTACACACGCTGGCAGGTGACGTTCATCGGTCATTCGCCATACCCACGCCCAGCCACCGGATCGGCACATTGTGTACCGTGATTCGTCACTCCACACAACGTTTTTCCCTGCTCAATCGTCCAATGTTTACGCTCCTTACACCAAGCGAGGGGTCGTTTGGCATTTTCCGGCGCTTATGAGCAGCCGCTCGATCATGAAATCCAAGTTTATTCACCTCTCACCTAACTCTAATAGTACTTGCAGTCGATCCTGATGCAGTTTGGAATTCCTTTGTGATGGACTGGATAGATGTCTGCCTATTACACATTACGGCCCTCTTCAACTGTCGGCGGTCTCTGTTAGTCAACAGACGAGGTCGGCCTATACTCTTTTGTGCTATACTTCTCCCTTCACGTTTTCACTTCACTATCACATCGGGAACTGTGGACCTAGGGATGTTTAGGAGTGTGCAAATCTCGCGTACAGACGTATGACACAAGTTACGCCCAATCACCTGACCACGTTCGAAGTTCGTGAGCTCCGCGTAGCGCCTCAGTCTGCTCTCTCACTATGTGTAATGACTATTGGGGTCGCTGATATGGAGCAGGTGGCAGCGCAATGCACCTAATATGAAAAACATATGTTTTGGGGGGTGTCCGGATACATTTGATCACATAGTGTATAACGACAGCTATTAAACGTGTGAGTAAGAGAGCCGGTGGTGGGCACGTGTGTGGATCAGCGCCTGCTTCATTGTTTTGTAACATTTTTGTGCGCAGCCACACAGTCAGAGAAACAGTTATTGGAACTAACGCTGAAATTATTAATTTTTTTTTGTAGGATGTCACTATAGCTTTGTCCCCAGTCATTAAAACTATTGTTGATATCCACTCCAATTCTGTGGCCTAAACTGACATCTAACTGCAGTACTCACCACAACAATAATAAAAAATGAGAAGCGCCTGTCAACATTGATATATTTGATTGAAATTGATATTAATTACACACGATACATTTACACAACTCTGCGTATTGCACATACGCCTATACTACTGCTAAGTGGATCATGTATGCCGGAGGCATCCCTCATTTGCGAAGAATCGACCACTCCCGATCTTAATCAGTTTCATTCCAGCCAACATTTTCTAAAGAAATAAATATTCCAATAAATCAACTAAATATGTAGAATAATATTAAGTTCTAAGTTCTCGTTATCATTATGGCAGCCGGCCGCTGTGGCCGAGCGGTTCTAGGCGCTTCAGTCCGGAACCGCGCTGCTGCTACGGTCGCAGGTTCGAATCCTGCCTCGGGCATGGATGTGTGTGATGTCCTTAGGTTAGTTAGGTTTAAGTAGTTCTAAGTCTGATGACCTTAGATGTTTAGTCCCATAGTGCTTGGAACCATTTGAATTATCCTTATGGCAGTTGTTGTTTGACAATTAATTTTTAACAGATCTATCGTTTTTCTCACCTTGTAGGTGTAGTTTAACTCCGCATTGCTTTATTAGGCATAGGCATTTGGGGAGATATGCCTTTGTCTTCCTCTGACCTTTTATGTATTTTACCCAGCCATTAATAGGGCTAATTACATTTCATCATGGATTTCGAACCACGAAGCAATTTAGCAATTTCCATATCAACAGAACGTTGTTACAGTGGAAAGAACCCGTAAGTGACAGAAAAAAGACCTAGTGCTCCAGCCTTCTGGATCGCTCATCTGAACTATTCACTTGGCCGCCTAAAAATATTAAACATTCCTTTTAATTACTAAAATATCTCACCAGATTGGATCTAGACAGTATGGTGGTCATTCTACCGTTTTGTTATGAGAAGTACCGTCTACTTCGTAGTTAACCATCTGTAATTACAACCTTAATTAAGTAATCATTATGCAGAGGTAGCGAAGGAAGAAATGTTACAACCTGTTATATAAAAAAGGATAAGATCCACTGTAACAACAATAGATGCAGCTCTTTGGCCAGGAAATATATACACTGGTTGTTTATATTGTTATACTTTTTACAGGCAGACTCTGAGCCGAGTGATAGTGTCAGCTGGCATGACCAACGTCATGGACTTCGACGATCCGAACCTCCAGACCCAGGCAGCGGAGGCGGCATTCATCCACGACGGCTTCGACAACGATAAGCTCACCTACGACATCGGAATCCTCAGGGTCAGTGGTGCTACAATACTAGCCACAGTACATCCACCTCTTACTTTCGAGTTTGCCTTACACTGTAATGGTTCCTTATGGGCGCCTGGGAGGTGGCATAGTGGATGAGACACTGGACTCATTTTCATAAGGATAGCGATTCAAATCCCCGTTCGGTCGTCGATATTTAGGTTTCCGTGATTTCCATATATCACTTAAGGCAGATGCCAGGATGATTCCTTTAAAAGGGAACGCCATATTTCCTTCCTCATCCTTCAGCAATACGAGCTTCTCTGCACTCTACGAACCGCTATGAAATGCATGTCAGAGGGTGCTTCCTTTTGGTTCTTCCCGTTCAATTCAGCTATGTATCTTGTAAAGAATGACTGCTTCAGTGCCTCTGAGGGCACTTCAGTTAGTTAAATCTTGTCCTCGCGTCCCTGCGGGAGCGATACAGAGGAGTTATAGCACACGAGCGGGTACCCAACAGAAACCGAAAAAATTTTTTGGTGGCCACAGCTTTTTTAGTATCCCGTTTTGCGGCTAGGAGCGCATAGATAGAACATTCCAGAGTCAGTAAGCCGAGTGCCGTCTCTGAAGAAGGACAGGGCTAGTTTCGGCAGAGTTCATAGTGACAACTGTCTGCGTGATTTTCGTTTCTGCAACAGCGTGCGGCGGTGAAATTCTGCTTTTTCCTCGGAAAAGGTGCAACAGAAACTCTTGAAATGTTAAAAATGGCGTACAAGGACTACACTATGAGGAAAACTCAAGTGTTTGATTGGCTTTTCCGTTTCAAAGATTTTGAAACGTCAGTTGATGACAAACCTCGTTCTGGTAGTCCTTCCAAGGCCCTAACACATGAAAATGTTGGAAACATTCGTGCAATCATCAACAGAGGGCGACGATGGACCGTTGAAGAAATTGTGGGACTATCGGGAGTGACTTGGAGTTCAGAGCGGCGAATTGTGAGAGAAGATTTGGGAATGAAATGGGTGGCTGCCAAATTTGCGCCACGACTGGCTGCTAAACAAAAACAAGGTCGCGTGGAAGAACGCTGCACTTTGAAAGAAGAGTCCCGAAATGTTTCAAAGATTGTTTCATACATTATCAGAGGTGACGAAACTTGGCACTATCCTTACGATCCTGAATCAGAGCAACAATCAAGCCAGTGGAAGACTTCATATTCGCCCGGTCCCAAGAAAACTCGTCAGTTGAAATCAACCATTAAAACAACGCTGATTTGTTTTTTGTTTTTTTATGTGAGAGGAGTTGTTCATTCAGAGTTTGTTTCGCATGGTCAGACAGTTAACAAGGCTTTCTACGTCGAACTTTTCGAAGCATGGCAAAAATGGTGTGCGGCGGAAGCTGCTTGGTTTGTAGCAGTCGGATGACTGTTTTTTCCATCATGACAATGCCCCTACCCACACAGCCTGTCTGAACCACAATTCTTGACAAAAAATGGTGCCCCTGTTCCTAAGCCACATACTCACCCGACCTGCCCCGTGCGAGTTTTTCTTGTTTCCTAGAATGAAAACAGCCGTCAAAGAAAACGTTTTACTGAAGTTGCTGAGGTAAAGAGGAGGACTGAAGGTTTGTGAATCGATAACTAAATCAGTTTCCTTAGGGTACCCTGTCGTATTCCTAGACTGACCAGTTAAAGGTGACTCTTGAAACTTTGTTAAGTAGGCCGCTTCAAACATCTGTCAGTTCCTTCAGCATCTCCGTGATCATTCCTGTTGCCCTTTCATAGTATGGTTCAATATCCCCTGTTAGTTCTGTTTGATACGGGTCCCATATACTTGAGAAATGCTCTATGGAGGGTCGCACCACCGTCCTGTAACCGGCTTTTCCAGTCACTGAGCCGACGTGATAGTTCAATTTAAAATCACTGCAAACTGTTACACCGAGGTGTTCGTACGAGATAGTCAATTCCATTATTATGACTCACTGATATTGTTATCATAGGATACTATGTGTTTTCGTTTTGTGAATAGCACAATGTTACACATTTTAACATTTAAAACAATTAATATTCTTGTGTCACCTCGAAATCTTATCAATATCCAACTGAATATTGGTGCAGCTCTTCTAGGATGTTACTTCATTATAGATAAGAGCATCGCCTGCTATTAACATTGTCTGTAAGATCATTAAAATTCAAGATTGGTCCCAACACAATTCCCTGATGACCACTCCATCTACGGGACTTTAAACTCTAAGTTTTCTGCTGTTAGTCGCATACTCTGCAATGTTCGCCCCCTTAGCTGAGTGGTCAGCGGGTCTGACTGACATGGAGTGGGCCCGGCTCGGAGATTTTCTCCGCTCGGGGACTGTGTGTTGTGTTGTTCTCATAATTATTTTATAATCATCGACTCGCATATCGCCCAGTGTGGGGCCAGCTGAAAAGACTTGCAACTCGGCAGCCGAACCTTCGCAGGTGGGGACTCCCGGCCATCAATGCCATCCTCTGCAATGGGAGACATCTGGCGCTTGTGACATCTTGGTATCGTATTCGCAACGCATTCAAGAATGTGGCAATGTATCTTGAAGTTTGACTACACTAATGTCTGTGAAAGCTGTAACATCCAGAAAGAGCGCATCGATTTTTTATTCTGCGTCTACATCCATTTTCTGCAAACTACTTTGAAGTTCATAGTAGAGAATGTGTCCTATTGTACCAGTTACTAGGGCTTGTTTCCGTCCCATTCACGTCTGTAGCGTGAGAAGGCTGGTTGTTTAAATGCCTATCGGCCGCTGTAATTAGAGTATTCTTGTTTTCAGCGTCCGCACTTCTGCCATACTTAGTGGGCTGTGGTATATTCCTGCATATCTCACTTAATACTTGTTCTGGATGTTCTGTAATAGGTTTTCAAGAGATAGTTGGCGCTTACTTTGAAGCGTCTGCCAGTGTAGGTTTTCAGCAATCGCTCGGCGCTCGGCTGAAACATGTCCTGTGACCACGCGTGCTATCGTTCTTTGTTTACATACATTCATTACGCCCGGTTAGCTATATTTCGTAGGGGCCCCACACACTTGACACTTGAGCAATATTCTAGGATGCGTTGTCGAACATTTTGTAACGGATCTCTTCTGTAGTAGACTGAATTTTCCCTGTACCCTACCAATTAACCACCCCTGCTCCCTACTCTACATACTACAGAGTCCATATCAACATTTCGTTTCTAGCCCCTGCCCCCCTCCCCCTCCAAAATTACTACACACAGGAATTAGTAAGAACTGACTGCTTGTAACTGTAATTCATTGATAGTGCACAATTTTATATTCTTGAACATTTAAAGTAGGGAAGTGATGCATAGAAATTGTTAAATACACACTCAGGTGACAAAAGTCATCGCATACCTCCCAATATCGTGTCGGACTTTCTTTTTCCCGGCGTAATTTAGAAACTTGACGTGACATGGACTCATCAAGTCGTTGGAGGTCCGCTGTAGACATAATGAGTACCATGATAGGTAGTGAGCTTGACGTATTATCCATTTGTTCATCAGTTGGTTGTCTTTCACTTTGGCTAGATGTTCTGAGATACTTCGGCATATTTTCCAATCAGTTCCAAAATTCCCTAAAAATTTCCGTTGTGAAGATCACCAATCTCAGCATTTTCCTCTTGGAAAGCTAAACATCAACTGCTTAAGAAGAAAGTTGTGTCCAGATACCATGTCCCTTCAATGACGTCTGAAGAGTTTTCCATTCTAAATAGTGTTTTCGATGCTCAGAGCTTTTTTCAAGCATCGGTAACAAACTATAAAGTATTCTGTAGTGTACTTTTTGTAGAGTAAACCCTTCTTCTGCAAGTTAACTCTGGTTTCATTTTAAAATGCTGCAAGGTAAGCCATGAATACTGTTTTACGACTTGCTCCACATTAACCATTTACGTCGAAATTGTTTACTCGTTCTGGTATTGGCTGTTCTCATGCACAACGTAGGCTCACTGAAACGTATTCTGAAAGGTCGATTGAAAAAAGGCTTTTATCTATTCTGAAAAGCTGAGAAACTAGCGTAAGATGGTGCTTTTCCTGTTGCAGTTTATCACTGATCACTGGAAGCCAAGTACCAGGATCGTCCAAAATACAATCAGGAACCATACTAAAAGCTAGATTAGAACGTTTTTCATTACTTTCTTGACGTACAGTAAGAGAATTAAAGTCGTTTTTTTTGTTTCCTCTGTTTCTATTAGCTTTTTCTTTTGTTATTCGTTTTATATCATTTTGGTTTGGAACTGGCTGAGCAACAGAGTAGGAAGGCCGGCTGTCTGGGGCTGTTGTAGATTCTGACATATCGTGAGGCTGAGCGCCCTGTAACTATTGTTTCATAACATTTCAAAAAGTTTGTCTTTTTGCAGCTTTCTTTTTAAACCTCCAGATCTTTGTTTATAGCACAGCTTGTTGTTTAATCTGAAATGGAACAATACATTCCGACTAAAGTATATTTCTTTATAAAATAAATCTGCATTTCTCAAACTGGATTATTAGTTGTTCAAATATTTCTTTTTTTTCCAGATGAACGAAGTCGTGGCAAAACGAAGTACTCCTATACCAAATACCTTAATGCGAAATTTGATCAAATAGATGTTATCACTTTCAGTAGCAGGAGACAAAAATGGTATAATTCAACCCACGTGACGGGAATTGACAGTTGTACCGCGACTCATGAGCGATGCGATGCGTCTGTTTTTAGAGCAAAGAGTAAGAGGAAAACGGGAGGGACGTTGGGGAAGCGATGAGTCTTACTGCGCTAATAGGCGTTTAAAGCTCACACACAACACACCCAAAGACAATAACTACGAGCACCAGTTTTATTAAACGTTCGTGATTAACGGTTTATCATAAATATGTTTTAAAATGTAGAGAAAATAATTAGCTCTAGAGGTGTATAAAATTTCATTGGATAAAAATTCATTCGGTGAATGGCTCTAGGACAACATTTAACTACTTGACTCGACTGGAAGCCCGAGAAGATTTAGTTCTTATATATCGCCGTGAAACCATCCATTCGTACGTCATGCACGTTTTTCGTTAATAAAAGAAGAATCGTGATGTGTTGAACAGGTGGCGGGGAGCTTCAGCCTGGACGGGACGTATGTGGCGCCAATCGCCTTGCAGAATGACACGCCTCCTGTGGGCAGCATCTGCACTATCACCGGGTGGGGGTACGTCGAACAGGTGAGTACAGCTGTGTGAAGCTATACTACTTACTATGAATGAAAAATGTACTCTCATCTGTTGTAATCAGTTGATACGTAATAGAAATTACTCACTGATGTGACAAAAGTCATGGGATAGAAATGGCGGTAGATTGCGTATACGACGTATAAAAGGGCAGTGCATTGGCACAGTGGTCATCTGTATTCAGATGATTCGTGTGAGAAGGTGACCGAAGGTGACACTCCATCTCGGAAATCGTTAGGAAATTCAATACTCCGAGATCTACAGCATCAAGAGTGTGCCGAGAATACCAAATTTCGGGCGCCGCAGTGTCAGAGGACCTTCACTTACCGACCGATAGCAGCGCTTTTGTGTAGAGTAGTCAGTGCTAACAGACAGGCAACAATGTGCGAAATAACCACAGAAATCAATGTAGGACGTACGACGAATGTATCCGTTACGACATGCGGCGAAATTTGGCGTTAATGGGCTATGGCAGCAGACTACCGACACGAGTGCCTTTGTTACAGCATGACATCGGCTAAAGCGCCTCTCCTGGGCTTGTGACCATATCAGTTGGAACTTAGACCACCGTAAAATTTTGGGCTGATCAGATGTGACCCGATTTCAGTTGGAAGAGCGCAGACCCTATGACGTCATGGATCCAAGTTGTCACCAAGGCACTGTGAAAGCTGCTGATGCCTCCGTAATGGTGTGATCTATGTTGACATGGAGTTGACTGGGTTCTCGAGTCCAACTGAACTGATCATGAACTACATATGGTTATGTTAGGCTACCTGGAGACCTTTTGCAGCCATTCGTGGATTTCATGTTATCAAACAAAAATGGAATTTTTATTTATGATAATGTGCCACGTCATGCAGCCACAATTTTTCGCGATTAATTCGAATAACATTCTGGACAATTCGAGAGAATGACTTGGCCACCCAGATCGTCCGATATGGGACATAACCGAGCGGTCAGTTTGTGCACAAACTCCTGCACCGACAACACTTTCGCAATTATGGACAGCTATACAGGCAACATGGGTCAGTATTTCTGCAAGGGATTTCCAACTATTTGTGGTGTTCAAATGGCTCTGAGCACTATGGGACTCAACTGCTGTGGTCATCAGTCCCCTAGAACTTAGAACTACTTAAACCTAACTAACCTAAGGACATCACACACATCCATGCCCGAGGCAGGATTCGAACCTGCGACCGTAGCAGTCGCACGGTTCCGGACTGCGCGCCTAGAACCGCGAGACCACCGCGGCCGGCACTTGTGGTGTCCCTGCCATTCGAGCTGCTGCGCCATGTTGGGCAAAAGGAGATCCGACACGATATTAGGAGGAATCCCATGACTTTTGTCACCTCAGGGTACATCCAAAGTAAAATGTAAGACATATGTTTCATGTAAATGAGGTCATATAAGTACCTCATCTAGCGAATCTATACAAAATTCTTCCCATGCACTCATTATACGAGAATATCTGCCCAGTAGGAACAGCGGCGCGGTTCAGAGAAGAAACCATCGTGTTAAACACTCCCGGTGTTCAACACGTCTCAATGTGATCTGTGACAAATCCATTGTGTGCACCACTTCGAACGTGAATGTGTCCAAAGTCTGCATCCGCAAAGATCTGTCTGTTATCGGATGTATAGATATTTCGTTTCTTATCCAGCGTGCGTTGGATTCTTATTACGCCACTCAATTACAGGTCTCACTAGATCACAGCTTCTAATTTTACAGAACATTCTTCTGTAAGAGAGGTAGCAAAAGTGATCCAGAAAACTGCCATACAAATTCATTGGCGTGTATCTGTTCTGGGGTGAAACATAATGTGGTATTCTGAACAAAAAAACCTACTCAATACCAACCAGTAGGAATTCCTGAAAGAACCGTCATGCGAAACCCAATTCGGTCTCTTATCAACTGGCGTCATGAAAGTCATCGATCGAGGCAGTCAACTACGTGTAGTCTTTCTTGACATCCGAAAGGTATTTTACCCCATAGCTCACCAACGTAGTGCCATCCTGAAGCACAGATCTGGTGGTGTTAGATATGGAGGAGTTTTCCGTGGTTAAGGGGAGGTCCCAAAATTGCACTTAAAGGTTAGATATGAACAGATTGTATAGCATTGTGTAATGCGTACAGTAGAGAAAAAAGTTTGGAGACGATGGCTGTTTTTATCTGTGAGGCAATGGTTTGTGAACATTCCTGAAAAGAAGTGGCCTGTCCGGAGTCCCGACCTGGAACCAATGCAACATCTTGGGAATGAGGTAGCACGTCGAATTCACTCCAGATCCAAGCGTCCAATATCACTACAGAAGCTGGATTCGGTTCTTGATGAAGAATGGGCTGCCATTCCCCACACACATTCAGAAACCTCATTGAAAGTGTCTCCAGCAGAGTTCACACAGTCATAACGGTGAAGGGTGGATACACTCCACATTAATGCCCACAAGTAGGTGCCCAGATATTTTTGATCAGGTATTGCAAATTGATATGGATGATTGTTCCGTTGTTTGAGTACTTACAAATTATATCTACATATTGGAGAGGTTTCTTGTCAAACCTAGTCCACAGCTCGTGGTCTAGTGACTAGTGTTGCTGCCTCTGGACATGGGATCCTGGGTTCGATTCCCGGCTGGTTTGTGATTTTCTCTGCCTGGGGACTGGATGTTTGAGTTGTCCTCATCATTTCATCATCATCATCATCATTTGTGACAGTGGATAGTTTGGATTGTGAAAAAATTGGACTGTGTAAAAATTGGGACTTTGTACGGGCCCTGATGATCGCGCAGTTGAGCGCGCCAGAAACCAAACATCATCATCATCTTGTCATCGCTTGTTATCAGTCTTGTGCGGCAGACAATTACAGGCATCCTGAAGGCAGCAGGCACAATGTGTCATTCTCTTCCTTCGAAAGATGTAATTTCTTCTAATTCAATGAAATTTAATATTTCTAGAAATGAGAGGGAATTTACAAGTTCAAAGTAGTTTGCACAGTATGTAGTATATGTACAGGGTGTACATAAGTAAAGTTACAGTTTCAAAACGAGAATCATTGCTCAGAATGACGTCAAATTTGAGCAACACATTATTGACGGAGGGGGAAGCGTCATTGAAAAAAAACATTTAAGGAAAATCTTACTAACACACAGCGTTTTAAGCGTCTTAGATACGTAAATGGGATCGTCTACAAATGACATATGAATCGCAATACGACAGCTATGGTTTCAATTGCACATTAAACCAAACGTACTGTTCAATGTCCACAACTGCACAAGTTCGGCAGTGAACAGTTGTGCCTCTGCTTAGTTAGCTAACCCCATTCACGACGGCAAGCTCGTACCACATCGGATGGTAGAAATTAGTTTTTAGTTGTCCTGGAGGCAAAAATCACATAAAAAGCAAAATGATATCGGTTTCTAATTGTCTTGAGTCTGACGCAAGACCAGTTCTATACACTGTCCGCAGTTTTGTGCCAGAAGATGGAATAGAAAAACAGTATGTTCCACAACAGAT